>NW_026889759.1:11785000-11952500 GCF_033153115.1 Saccostrea echinata | reverse complement strand
TGTGAAAGGATATCAAAATGGTATTCTCACAGTGTGAGAATATCAAAAGTGCGGCAAAACTTACGATTTTCCTTCACTTCACCATGAGTGTTTTTAAAAAAAAATCCCTGGCCTGTTATAAGATAGAGTTAATTAGCCATCCTAACAGGGACTAATAGTTATACAGCCAAAGTTTTTCCAAATAGGCCTATGTCGTTAAAAATCCATGTTAACTTACATTTTTCAATCTTGCAACCGCTTAGCTATGACGTTTCAACCGCTCAACTATGACGTCACAGCCTATGATACTGTGTTACGAAAAGACAGAGGCAAAGGGAAAATCTACGAAAATGTAATAAACAGAAAATTCAATGTTTTGTAGATGAATATATATAATTTCTTTCAAAATTAACGAAGACCGATTAAGCCTTTCCTGAGCTTTACTCACCAGAACACTGAACACTGATACATTAAAAAATAAACTGAGCATATCCAAAAAGCCAGATCCAAAAGTCTTATATATAAGACATATTTATATTTATATTTTTACAAATATGTAACAGCTGTTTAATTATTCTTCATTAATTGATAGTTGCATTATGCAAGACCTTACTGAATTGCAGGTTGAAACTGTACAATTTGGATCTGTCTTCTTTTAATGTAAGCCTATGCATGTTAACCGAACAAAAAAATTTCTTTGAACAATTAACGAAGACTGGTTAAGCCTTTCCCTGAGCTTTACTCATGAGAACACTGAACACTAATACGTTAAAAAATAAACTGAGTAGATCCAATTTTTTTTACCTTGAATTTGAGATTACTATAAAGTAGCAAATTTTTAACGAATAACCGACTAAAAAAAATTTAGTCGATAGTCAGAATGATCAAAGGATCAGGGATGGGGTAATCGTAATCGAGTAATCGTAATCGATTGTAATGATTACTTTTTTCCAAGTAATCGACAGTAATCTGTAAACGAAGAGATTTTCGATTACTTGTAATCGTAATTTAATCGATTACAGCTAAAATTTTCAATGTAATTATAATTACTTTTTCGATTACTTTCGATTATTTTATACATAAATGGATGTTATTTTCGGGAATTATTTCTAGTCAGTCACACATAAATATCAAATCTAAACCACCTAGTGTAATGTTTGGATTTTCCTAACTTTTATTATCATAAGTTTAATAATGTTCTCAATAAATTTTGCGTTATAGACCTACTGGTCTAGTATTAAATAATTCAGAAGTGTATTTCAACCATTTATTAATAAAATATACAGATTCTTTGTGTGCAATTTACATTTGACCCATCCTCTTGCTGCATGTCCTCGAAACTACATTGTACTCGAAAAAAAGAAGATGGAAATACTTATTCATATCTGAAAAATGTCTAAACAACTTCAAACTTGTGTTTTAGTAACTTTAAAATTTGCAAAATCATTCTCATGTTTTCATTGAAAATTGTAAGGTTGCTTTTATATTAGTGAGAGGTTACAAGTGTCTGTAAGAGAGGGAGTGTGTCACTGTGTTTGCTTATCTTAATTGGCTAATTAATTGACTGAGACATCTTTGATTTGCAGATAATGAGGTGTAAACCGTGAACTACCTAGTGTTTAACTTTTATTCCAATGAAGACATTAACAATATTATTAAAACAATTAATAGCTCTCAAAACACTTATTTCAATACAGAATGACATTGCGCTATTTGTTTCATTACTTAAAGACACATTTAATTTACATGTTTATTACTAAGAGTTCTAATTTACTTCTTTTTTTTTTTTTTGAAAAAGACACGCACAGGAATGTTTAAATTGTACTGTCAACATACGGGCAGCCCAAATCCTTCTATGAAGTAATTCACAATAAAATATTAAATAATTTTTGCAACAAGTCAATAAATATGGAGGTTCAGATCCAAGATTGAAAGGAATAATTAATTCCTAGGCATATTTTATTGTAGGAATCATGTCTCCACTTTTCATGGTAGAGAATCCCTTATTTGGGCATTTAGTGAGAATGTTAGCCTGCCCAGAATAAAACCTAAAAAGGAGCACATTCAAACTTCAGTGGATAACATTTACCATTTAAATATTGCTTTGATATTTGAAGGGATAAAAACTTGGAAGTAATCGATTATTAATCGATTACATCTTCCAAAGTAATCGATTAATAATCGATTACACAAAATTCCTCAAAGTAATCGATTACATTTTTCAGTAATCGTACCCATCCCTGCAAAGGATAGTCGAGTACTCGAATATTTGTTGACATCCCTAATATATATATATATATATATATATATATATATATATATATATATATATATATATATATATATATATATATATATATATATATATATACATTCACATATGAACAGATACATACAAACATATACATTACTCAATGACATATACAATCATATATTTGTATGATTGAATTTGTATTCAATAAAAATTACACCTCAACATTTATGTACATTACATTACTTGAAATGCATTTTCAAAGCAGATGAGTTTGTGGCTCTAGATTATATACGTAGGAGTGGAAAGTATATATTTTGTTGGCCTGGCTGCATAGGGTACAAAAGGATGATGCTTATTGAGCAGTCTGGCAGTATGTATTTCAGAAGAACCAAACTTACTTGGTTTTGTATCCCAAGTAACCAAGACAGCTTACAGGAGGAAAACTTAACTTGTTGGCCTGACTACTTGGGGTACCAAGGGATGATGCATATTGAACAGTCTGGTGTTATGGACTGTGAGTCTTGTACCCCAAGTAGTCAAGACAGCATACGAGTATAAAAGGTCCAATATAATTTGAAATGTAATGCATAAAGATACTATTCTTCATATTCCATTGTTCTGAATCATTTTACAGATTTGAGTAAGAATGTCAACATTTTTATTGGTACATGTAATTAGATATATATCAAAGTATGTTTATGTAAAAAAAATCAAAATTGTTTGTTCCTAGCACTTCACTGTAAGAATTTTACTGTACTAGTGCTATAAATTCTAGGGTCAGTTGGCTTTTTGTTTCAAGCAATTCAATCAGTTGTTCCTACAGGGTCTGATACCCCCATGGTTGTATAATAAATATCAAAGTGTGTTAAATTTCAAAAGCTGTACTGAGAAAAGTTTCCACTAATGTACAGTATATCATATGTGATAAGCTGAGAATGAGCTAAATCCTGTCTTTCCCTGAGTCAATGAAGTGTGAAAATTAGCTCAGATATGCTTATCTTGATTTACATGCATTAGGCAATGACATTAAACCAGAAGTCTCTGACAAGACTGTAGCTCTACTGTTTTTTTTACTTAACAAAGGTGGAGGAAAGTAGCACTTCGATTGATACTATATCAACAGCAATAAACAAGTGGAAAAGCTGAGAATGTGACAGCACTAGTATTTTTCTAGAAAATTATAAACCTTCTATGAATTTTACACTTTTTATACCAATGACCTTGAACTTGCTGGAATGACCTGGTCATGGTCATGACACACCCTCAGGTCATAAACAGTCTTTATACCAAGTATGAGCTTCCAATGATTCTGTAACACAAAGTTATAGCCAGGTCAAGAATTTTATACTTTTCTTCCAGTGATCTTGAACTTGCAGGAATGACCTTTGGTCAAGGCCAAGACAAACTCAAAGGTCATTAGCAATCTTCATACTAAAAATAATAAAAATAATGTGTTTAAAATGTGCCATGATTTTTTTTTGACTAAATCTTAATTATCTCCCCTTGAAAGAAGGTTGGCCCCTTATTTGAACAAATTTAAATCCCCTTCACCCAAGGAGACCCTTTGCCAAGTTTGGTTGAAATTAGCCCTTCGGTTTAGAGAAGAAGATGAAATTGTGAAAGGTTTATTACAACAACAGACAAGGGACAAATTTCGATCAGAAAAGCTCTCTTGAGCCTTTTGCTCAGATGAGCTTAAAAAAACAATCAATCAAAAGAATAAGCAGTAGAAGGGTTAAGTGGTATACAAATGTCACGGCTGCACAGATGACACAAAAACAAGAGGCTCATGGTCCACAATGCTCATCTGAGTAATTTTCTTTTCAGCAGATTCTTTTTCCTATTTACTCCTATGTAAAATTTTGATCCCCCATTGTAGACCCACCCTACCCCAGGGGGTCATGTTATCAACAGAGTTGAATTACACTACCTGAAGATGCTTCCATATAAATGTAATTTGTCATTGGTTTACTGTTCTAGAGAAGAAGATTTTTAAAGACTTTTGCTATGTATTCCTTTGTAAGACTTTGACTGCCCATTATGGCCCCACCCTACCCCCAGGGGTCATGATTTGGACAAAACTGAATCTATACTACCTAAGAATGCTTTCATATAAATATGACTAATCATGACTTATCTGTTCTTGAGAAGATTTTAAAAAATTTTCCTATTTAAAACCATATTAAAATTTGATCACCCATAGTGGCCCCACCCTAGCCCCTGGGGTCATATTGGAATAAATTCAAATCTACAATATGTCATTAATTTTTCATATAAGTTTCATCTTTTCTGTCCCAGTGGTTCTTAAGAAGAAGATTTTTAAATGACCCCTTCCAATTGTTACTATTTCTTAATTATCTCCCCTTATAAGAAGGTGTGGCCCTTCATTTGAACAAACTTGAATCCCCTTTACCCAAGAATACTCTGTCTAAGTTTGGTTCAAATTAATATTGGTCCAGTGGTTCTGGAGAAGAAGATGAAATTGTAAAAAGTTTATGACGATGATGCCAACGACAACAGACATACACAAAAGAGATACATTGTGCAAAAGATAACAGTACGAGGTTACTTTCGGTAGTTAAGTCTATTAAGGGGTGCATTTGTCCAAATGATTTTCTGTACGTTCTTTCATACTGCAGTAGTAGGTTCACATTTTTATTACCGAGTAGGGTGAATTTCAGTATGGGGTTCCTCATATCTATACTTACTATGAACATTTCCACAACATGTCTGAAAATCCTTGTGGTGTTAAGTCTATATTTAGTTTTTTTAACCTCACAGTCATATCAAGCATAAATAAATCCTGTTATTGAGGGGTTAACCCCTCAATACAAAAATAACCACAGTCATATCAAGCATAAATAAATCCTGTTATTGAGGGATTAACCCCACAATACAAAAATAACCCCAGAATACATGTACTGGAAAATATGCACAATTAACCTTACAGTAGATCTCTGGTAAGAACAACAATGCCAAAGACGATAGACAACGGACAGATTTTGATCAAAAAAGCTCACTTGAGCCTTCGCCTCAGGTGAGCTAAAAAGGAAATCTGCTTTGTCATACAAGAAATGTTAAAACTGAATTTTACTTACTTATATTGCATGCAGCACTGGAAATAGAACCTGTGGTGAGTGTTGTTTTGCCATCAGGACACTTGGTACAGGGCTCACTGTTGCCAACTGCAGACTTGTAATACCCTAGTGCACACTTCCCACAAGTTTTAACAGTAGAATTAAATTCCTCCCCTGGTTGGCAAATGGCTACAACAAATACAAGATAAGTATATTACATGTACAAATTTCAATCTCAAAATCGATTTGCTATGAAGTCTCACAACTTCTCAGTTATGACATCACAGCCATCGATCATGACTGCATAACTAATAGACCAGTAATAAACAATGGAGCAAAGTACTCACAGTACTGTAAGCCAATTTAAACAAATTAATAAAAGAATACTAGTAAAGATAATGGCTTCTGTGATATCTTATTTGAAGAAAAAAATATATTTCAAAAAATTGACGTAAATGATATATCAAATTTATTTTTGGGCCATATATCAAGGTTTGAATTAATCAGGGTCAGAGTTAACCTGGCACAGCTGAAGATAAACAAATGGATTATCCTGGTTTCCAACCCCTGTTTTTCCCTATCTTTGTACACAACCAGGCTACAACAACACTGACTATTAAAAAACTTAACACATATGAAATAAACTGTTTTACAAAACACTGAAATTTCAAAATCATTTCTATTGATGTTTTGACTTGCACATGCTGGAAATACAGTCCCTGAAACATTCTACTTTCCAATTTTTACGTTTGCTCACCGTTCGTTCAGCATTCGTTCACCGTGCGTTCTCCGTTCACAGTTTTGCGTTCTGCGTTCACATAGCGTTCAGCGTTCGCTCTCCGTTCATTCACCTTGCATTTAGCGTTCACTTATCGTTCAGTCTTCAGTGTCATTCAGAACTCCGAAGTGAAAGGACTTATCTTTTTGTAACTAAGGATTTACGGGTTTTTAAATTTAATAATTAACATATCGTGTATTTAAAGAATCGTTATCTCATTGGAAAAAATATCCACAATATTCTAACATTATTAAGGTCTTCCGTCTTCACGGAAGACCTTATAGTGATTCTACTGTTTCTTCTTCTTCTTATTATTTTTCCGCCCATCTGATTTTGTGCACGCGATTTCTCGACGACTACTGGAAGGATTAACATGAAATTTGCAGGAACAATGTGTTGTAAACTGAAGTTATTTTATCCGAGAGAAAATTTGGAAATTTACTTCCGGTGCCAAGTTACAAACCATTTTCTGAATTTAAAAATGACATTTTGTCTGCGGATAATCTCAAGAACGTTTAAAGATTTTAATGTGAAACTTTCAGGGATTATAGATCATGATAAATACTAGCCGGGACATGACCTTTCGTTCGTCGTCGGTACTTCCGGTCGTTACCGGATGCGAATTTAAAAAGTTGAATTTTCTAACTTTTTTGTTTTTCAATATTTTTCTTTGATATTAGTAGGGTTAACAGATGCATTTCCAAGAAGGCTTAATATATAATTTGTTTAAAAATTGATAAATCCAAACTCTAGATATTCGCATTTTAAAATTTGAAGCGGGTCCAAAATGGAGTCTGTCTCCGTAAACTTCGACGAGCAGGTCGCACTCGGAGCTCCTCGGGTGGCTGGTACCTCGCACACTAACCTACAAAGTCAACAGTGTTCTATTATTTCGGGTTTAATCCCGATTATGTCTGAATTTTCTTTCTCATTTTTTACCTTTGATTTACATTTTCATCTTTATAAATGATGTTTTTTTTCTGTGTGAATCCTGTGCTATTTTCATTTGTTTTAAATACATGTAAATCCTTAAAAATCCTTGCATTTTTTAAGGATCCATGTTATATTTCACGGACATTGGCATGTCAAAGTTATCCTGAGAAAAAAAGGTTAAATACATGGGTTCTTTCACTTAGGAGATAGTGATTGAGAGTGATCTCCCGTGTAGAATTCTCTAAGCGGTGAAAACCAATAAAGCATATGTTTACAGAGGTAAACAAAAAGCATGTGTACTTCCTTCAACGGGTAGAATCATCTATACAGCAAGAAAGAAAAGTAATAATGGCTTTGTTGTACATTGTATTCAGGAGACAAAGAGCCAACAGGTCGTCATTTACCATAGCTGGGAAAGGCAAAGATGTGACATATGCTGAAAGGTAGACCAACTGAGATCAGTTTCTAGGTTGTATGAAGGAAGCAGCATTTAGTAACTACGAATAAAAATTGAAATAAATCCATGCCAATATTTTTTATGACAATGTGTTTCAATCAATTCAGTCAATTACATGATAAAATCAATCAACCAGTCTGACTCTCTTGACCCTTATGAATAATATGTAATTATAGCTGTTAAGGGAAGTAACTCAAAAATAGAGATCGGTGCCGGTATGTCCTTGTCTTGTTTCTATATTTACATTTTCAGCTAAAATATCTAGACATCATAGGAAATGAAAATACAATAATGTATATAAAACAAAAACCATATGAAATAAGTGAGTTTTGGAGAAATATTATGGTGCAAAACTATGTAGGTCCCTTTTATCAACATTTTACATAGGAAATGCATTGAGAATTGCAAAAACACTGATTTGACAAAAATCTAAAAAAAAAAAAAAAAAAAAAAAAAAAGAAAAAAAAAGAAGGTTGGCTTGGTAGGTTAAACAATCCAGAATATAGCCTGTTTATTAAAATCAAAACTACTCAAGAGTTCTTGAAAAATTCTATACGAGAAGTTGTCTGAGCAAGAACTCGAAAACGGTTAGAGATTAATACACCAAACTTATATGAGCAACAGTCCTTAAGATGTAGGCAAAACCATTTTGGTTCAAAGCGTCAGCCGTCACTTCCAGTCGTCACAGGAAGTGATAAAAGAAATAAAAAATTTCAATTTTCTTTTTTTAATTGAAAATTATATCACTTTATTGCATCTTTTTTGCAAGTTCGAAAGATGTTGGTCCCACCGGAAACAAATACGACAACTTCCGGTTATAAGAGAAAAACTAAATAATTTGGGTATTTTACTTTCCCATAAATATTCTTTATAGATAAAGTATTTGAAATAAATTTTAAATAAGTTATTCAGAATGCAAATGTCTAGAGTAACCTTGAAAACATCAACTTCCAGTTTAAGGAGATAGCACGTTGGATTTTCACGCTGACGACCAGGGTTAAATTTCCAGAGTGTCTGAATTTCTTTTATCACTTTTTCAGCTTGAATTTACTTTTTTATTTTCAGAATCAGACGGAAGACCTCTCATTGCTCGCAATGAGTTTCTTTTTTATTATTATTATTATTCTAACTTTGCTGTAAGTTTATTTATAAATCTACTCTGGGAAATAAATGTTGTTATAAGTATGTAAATACATGTATGTAGAACGATGCTGAAAAATTTAATTGAAATACGGGCAATATATAGATACTTCAAGCACTGCAACATTTTGTTGTTATGTTATAGGTGACAAATCGTTAATGGAGAGATAATTATCTAAGTTAATCAAGTTACAAACTGCAGCAAAATTACGAAAATATTTATTTCTAACACTGCAGCAAAATAATGAAAATATTTATTTCTATTTAAACACATTTTTTCCAGTTCCTGCAGAAATACATGATAGAACTAGTTCTGAGAATTATACATAGTACTTCGGATATCTTGTTATCAAATATCTTTGGAGCGAATTAAATTGATAGTGTGGTTATAAAAAATATTTATTTTAAATGTAATACACTACAGATTTTCTCTACTATAATAATATAAAGTCTATAGTTATAGAGAAAATAAATTCTTCCTTCACTGTAACTTTATGTGTTTGCCATTTGATATGATTAAGAGCCCCCCCCCCCCTTTTCCTCCTAAATCAGTCAGTATTTCCAGTATATTGTATAAACATTTAAAAAGGAGTTAATGTGTTTTGTAGCACAAAAATTTCAGTCTCAAAAAAAAACATGTATCTAACTAGTAGACTAATTGTTCTCGAACAATTAGAGGTCTTTCCACCTTCTTTAAATTTCATACATTTTTCATATTTAACTCTCTAAAGTTAATTTTTATACAAAAAGAATCCATAAATGGCTTGAAAGACAGAAAAAATGAAAATTGTAAAAATTTTGAAATGACCTTGACCTTTGACCTTGAACAAATATTTAAGGTCAAAGGTCAAGGGTCACATTGTACTTGACCCCATGCTTCTACGACTTTTAGTTTTAAAGTTATAAGGTTTAATAGTAAGGGCAAAGACGTTAAAGGGCGATAACTCATATAAGGGATCATCGGATCCTCTCGCACTGAATAGATTGAAGTTGTGTTTAAAGGCCCTGAGGACATTAGTGAAGGTTTCGTGTCTCTGCGGTTTACAGTTTCGGAGTAGTAGCGATGACAAGGTTTTCAGTGAAAGGGGCAATAACTTTTAAAAGGGTAAATCTTAGGGGACAAGTATGACATCTTTGAAATAGTTTTAAGAGGACATATTAAAGATGCAAAGAGATTTAGTATATAATGAAAGACAAAAGAGATATAAAAAGAGCTTAATTTCTCAAATTTTGAATGACCTTGACCTTTGACCTTTACAAAAATTTCAAGGTCTGATTTCAAGGAATCTAATGCAATTGGTTCCATGTCTCTACGACTTATCGTTTTGAAAATTTTTCATTATTTGTAAACTTCAAAAACTTTCAGGGGCAATAACTCATTGACGGGGTCGACAAATCATTTCGCAATGAATAAATTGAAAAGTAATCACAAGTAGTCAAAGACATTGGTGAAGGTTCTGTATCTCTACGATTTACGGTTTCGAAGGAGTAGCGATAACAAGCTATTCTTGCGAAAGGGGCAATAACTTCGTAAGAGGTCATAGGTCAAACACGTTGGGTCGTTTTTAGGAATAACTTTTAATATCCAGTATCATGAACTATAAAGTTTTTTGATAAGTCTTGCAGTTTCAAAAGTCCGGGAAGAAAAAGAATAATAATAATAATAATAACTAGTAGACTAATTGTTCTCGAACAATTAGAGGTCTTTCCACCTTCTTTAAATATCATATATTTTTCATATTTAACTCTCTATTGTTTATTTTTATACAAAAGAAACAAGAAATGGCTTGAGAGATGGAAAAAATGAAATTTAAAAAAAAATTTAAATGACCTTGACCTTTGACCTTGAACAATTATTTAAGTTCATAAGTCAAGGGTCACATTGCACTTGACCCCATGCTTCTACGACTTTTAGTTTCAAAGTTATAAGGTTGAATAGTAAGAGCAAAGATGTTAAAGGGCAATAACTCATATAAGGGGTCATCGGATCCTTTCGCACTGAATAGATTGAAGTTGTGTCTAAAGGCCCTGAAGACATTAGTGAAGGTTTCGTGTCTCTGCGGTTTACGGTTTTAGAGTAGTAGCGATAACAAGGTTTTCAATGAAAGGGGCAATAACTTTTAAAAGGGTAAATCTTAGGGGACAAGTATGAAATCTTTGAAATAGTTTGAAGAGTACATATTAAAGATGCAAAGAGATTTAGTATATAATGAAAGACAAAAGAGATATAAAAAGAGCTTAATTTCTCAAATTTTGAATGACCTTGACCTTTGACCTTTACAAAAATTTCAAGGTCTGAGGTCAAAGAATCTAATGCAGTTGGTTCCATGTCTCTACGACTTATCGTTTTGAAAAATTTTCATTATTTGTAAACTTCAAAAACTTTCAGGGGCAATAACTCATTGAAGGGGTCGACAAATCATTTCGCAATGAATAGATTGAAAAGTCCTCTCAAGTAGTCAAAGACATTGGTGAAGGTTCTGTATCTCTACGATTTACGGTTTCGAAGGAGTAGCGATAACAAGCTATTCTTGCGAAAGGGGCAATAACTTTGTAAGAGGTCATAGGTCAAACACGTTGGGTCGTTTTTCGGAATAACTTTTAATATCCAGTATCATGAACAATAAAGTTTTTCGATAAGTCTTGTGGTTTCAAAAGTCCGGGAAGAAAAAGAATAATAATAATAACTAGTCGACTAATTGTTCTCGAACAATTAGAGGTCTTTCCACCTTCTTTAAATTTCATGTATTCTTCACATTTAACTCTCTACTGCTTATTTTTATACAAAAGAAACCAGAAATGGCTTGAGAGATGGAAAAAATGAAAATTTTAAAAATTTCGAAATGACCTTGACCTTTGACCTTGAACAAATATTCAAGATCAAAGGTCAAGGGTCACATTGCAATTAACCCCATGCTTCTACGACTTTTAGTTTTAAAGTTATAAGGTTTACTAGTAAGCGCAAAGACGTTAAAGGGCAATAACTCATATAAGGGGTCACCAGATACTTTCGCACTGAATAGATTGAAGTTGTATCTAAAGACCCTGAGTACATTAGTGAAGGTTTCGTGTCTCTGCGGTTTACGGTTTTGGAGGAGTAACGATAACAAGGTTTTTCGCACAAGGGGCAATAACTTTTAAAAGGGTTAAGCTTAGGGGACAAGATTGAAATCTTTGAAATAGTTTTAAAAGTACATATAAAAGATGCAAAGACATACTGTATATGTTGAAAGACAAAAGAGCTATAAAAAGAGCTTTATTTCTCATATTTGGAGTGACCTTGACCTTTGACCTTGACATAATCTTCAAGGTCTAGGGTTAAAGAATCTAATGCAGTTGGTTTCGTGTCTCTACAATTTATCGTTTTGAAAATTTTTCATTATTTGTAAACTTCAAAAACTTTCAGGGGCAACAACTCATAAAAAGGGACAACGAATCCTTTCGTAATGAATAGATTGAAGAGTCTTCTCAATAAGTCGAAGACATTGGTGAAGGTTTCGTAACTCTGCGGTTTACGGTTTCGGAGGAGTAGCGATAACAAGGTTTTTAGCGAAAGGGGCAATAACTGCGAAAGGGGTCATAGGTTATACGCGTTGGGTCAAATTTGTTCATAACTTTTTATGACCTTTACGATGAACAAAAAATCTTTTCGATAAATGTTGAAACAAAAAATCAGCGGAAGAAAAATAATAATAATAAGAAGAAGAATAATAATAATAATAAACAGAAGAAAATCAATAGGTCTTTCCACAGAAAGGTGGAAAGACCTAATAATAATAATAATAAACATAAGCATTTCAAGAGGTCTTTCCACAGAAAGGTGGAAAGACCTAATAATAATAAACATAAGCATTTCAAGAGGTCTTTCCACAGAAAGGTGGAAAGACCTAATAAAGTCATTAAACAATAGTAGTTCAAAATATACACGTGTCGGCGGTGGTATTTTAAATTGGCAGAGAGTATGTTTCAAATTGAAGTTTTAATGCCCAATGTATTTTAATTATTTATATATATAGAAATGTTGGAATCAAATGTAGAAATAATAATAAAAAATTAAAACTTGTTGGAGATACTAGCACTTCGTCTTCGATGTGACGAGACTTTCACACCTGCACAGTGTCGAATGATTTTGATTGACAGGACAAGCATGTGGACTTTGTGTGAACTTGAAGTAGGAAAATGGATTTGTTGATAAAAAAAAATTTCTTTCATAACCTGATATATTTAGGAAAAAAAACGAAGAATTTTTGTTTGATATCTGTACAAACATTTGTTGAAGCCTGAAGGGGGGGGGGGGGGAGGCTAAAACAGAATCTCTCGCTCATTTGTCTCTTTGATAAAAACTATGACAGCATATTGCTTGATTATCAAGTTCTGAAAGTTTAATCTATAACAAAAATATAAATACGTATGCCACTTTGTATAATCTTGTCCGAGTATAATAACGGGGAAATGTCTACAGGTACATGTACATGTAGAAGTTTGCTTAATAAATCATCATAAAAAAATGACACACAAGAAATGACACATAAAATATTATTGCATTAAAAATGTAAAAAGGGAATGTATTTATGCAGTACGTCCACAGACCTATGTTAATTTTTTTTTTTTTACAAGGAATCGCCTTGGCACGGAAATATATATGAATGGGTGTTACAACCGTTATAATTCATTCTATAAATCAGAAGTTTTCTCTTATTTGTACCGTTTTTTTAAATATCAAATAAGAATAAACATATTTATTTTCAACTAAAATAATTTTATCTTTTATACTACAGCGTTCGGTAACAATTACAATGTTTTACAGCGATAAAAATCGTGTGATTAAAAAGTTGAATTTAAACATCATACAAGTAAAAAAAAAAACTTAGTTTTACTTAATGTGCATGTATCGTCTTTAATTTCTTAGGACAATTTTGTAGCATTTATTTTATTTATTTATTTATTAATTTGTTTATTTATTCATTTTTTGGCACCTGACTTTAGAATACAAAAGAATAGTTTCAATGCAAGGAAAAGATCAGAGGGATTCCGAATAAATTGTTCATCTTGCGTTCACCATTCACTTTGCGTTCGCGCTCCGTTCACGTTCTGCGTTCGCTCACCGTTCAGCGTTCACACATCGTTCACAAAGTTGCGTTCAGCGTTCACTGTTCGCTCTACGTTTGTTCAGCGTTCGCTCACCGTTCAAGTAGGAAAGTAGAATGTTTCTGGGACTGTAGCTGGCAATTGTTGCTCTTTGAGCAATGAGGCCAGCTAATAATAAACGAATGTTTTTTTGTTTTTTTGGTTTTTTTTTGGTTTGTTTAACGTCTCTTTGAGAATTTTTCACGGAAACTGAGAGGCCACCACTTGCCGGTGGAGGGCTGCAAATTTAAATCTGTATCCTCTGTACTTAGGGCCTTTGAGCAGTTAGGATTTTTTTTTTCATATCAGCACAGGACCTCAGTTTATACATGCAGTCTCATCCGAATCACCAGTCTCCATGTCTCACTGTGGGATTCAAACCCACGACCCAAAGATCAACCCCTTACTTTGCAACTCTAGAGCAATCTTTCTAACAAAGAAAATGTAATAAACTAGCTAACTAAAACAATTTGAACTTAAGGAAAGAAAAAAGAAAAGAGTTGAAGACTTGAAAGAAATGAAGACAAATAAAGAGGAAAAAGGTTGACCTTGAGCATTTAGCTTTAAAGACGATTGGGACCTTTTTTAAGTTTGAGAAATTCATGACCTTAAGTTTCATTGCGAAAGCTAACAAGAATTAAAGTTATCATCTGAAAATTATGTATGCAATATAAAAATTTCTCACCTTGGTTCTTCACATTTTGACCTCAAAATGAATTATATATTTTTTTTCAAAAAGATATATTGACTTACAGAACAAAATTTCATTGCAAAACCCCAAAGAGATCCAAAGTTATCACCAGGAAACCATTTTATGACTATGAATTTTTGACACTAACTTTTTGACTTTAAATCAATAGGGGTTCTCTTGAAGACATTGGGAGTTATGATTTAAAATTTCATTGAAAATATTGAAGAAAACATAAGTCATTGTCTCGATACCATTTTTTCCCCAGTGTATGAATTTCTGACCTTACATTTTACCTATTGACCTCAAAATCAATAGGCTCTTATCATACATGCCAACTTTCCCGATTTAGGCGCGAACCTCTCGATTTTACCCTTTGATCCCGCTTTCCCGATCGGGAAAGCAGAATTGCTCTAAAATCCCGATTTGAAAAAAAATTCACCCTAAAATTTCCGATTTTCAGAGTTTCCCATATTTTGTCAATTGGGATAGGAATATCTGACTTGTTTACTCAATGAACACAGATTAGTCTCTTTTATGGAACGCCATAGCTGCCTTATGTGGTTATTTCATGAGAAGATGGTGCTTTATTCTGTTATGCTGTGGTTATTTCATATGAAGATGGTGCTTTATTATGTTATGCTGTGGTTATTTTATGTGAAGATGGTGCTTTATTATGTTATGCTGTGGATATTTCATGTGAAGGTGGTGCTTTACTATGTTATGCTGTGGTTATTTCATGTGAAGATGGTGCTTTATTATGTTATGCTGTGGATATTTCATGTGAAGGTGGTGCTTTATTATGTTATGCTGTGGTTATTTCATGTGAAGATGGTGCTTTATTATGTTATGCTGTGGTTATTTCATGTGAAGGTGGTTTTTTATGTGAGGGTGGTTTTTCATGTGGAGGTGGTTTTTCATGTGAAGGTGGTTTTTTATGTGAAGGTGGTTTTTCATGTGAAGGTGGTTTTTTTTATGTGAAGGTGGTTTTTCATGTGATGGTGAATTTTCATGTGAAGGTGGTTTTTCATGTGAAGACGGTTTTTCAAGTGTTGGTGGGTTTTTTTTATGTGATGGTGGTTTTTTATATTTAATGTGATGGTGGTCACTTAGAACTCCTAATATTTTTGAAGACTGAGTTTAACACTGGAAAATTTGAAAGGGAAACAAATAGTCAATGTAATTAAAATCATTTTAATACACCATTGCTAGTTCCTCTTTTTTCCATCTAGACACTTTGGTTCAAAATGGTGTATTTTGTGTATTATGAATTTTTTGTAGGTGTGTCTGAATACACTCAAAAACATAAGAATAAAAAAAATCACTGAAATTAGCACGTTTAAAAAGTGTCATATTAGTCTATATAGAAAGAGTGTAGGTACAACAGTTGCCATCTTCGGAAAATCTAGGGAAGTCAGAAACCGCGCCAAACTTGTTCTCGTTATTCCGGGACGCCTCTACATTTTACTTGGTTAAAAATCGTCACTTCCATTGCTTTCACTTTCAGTTCTAGATATCAGGACGTTTTTGTTAACTGCATATTTTATACGGCAAGTTCGAACTGGCAGACGATTGAAAGGCGTTATTCAATCATTTTTAAATGTAGATTTCATCCCAATTCCTGCCCGAAACTGGTAGGAAAAGTGTAGAAATTAAACCGAGCCGGGCACGACGTAAAATCGAAGATTGCAACTGTCGTACCTCCACTCTTTTTTATATAAAGTAATATATCATTTTTAAAACTTGCTAATTTCAGTGATTTTTTTATTCTTAGGTTATCGAATTAATGCAGACAAAGCTAGGAAAAAACATAATACACAAAATACACCATCCTGAAACCAAGCGCCTATGGAAAAAAGAGGAACTAGCAATGGCGTATTAAAATGATTTAAATTATATCGACTATTTGTTTCACTTTCAAAATTTCAAGATAATAGCAGTTAAACTCAGTCTTCAAAAGTATTTAGAGTTCCGAGTGACCACCATCACATTAAATATAAAAAAAAAAACACCTTCACATGAAAAAACACCATCACATGAAAAACCACCTTCACATGAAAATTCACCATCACATAAAAAACCACCTTCACATGAAAAACCATCATCACATGAAAAACCACCTTCACATAAAAAACCACCATCACATAAAAAACCACCTTCACATGAAAAACCACCTTCACATGAAATAACCACAGCATAACATAATAAAGCACCATCTTCACATGAAATAACCACAGCATAACATAATAAAGCACCATCTTCTCATGAAATAACCACATAAGGCAGCTATGGCGTTCCATACTCTTTGTTTGTTTAACTCATGCAGAGGTGTTAATTAGCCACAGGAAATCACTTCTCGCTTGAATGCACACAGCTGTCCAGGTACATGTAACATATAGCCAGGAGCAGTTAGGGGATTGAATTTTTCAGTTTGAAGGGGTATGCATGGTGAAACACATAGATTTGGGGGTTAATTAAATGTTGTTGTTTTTTATTAAATACAAAAATTAAATACGTCACCCGCGTGGCGCAGTGGTTAGAGCGTCTGCTCTAGAGTCGCGAAGTAAGGAGTTGATCCTTACGTCGCGGGTTCGAATCCCACTGTGGGACGTGGAGACCTGTCCTTCGGATTAGAACGTATAAACCGAGGTCCCGTGTCACAGTAGGTGCTGGCACGAAAAAGATCCCTCACTGCTCAATGGCCGTAAGAGCCGAGTATAGGACAAAATTTGCAGCTCTCCACCGGCAAGTGGTGGCGTCTCCATATGAGTGAAAAATTCTCGAGAGGGACGTTAAACACCATACAAACAAACAAACAAAACAAAAATTAAACACAATGATATGATAAATAACAATAAAATCGGAATCCATGTAGATCATATTTTTAAAAACGAAAGTAGACAACTGCAAAGCACAGCTGCTGATTTTATCTGCATATAATAAAATATTGTAAAGTTTACCGGTTAAAATAATATGAAAATAATTAAAATGAAACAACAAAGTCTCATGTCACGTACACTGAATTTCTCTCCCCCCCCCCCCCTTTCCCAAAAGTAACATACGGTGTTTGTTTGTTGTTATTTTTTGTTATGACAAAGGAATACCCACATGGCACTGCCAAGACTGCAAAAGTTCATTATGACAATAACCATTTTTTAAAATTTTTGTTTGTGATAAGGGGTATCCTTGTGTTAAATAATTGATGATCTTAAGAGTAAATTTATTTTTTCAAATTGTTTTGTGTGTAATGAAATTAATAATGTGTTCTTATTAATAGGGAATAAAATGACACTAATATTTAAAGGTACAACAACAAATAAATTTTCTTATCCCCCCCCCACACAAATGCATTGCAATTTTTAAATTTAATGTCTAATTAGGAAATTCTAATTGTGTAAAATGTAAATACAGAATCTTGCAAATGTTTTCAGAAACTTTACACTAATTACAAAACCTCATATATTTCTAAAACTTTGCATAAAATATTATTGAACTGAAAGTTGTACATTTTCCATTTCTCACCAAATTATGTGTCTTGGTCAAACATGATGTTGTTTAACTAAACAGATATCACTTCTTTACTGAGAGAGGCACCTATTTAAGCAAAGATTTTGAATTTTGGAAGGAAAAATTGTTTTTATCCTTAAGCTTTATTAATAAATGAAATCAACGTTACAAATTTAAAAAAAAAATGGGATAAACATTTATTTTCACAACAAAATGTCCCCAATGTAAAGCTTTGAAAACTGTTGTCACGTCGTGCAAAATCCCCCATGGGAATTTTCAAAAGTTGGCAAGTATGTCTTATTTGGGTCATAGGGAGTTGTGATTAAAAAAATCCATTGCAAACGCTCAAAGCAGGGCTTTTATAAAGATAAAAAACAGGTGGTACTTTTATAAAAATAGGAGGTACATTTTGGAAGCGATTCTTAAATATGTTCTTAAATGAATATTTTGGCCAGTACAATCATGATTTCAGCCAGGTAAAAGTACTGGGTACTGGCAGATTTTGAAAGGCCTGTCAAAGGCTTTATGAGATTTCATTTGGAAACAAATGCTCCACACAAATAAAATGTATAAATTTCTTTCTTATTTAGGAGATAAAGAATTGTAATATAAAATTTCATTGCAAAAGCTCAAAGGCTTTTTCAGGTATCATTTGGAGATGAAAGTATTACACAAAAACAGAATGACAGATGGATGGACAGCAAATAGACAAACCCAAATTGATATCCCCCACTTTAAATGAAAGTGGGGGACAAGAAAATACTTGTTTTGCAGTTGGATATGGATACTTCCTATTACCAAGTTTTCTTGCTTTCTGGGAGCTAAATTAATCCTTCTCGTTCAATGCTGTAAGCATCACAATAACCATCTAATTAAGAGAAATAGTAATTGAAGCAGAAGCCAAACTTTATAAGGGCTTATACAAGAGTGTACATACGGACACAGTCTGCCTGATATACAGTCCCCTCTTGTTCTGTGGTCTGCTTTGCTGAACACTGTAAACATACACTTTGTCCCCTGTTTGGCTGGTAGTATGCAACAGGACACTTCATGCACGTATTATTACTGCTGATTCTTTTTTCTCCTGCTTCACATACAACTACAAAATATCATGAAAAATATACCTCTGTCAGTATGTAATCAAACCATTTCAATTTTCTACCTAGATCTTTCATCATTACAAGTAAATTATAGAAAACAGGAGGTACAGTGTACTGTGAGCAAAGCTCAATACCCCCACTGCCATTGTTTTAGTACCCATTCAAAGAACAAGGTTCACTTAGGGCCTTTTTTGGCCCTGTGAATTTCAGAAAAACTGAAACTGCTTGGTTTTAGTTGACAATGCATTAAATATCATTTAGACCTTTGATGACTGAGTATCTATCAAAAATGGCGTAATTTTCTGGCTAGTCAATGCATTATGACGTCATGAAATGCGTCATTTTCCTCATATCCTTAAAAATTCTACAAAAACAGACAATTTTTAAAGCTATTTTTCGATATTTAATATAGCGCGCAACCTCTGATCTAAAATATGCAACTATTAAATGATAGAACTATTTCTGAGGATTACAAAACATGTTTTATTTTTTAGATCAGAGGGTGCGCTCATATTATTTCTCTTCTGTAAAAGTACTCAAATAGACTTGTTTTCCTTAAAATTCAAGAACATTGCAATTCCATGAAGCCTGTTTTCCAAGATCTTGGCTTTAAGAAGAAAATTTTTTAATAGGAAATGAAAGCACTAAGTCTCTACTTTAACTTGATGTTTAAAATGGAACATAAAGTGTTAGTCAATAAATTGGTATCTCCACAGGGCCATTTTACGCAAAAAGTGAACCTAGCTCTTTTGTAAACGTAACCTTCAATTTGCCTTGTTAAAAAATGACACACAGTGGCAGATCCAAAGGGGGGTTACGGGGGTTGCAATTCCCCCTTTGGATTTGCTAGAGATAAAGAGAGAGTCCAGAATATTTGTTGTGTGTTTGATATAGACATTGTTGAGTGAAAGGCTATGTAGTAATGTATGGAGAAAATTTGGTTGTGAAAAACAATGCCCCCCCCCCTCCACACACACACAAGAAATAGGATTTTCAGGCTTGGGGACTTATTTTCCTTTTTTTTGTCAAAACATATCAGGTAATCCAAATTTTTTTCCCCTGGCCGGTCCTCCCACTTTCAAAAAACGATACTACATCCTTATAGTATTCTTATTAATATTAAGTTGTCGTTTAACTATACGTAAACCTACGTTATAATAACTTGTTTCCTCTTCACCCCCCGCCCCTTTGAAAAATTTAACGATCTGCCCGACACATCCTCTGATCATTGGTAAACTTTTAGACATGTACTGTTTTTTAAATAGAAAACTTTATTACATTTTCAAGAGTGAAATACTGTGATTTGTTTATTAAATAAAAGTGATATTCTCTCACAATGTCAAAGGATACAGTAGTGATATTCTTTCATAGTGTGAAAGGATATCAAAGTATATAAAAATAATTTCTGGCCTGTAATAAGATATAGTAACTAAACCATCTTGATGGAGACTAAACCTGCCAATTTCTTCCCAAATATGTTGCTAAAATCCATGTTACAATGTTTTCAATCTCACAACAGCTGAACTATATGATGTCTCAACTGCTCAACTATCACGTCACAGCCTATGACACTGTGTTGAGAAAAGACAGAGGCAAAGGGAAAATAAAAAAAATGTTTTGTAGTTGAATATGGAATTTATTTCACGAATGGGACAGGATTTTATTTTTTTTTTTACATTTTCACTTGTGCTTTGCACTCGTAAAAAAAAACAAAAAAAAAAAAAAAAAACAATCAAACAAACAAAAAAACTAGAAACTCGTTGCAAGCAACGAGAGGTCTTCCGTCCTATTCTCCATCCTTGTATTATTGTGTGCAATTTAACATATTTATATATGCTTGTAATAATGTAACACACAGGAAATGCGCACTTAAAAAGAAATAATTATCATGGAAAATACCACTATGAAATAGGTGAGTAGAATTCAACTCAGACGTTTGAGAAAACATTGGATCAAAATTATTGCTCAAAGTTCATTTTATGCCATTGCAGGCAATATATTTTTTCCTGAGATGACCAGGAACATGTTTTATCGTTTAAACAAAACAAGGAGGAGGGATACTCATGAGCTCGATCTTTCATTTTTTCTAGCAAAGAGTTGGAATTTATTACAGGTACTCACAGATCAGAGAACTGAAGGCCCATATTTCAATGTCAGATTACTTATTTTATTGCCTTTGCAGGACAGAGTATTCATATTTTCGTAAACGGATTGTTATGGCACGCCGATTGCTTCAAAATTATTTTCTGCACGACCTTAAACAAAAATTACACGAGTAAGTAAAAACTTACACAAAGTGAGGAAAATATACACGAAGTTATTAAAATTTACACAAACTATAGAAAAACTGCACAATCAACAAAATATTTACACGATATTGTGAGGAAATTACACAAACTTAAAAACGAAAACTGCACGAGTGAGAATACAACATCGACATAATATGCAAATCATCCTCATTGCGCACATTTCATTAATATTCATTAGAGAACAGCTCAATGTGGCTTGGATGCTTGAAACATATTATAAATGCAAATGGAGGAGTAACGAGTATTCTTTTAAAAAAAAAATTCTTTTAAAATTCCGCTAGACTCTCAAGAATACGTACAACGAATATTATACATGTAGATAAATTAACAGGCACGCAATCTTAAACTTGTAGTATATGAACACCCCCGAATAAAAAAAAACATTCTACACAGAATACATGTATAGATAACGTAAACAAGAGGCCCAAGGGCCTTAACGGTCACCTGAGTACAATACAACAATTTAGAGGATCCATAAACTGATAAATGAAGCTTTGTTTCCCAACAGCAAGAAAAATAGTATGATTAGCATCAACAAAATAATTGGTCTAGTATCTATCTGCCCCCCTCCCTCCCCCATTTATCACTATTCCCATGCAGACTATTAACAAAATGTCTATTATTTAACCCCATATTATTCCTCCTCACAATGGCCTCTCTTAGTCGTTGAAGAACATTTAAAAAGATAAGTTATTTTTGTCTCATTTTTATTCATCTATTATTTCCAAGTCATTAAAACTATGAAAGTACTTTTTTTATTATACAATAAATTTTCTTGCATAATTCTCTTATTCTATTAAGCTTTCAAATACATTATGTACATTGATTAATTATCAAAGGTGAATGGCTAAAGGGAATAACTTTGCTCAGTAGAATACAAGTTAATAGAGCCCTGGCCAGGACCAGGAAGCTTGACTAAATAGTCCAGGTGTTCAAAATTCTGGTAAAAATACCCTTGCATATTAAAACTTTTACTCTGTTTGCCTTGAACATCCAGAGAAGCATAGAAGATTTTCAAAGCAAAGAAATGCATTTTCACCATCTTACTAAATAAACAAAGCCCCATCCTTACACCAGAACATCTGACCCATTGGCCACGAACTCACAATTCTGGAAGAAGCACCCTTTCTCATCATAACTATACACTAGTCTTGTTTCTCTAGTCTATAACCAGTAGTAAATAAAAAAAAAATTGAAATAAATTATGCATTTTCACTATATACATGTAATCAATAGAGCTCCCCCCCCCCACACACACACACACACCAAAACCCCTGACCCAGGGGCCATGAATTTCACAATTTTGGAAGAGACATTCTTCCTTATCATAACCATGCACTTCCTTTGTTTGAAAAATATCCAGGAGCAGAGAAGAAGATTTTGAAATAATTCATGCCTTTTCCCTACATAATCAATAGAGCCCCCCCCCCCCCCCAACCAGAACCCCAGACCCTGGGGCCATGAATTTCATAATTTTGGAAGAGGCACTCTTGCTCATCATAACTATGTACTTAGTTACTTTATTTAATACCCAGGAGCAGAGAAGAAGATTTTCAAATGATTAATGCATCTTCATTATATAATCAATAGAGCCCCCCCCCCCAAACACCAGAATCCCAGACCCTGGGGCCATGAATTTCATAATTTTGGAAGAGGCACTCTTTCTCTTCATAACTATGTACTATGCTAGTTTATTTAAAACCCAGGAGCATAGAAAAGGATTTTCAAAGAATTACTGCAATTCTACTATATAATCAATAGAGCCCCGCCCTAACACCAGAACCCCTGATCCAGGGGCCATGAAATTCACAATTTTGGAAGAGGCATTCTTGCTCATCATAACTATGTACTGAGTAACCTTATTTAATACCCAGGAGAGAGAAAAGATTTTCAAAGAATTAATGCATCTTCACTATATAATCAATAGAGCCCTGCCCTTACACCAGAACCCCTGACCCTGGGGTCATGAAATTCAAAATTTTGGAAGAGGCACTCTTGCTCATCATAACTATGTACTTAGTTACTTTACTTAATACACAGGAGCAGAGAAGAAGATTTTCAAAGAATTCATGCATTTTCACTACATAATCAATAGAGCCCCGCCCTAACACCAGTATCCCTGACCATGGGGCCATGAAATTCACAATTTTGGAAGAGGCACTCTTGCTCTTCATAAGTATGTACTTAGTTAGTTTATATAATACCCAGGAGCAGAGAAGAAGATTTTCAAAGAAATGATGCACTTTCACTATATGATCTATATAGCCCCACCCTAGCACCAGAACCCCTGACCCTGGGGCCTTGAATTTCACAATTTTGGTAGAGGGCTCAATGCTCATTACTATGATGCCAACAGTTTGACTGCTTGATGTCCAGGAGTGAAGAAGAAGATTTTTAAAGATTGCATTATTTTCAGTGGTTTTAGCCCCACCCCTCAGGCCCCAGGGGGGCAGGGACCATGAAATTCACAATTTTTGTTCCCCTTCACCCATAAATGCTATATGCCAAATTTGATTGAAATTGGTTAAGCGGTTTCAGAGAAGAAGCTAAAAATGTTCAAATGTTAACACACGACGCACACCGCACGACGCACGCCGACGGACGAGAACAGATAGCAATAGGTCACCTGAGTGACTCAGGTGACCTAAAAAGGGGGATGCATATTACCAGTTGTGTGTTTAATTGTTGGATTTTTTTAAGTATGTCATTCCTCTATATAGCAATTTCTTTTGAAAGTTTAAAACAATGACATATAGGCCTGAATAAAAATAAATAAAAACAACATAATATATATAATACAGGAGAGTTAACAAGAAATCACACTATTCTCCTCCACCACCCACTGTGTGTACTTTTGGTAATCATCAAGGATGTGCATGCGTGACCTTTTCATACAGAGATATCTCCCTGCTGCATGGTTCTGGAACGAAAAACACCTGTACGCTAATCGATTTATAGCTCTTTGACAAACCAATAATACCTTTTGATTAAAGATTACTAACAATTCATACAAAGATTTTGAAACAATGTTGCGATCATCTGGGTTGTGGAATTTGACCGAAAACTTTTTGGAAGTCAACAGTAAAGAAAATCGAGTAAATAATTGTGCAACTTAAATTTTAATATTGAAACGCATATCTCACTTTTTGATATATGTATGTAACAAAGTAGTACATGTAGTCTTAACTTTTGAGCAACGTGTGGTGATTTCATACAACTCCATGAAAATGTAGAAAAAATATACAGTCGTTTTACTTATGTGAATTAAAGCTTTATTTATGTTGTTTTTAATGCAACGGCGGTAGTCTATTTTGAATAGTAAAAGTGCATATAAAGGAGTTAAGAAAATTTAAAAATTATAAAGTACAGGCACGTAGTATCGGTTTTTGAAGGGAGGGGGGGGGGGCAGCCAGAATTTTTTTTTTTGACAACCTACCTGAAAAAAACATTGACAAGCAAAAAAAAAGGTAAAGTGTCCAAACTCGAAATTCCTATTTCGTGTGTGTGTGTGTGGGGGGGGGGGGGGGGGGGTTCCACCTTCCATTTTCTTTTCGAAACACATCATAATACCGAATTACTTTGATTTAAAATATCCTACAACAAAGTGGGGGGGGGGGGGGGGCAACCAGCATTTCAGTGGACATTTACAATAGAAGTGGGTTATGTTTGGAAAAAAGTGGGGGCCGCTCCTGATGCTTCGTGCCTGAAATATTTTTTTGAGAATTTACGGGTACATATGATAGTCTATCGAAATCTGGATTGCAATTCAACTGAACTGTAACGATATTGTAAGACCAAATTCAAGAAGACATATAAGATGAACTTTATTAGCTGGTACTTGGCTACACATGCATATTTATTTTCAATGCAGATTTTGACAATAATAAATTTGCACACGGTAATGAAACAAAGATTTCTTGAGGTTTCTATTCATCATATGTTTTCTTATATTTATTCGTAGTCATGCTCAAAGTAAAACACCTAGTTGATGCCATTGATACACATGTATAATATTGCTATAAAGTCATTTTCTTTTTATAGTGACTATAGATTTGGGTAAAAAAGTGTTATTACAAAAAATTAGTTTCGGAAAATAATTAAAATTTTATGCATACGAATTCGAAATGTAAAGAGAATTTGTTATCTTGGAAAATATTTGTCAAACCTCAAGTTCCGAATCTTTTTTGATTTTTGTACTACTTATCTGTATCTTCTGCTTGTCATTTTCAAATAAAATATGGCTTAAACTAAGCTCCATAAAGAACATGATTTATTTGCATTTTTCAAGAGTGATAAAACATGTGCTATGTTCTTTCTTTTTATTATAATATCCATTCCCATTTTCTTTTTTGTAACATTTTACGTAATTCACTATGTTTTAAAATTTCTGATGTGTCATTATGGTCCAACAATTTGAAACTATAATAAATACATAGATTCAGATGTTGCGACTCAATCAATCCACGAACCAGATCCGCCACTAATGATATGTTTTACCGGTGCCAGGATTATTTGAGTAGAGTTTTGTTATTTCATTTGGACAAATTTTAAGTAACAAAACACAAAACCGCATATACATAAAGCACATCGAGTATATATATTTTCCCTTTATCTGGTCCTTTTTATTAAAAGTGAAAACATTTATCAAGTAATCGCCATTACGAATGAGGGTAACGCTTACCCTTAGGAATGTCTTGTTTTTTATTGAGTAGTTTATGACTGAAAATATGCGATATCATTTAAAGAATTCATAACAGTGTAGGCTACAGATATTCAACCAAAATTGATATCCTCATATTTTATAAGTAAAGATATATGTATAATTAGAAATAAAATATTTTTTATGTATGACTTTAAAAACATACTGTGTATATCTAAGGTCAGGTAATCCCCACTTTTTAATCTTTTTGAAAATAAAAAATATATCCAGCCAACTGAATAATTTCCTATTCCTAAATGAAAAAAAAAATTGCCCAAATGAATTCATAATTAGTACAAATGAGAAGTACCAAAATAAATTCTACAATTTAATGATTATATTCAGCAATAATTCTGCCATCATTTTCATGAATAATCCACTTTATTAATCGTTTTATTACGCATTTGTTAATTTTATTTTATACGAGTATTTTCCGTTAAAGTTGTATCTATAAGTTAGGGAATATTAAAAGACCATAGAGCGTATTGCTTTTAGTTCGGAGTCGAGTGCATCATGTGGAATGATACTTTTTTCCCGCATTATAACAGACATGCGATTCCTTTCTAGTCACAATTTATGTCCGGCATCATATAATACCTCCATATTTTGGTTAGGATCTCGGTCAATATAAGAAAAATATAATATCTCCGAACAACTTTTAAATTTTTTCACACAGTTCACAAGAAAACATTTCATTCGTTCGATTGGCATTAGCTAGAAATCGGATCGAGTTTTAGTAAAGAAATAAAGAAGCAAACAAACATGCATATCATCGTCAACGCCATTTTCTCTCGATTACATCCAGCATTCATGAAGAGATAAAGAGTACAGAAAACCAAGAACACAATGAATATTCTATGTGCATAATAATGATATGCGCAGCTGTATGCGCAGTAAAATTGTTTGTGTAATTTTTAGTTTCCTCTGCTCGTGCAGTTTTTGATTTTACATTTGTGCATTTTATATCCCTTAATCGTGTAAAAAATTTCGGATTCGTGTATTTTTCGTTATGTTTGTGTTAAAATCTTCCAAACTATGTACAAATTTTACTGATACGTGCATTTTTATTTTACTCGTGTATATTTTTCCATCAAGCTCGTGTATAAAATAGTGATCGTTGTGCAGAAAATAATTTTGAAGCAATCGGCGTGCCATAGATTGTTGATTTCCAAAAATGCCATCTCCCCTGTCCTTAATTGTAAAATTACTCCTAAGAAAGTCATCAATTTCTTTTTAGAAATTGGATAGAAAAGTCTTATTTGTATTAATTTTATATTAAACTAAAATTAAAATAATATCATTTGTCCATTAGATGAATCATTAACACTATTCCTGAGAGAATGACAAGGTGGATTGAAATTCACCTGCAAAGAAAAAATTCAATCCAATGTTTTCTCCGACGTCCGCAATAAACTCACTGCGGACGTCTGAGAAAACATTCAATTTTTATTAAATGTTTTCTCGGACATCCGAGGTTTCATTCGACGCAGACGTCTGCGAAAACATTGGATTGAAATTCTACTTTCGAAAAGCATTTCAATCCAGTTTTGAAAACAGATAAATATCTCAAGTTTGGATTTATCAATTTTAAAACAAATTATATATCAAACATGTTGAAAAGAATCTCTATAATTCCTATAAATTTCATTATAAAATACTGGGAAACATATAAGTTGAAAAATTGGACTATTTTAAATTCGCTTCCGATAGCGACCGGGAGTACTGACGACGAAGGAAAAGTCACGTCCTGGCTAGTATTCATCACGATCTATAATTCCTGAAAGTTTCACATTGATATATTTTACCGTTCTTGAGATTATCCGCGGACAAAATGTCATTTTTAAATTCAGAAAATGGTCCGTAACTTGGCACCGGAAGTAAATTTCCAAATCTTATCTCGGATAAAATAACTTCAGTTTACAACACATTGTTCCTGCAAATTTCATGTTAATTCATCAAGTAGTCTTTGAGAAATCGCGTGCACAAAATTAGATGGGCGGAAAAATAATAATAATAACTAGAAACTCATTGCGAGCAATGAGAGGTCTTCCGTCCGATTCTGAAAATAAAAACGAAAATTCAAGCTGAAAAAGTGATAAAAGAAATTCAGACACACTGGAGATTTAACCCTGGTCGTCAGCATGAAAATCCAATGTGCTAACCATTAACCATTCACTTTTTTGCATCACTTCCTGTCATGACCGGAACTAACGGCGACACACGATTTTCATACGATTCAAATAAACTGATGACGGACTATCAGTCTTGAAAGTTTCAGACTTCAGTCGTTTTTTGTTGCCGAGAAATTGTGAGAACAAATTCTAATTTTGAGGACAGGAAAACATGCGACCGGAAGTCAATTTAATAAAAAATCTCTGACGTGTCTCCAGACATTTGCAGTATCTACAACATGTATTAAAACATTTCAATACTTTTTCTATAAGTGATATTTATGAGAAAGTTAAATATCGAAATAACGTATTTTATCCCCTAAAACCGGAAGTTGACGTTTTTGTTTCCGGTGGAGTCTAAAATATTTCAAAACAGCGAAAGAGATGCAATAAGGTGATGCAAGTTTTAGTTTAAAAAAGAAAAGTTGAACTTTTTGATTTCTTTGATCCCTTCCTGTGACGACCGGAAGTGACGACTGACAGATTAATCCAAACAGTTTTGCCCACTCTTCAAGGTCTATTACTCATATAAGTTTGGTGTCTTAATCTCTTACCGTTTCTGATATCTTGCTCAGATATTTTCTCATTTTGAGGAGAGGAAAACACGCGACCGGAAGTGAAGTTTGCAAAGATATTTGACGTTACTCTAGACATTTGCAGTCTGAATAGCATATCTAAAATTCATTTCAAATACTTTATCTATAAAAGATATTTATGCGAAAGTAAAATACCCAAATTATGTAGTTTTTCTCTTATAACCGGAAGTTGTCGTTTTTGTTTCCGGTGGGACCAACATATTTCGAAACTGCGAAAGAGTTGCAATAACATGATGCAAGATTTGATTAAAAAAAGAAAAGTTGAAATTTTCGATTTCTTTGAACACTTCCGATGACGACCGGAAGTATTGACAACTCATAAAAAAATCGTTCCACAAATCTACAAATCATGCTCTTTTATCTTTGACAAGTCTCCAGTTCCTATCTTTAGCCACTCTTGAGAAAATTCGCGGACAACATTTCATTTAAAAATCAGGAAATTGCCCATAACTTGGAACCAGAAGGGAATTTTCCAAATTTTTTTGGCCATGCTACAAGAACATATCATTGCTCACAAACGCTGAAAGTTTCACGGAAAATCACTGAATAGTATTCGAGATATCGCGCGCACAAAATTTTGCCTAAAAAATAATAATAATGATGACTAGATGCGTTTCTTGTTGCTAGGGCAACAAGTGGTCTTCCGACCTAACTTTTCTCCAGATCGCTGTGCTACCTCACTTCATTTAATACTTTATTGAAGGTATTTTTTGTTTGCTTTTATGTAACACAGTCTTTCAACATAGATCATGATTATTAAAGGATTTCTGTAGAATCTCTGTTAAAAAAGCTTTGAAAAATAAGCAAAAACTATCATACATGTCTTCACAGAGAAAAATATCATTTACAACTGAAAAAAGAGAGAAACAATCTTCCGCCCCAGCAGGATTCGAACCCGCAACAATACGAGAAAATTTGGATCGGTCATATCTTTGCAATAAATGCATCAATCAAAATGATAAAAACATACATAGAACTCTTAGAAGACTCTCTATTAACCCTGTAAATCCCAGAGAAAAATATTGAAAAACAAAGAAGTTACAAATTTAACATTTTTGAATTCACTTCCGTTTGCGACCGGAAGTACGAACGACGAAAAATAATGGTCGATCAACATAACTACATTTGATGCCCTATCACCTCAGCAAGTTTCATATTCATATCTTATCATATATATCGAAAGACCTTAATAATAACTAGTAAACTAATTGTTAAGAGAACAATTAGATGCCTTTCAACCTTTTTAAGTGTTTTCGTGTCATTTAGGCTGAAAAAAAAGAAAAATGCAAAAAGCAAAAAAATGAAAAAAAAAAAAAAAAAATCCTCCTCCAGCTGGGATCGAACTCAAAACCCTTGGTTTGAAAGGCAGGTGCGCTAACCACTGCGCTACACATTCCGATAAAATTGGGTAAGTTAATTGTTTAAGACTATATAATAAATACAAGCGTATTTTTAGAATCGGTAGGGGAAGAAAGAAGTTCCGTAAAAGGAAATAGTTCCTGAACTTGCAAGAAGTTTATAAAATAACAAGGGACGGGCTGCGTGAGAAAACGTTAACACTGTTCCCTAATGAAAATGTATTAATGGACTGTAGCCCGATTCATCGATATTGTGAGCATGCTGAATTTTTTGAAAATAGCTTTGTTGTAAGCTTAAAAGATCGGGTTCGGATTTTCACATTTCTGACTGAATATCCTGAAATAAATATGAAACATTTAAATAAGCATTTCTTTGGGTTAAATTAAATATGTGTAGCACAAATTAAACTCCCAACATGCATTTTTAGAAGGGAAACACCACAATGAAAGCGAGAATTGTTTTTAATATACCGAAAATCGCTATTTCTGGAAACTGATTAATTCTAAATAAAAATCAAATAAATTCCAAATGTAAAAGAAAGAGAGAATGCTTGGTATTAAAATGTCGTATCATATCAGGAAAATCGAATGCTACTAACGACATCTGAAGAAATAGCCGATAAAAGGTTTAGATCATTTCTTCGTTCACCTGCACTTTAATTTCAAACACAACAGAACTTGTAGTTTTTGCCGTGAAACTTCATGACTTCTATAAACTTATAAGACTCGCCGTAAAACTCTCAAGAAAGTTTCTCTGAGGTCTGTACTACATTTGTACAAAATATGGTGTCGATCCGAGGTCTGGTTTGAATTTTACAGAAATATTCTACGTTGTTGTTGATATGATTTTTTTTAAGAAGGGGGGGATGAATTGTTTATTTTATGCCTCTTTTAAACTAAGAATTGTAACTACTTTCACATCTTTAAGCCTGATTGTGACCTTTGGGTCAAGGTCAAAGGTCAAGGTCATTTCAAAAAAAAAAACAAAAACAAAACAAAACCAGGGAAAGCTTTACTTTCTATGTTTTTACCTGATACTGGAGCTGGATGCATGTCCTTACTTTTCATTTGACCCAATGTCAAGGCCAAAGGTCAAGGTCAAAGTTCAAGGTCATTTGGTGAATTGCTATATTTTACACATATATAAGGAATTTCTTATGTTTTTAAATGACTTTGACCTTGACCTATATTTCAAGGTCAAAGTCAAATATACCGATGCAGTTGCTTTTGCAATGATAGAATGAAGAGAGTATGAAATGAGTCGAAGACACTGATGAAGGCTTGGAATCTCTACGTTTTACGGTTTCGGAGGAGTAGCGATAACAAGATTTTATTGCAAAAGGGGTGACAACTTTTGAATGGGTCAAGCTTTGGGGACAAGAATGAAATCCTTAATATAGTTTTAGAAGGACATATTATAGATGCAAAGATTGATTGATTGATTGTATGTTGTTTAACGTCCCTCTCGAGAATTTTTCACTCATATGGAGACGCCACCATTTGCCGGTGGAGAGCTGCAAATTTTGTCCTATACTCGGCACTTACGGCCATTGAGCAGTGAGGGATCTTTTTCGTGCCAGCACCTACTGCGACACGGGACCTCGGTTTATACGGTCTCATCCGAAGGACCGGTCTCCACGTCCCACAGTGGGATTCGAACCCGCGACGTAAGGATCAACTCCTTACTTCGCGACTCTAGAGCAGACGCTCTAACCACTGCGCCACGCGGGCGACTAGATGCAAAGATATTCAGTATATGTCGAAAGGCTTTCTACAGAATCTCTGACAAAAAAGCTTTTAAAAATCAGCAAAAACTACCATACATGTTTTTAAAGAGAGAGAAGTCATTAGCAACTGAAAAAAGAGAAAAACAAAGAAAAAAAATTAACTACCTCCAGCAGGATTCGAACCCCAGACAGTGGGACAAAGTTTAGATCGGTCATATCTTTGCAATAAATGCACGCATCAAAATATTGAATACATATTTAGAATTCTTGTAAAACATTCTATAAACCCTGTAAATACTAAAGAAAAATATTGAAAAACAAAAAAGTTGAAAAATTGGACTTTTTGAATTCACTTCCGTTTGCGACCGGAAGTGCCGACGACGAAAAATAAAGGTCGTTCCCCATATTGGAATTTGATGTTCTATTTATTCATTGCGTTTCAATTTCATATCTTTAGCCGTTCTCGAGAAAAATTCTGGACAAAATGCCGTTTAAAAAATACAAATTTCCCCAAAAATCGCGAATGGAAGTGAATTTTGAAAAAATGAAGAACACGTCTGGAGATATTTACATGATGCATCTTCCGCGAAAAAATCTCTGAAATCTGCTCACTCACAGCTGAGATATCGTCATAACTATGAAGAAAAGAATAATAACTAGATACTCGTTGCGAGCAACGAGAGGTCTTCTGTCCGAATAACCATCCTTAACTGTGATATTCTTATATCTGCTCGTTGTAAAGACACCAAAAAATTCAACATGGGTTTTTTTGAAAAGATTTTTTATTTATAAAAAAAAAAATAAAAAGAGCACAGAATTCACAAAGAGAAAAACAAAGTTCAACATCATTGATAAAGATGAAAACGTAAATTTAAGCAAAAAATTCAGATATAGTCGGGATTAAACCAAATTTGGCTGCCCGAAAAGAGCTAGGTTCACTTTATGCATAAAATGGCCCTGTAGATATACCAATTTATTGACTAACACTTTATGTTCCATTTTAAACAACAAGATAAAGTAGAGACTTAGTGTTTTCATTTCCTATTAAAAATTTTCTCTTTATAGCCAAGGTCTTGGAAAACAGGGCTCATGAAATTGCAATGTTCTTGAATTTTAATGAAAATAAGTATATTTGAGTACTTTCACAGAAGAGAAATAATATGAGCACACCCTCTGATCTAAAAAATAAAACAGGTTTTATAATCCTCAGAAATAGTTCTATCATTTCATAGTTGCATATTTAAGATCAGAGGTTACGCTCTATATTAACTATCGAAAAATAGTTTTAAAAAATTGCTGTTCTGTAGAATTTTTCACGATATGAGGAAAATGACACATTTCATGACGTCATAATGCATTGGCTAGCCAGAAAATTACGTCATTTTTGATAGATACGCAGTCATCAAAGGTCTAAATGATATTTAATGCATTAACTAAAACCAAGCAGTTTCAGTTTTTCTGAAATTCACAGGGCCAAAAAAGGCCCTATGTGAACCTTGTTCTTTAATATTGAAACCACTACACTAGCGCAATGTTCCAGCCATCACTGATGTTTACCTTGCACTCATTCCCTGAAGTAACGAGTGTCAGGCAGGTTAATCTTTTTTTCTTATAGTGTGGAATTATAGGATGAAAACTAGCCAACTAAATTTTGTGCAAGTACTAGTAGATTTACATCGGATTTGTTACTTGAGTTTTAACAGTAACTGATAGCAGAGAAAATAATCTGTTACTGATAAAAACTAAAAAAAACTATTGTGTTTACTTCCTTTATTCTTTATTTCGCGCCAAATGTCACAAGTAAATCTTCGCGCCTTTTCTTTGGAATGTGTCTTCAATTGAATAAGTGTGCGTGATAGCTTCAATGATTTTTTTAAAAAATATGTTGCTATAGCCTTATTTTCTAGCCTAAGAATGTATATTTATCACACTGTACATATAACATACCGTATACGGACACGTAACATAAATGCAGCGCTAAGTTTTCTTACACATTTTATATTCCTTTTTACCCCCAAAGTGGATTATTCCAATTAGTAACACAATAATGAAAAGACTGGAATGTTTCGCAACAAAACACGTCTCGCCATATGACACTCAAGGAATCTGATACCTATTATGTTCAGTAACTTGCATCTATAAAGGAATATTGCCCTACTAAAATCAAAGAAAAATATCATTGAAGTTTATTTTTCTCTCATTTGAAATTGCTATATGTTATTCAATCAACATGAGAAAGTAACAAATTCTACTTTCAAAATAGAATTCGGCAACTCTTCAATTTATGATACAATTGCATAGGTATCTAGCTACATATACATTTCTACCAACATGTTTTCCTCGTTTTCTCGTATCACAATTGCATCTATGCACATTAATTAGTGCAAAATTCAACTGCAAACTCTTTATGAGGGAGTAAAAAGACACGCTGATAATGTGCCGTCAAACACCGCTGCTCTGACGTCGAACGACGTAGCGCCCCCCCCCCCCCCCTTTAAAGATAAAATCTTATATTTGAGCCCAAAAAAGTGAGAAAAAAAATCGGACATTCTTTGGATTGAATCCGGATCGCCCACATGAAAATTCAACATGCTAACCATTAAGCTATCAAACATCATCGTTTAAAATTGAAAAATGATAAATATTTTGAGTATGGGTTAATCAATTTTAAAACAAACTACATATTTAGCATTCTTGTAAGATTCTTTATTTAGCCTATCAACAACATAAAAAAATAGTGAAAAACAAAAAAAGTTCGAAAAATTACCCTTTTTAAATCACTTCCTGTGACGACGACACACGAAATGTTTCCATCACACATCTACAAACCAAATTCTATCATACTTGAAAGTTTCAGACTCCTTCCTTTAACAGTATCTGAGAACATTCATGGACTAGATTTTTAGTGGAAAAAGTGAAAAATCGTAATAATTCCCGACCGGAAGTAACTTTTTCCGAACTTTTTCAATATTTCAAAATGGCATGAGATAACACATCATTCCTGAAAATTTGGCTGAAAATGAATGAGTAGTTTTTGAGATATCGCGATTTGAAAAGGTAAAAAAAATAAAAATGAAAAAAAATAATAATAATAATAAAAATAATAATAATAATAAACAGTAGAATCACTATAGGTCTTCCGTTGAAAACGGAAGACCTAATAATAAGAAACAGAGTAAAAACAATATGTTCCCCAACTTCGTTTGGGGAACATAACTAGAAACTCATTGCGAGCAATGAGAGGCCTTCCGTCCGATTTTGAAAATAAAAACGTAAATTCAAGCTGAAAAGGTGATAAAAGAAATTCAGACACTCTGGAGATTTAACCCTGGTTGTCAGGGTGAAAATCCAACGAGCTAACCATTAACCATTCACTTTTTTGCATCACTTCCTGTCACGACCGGAAGTAACGGCGATATCAGATTTCCTCGCGATTCAAATAAACTGATGACTGGTTATCAGTTCTGAAAGTTTTAGACTTCACTCTTTTACTGTTTCCGAGCAATATTGTGAGAACAAATTATAATTCTGAGGACCGGAAGTGAATTTTATAAAAAATCTCTTGACGTTTTTCTATACATTTGCAGTAACTACAAAATGCATAAAAACATTTCAAGTACTTTATCGATAAGCAATATTTATGAGAAGGTTAAATATCAAAGTAATGTAGTTTATCACCTAAAACCGGAAGTTGACGTTTTTGTTTCCGGTGGAATCTAACATGTTTCAAAACAGCGAAAGAGATGCAATAAAGTGATGCAAACTTTAATTTAAAAAGGAAAAGTTAAAATTTTTGATTTCTTTGATCCCTTCCTGTGACGACCGGAAGTTACGACAGACGCGTTTAACCAAAATGGTTTTGCCTAGTCCTCAAGGTCTGCTACTCATAAGAATTTGGTGTTTTAATCTTTTACCTGTTTTTGAGATCTCGCTCAGACAATTTTTCATTTTGAGGACAGAAAAACACGCGACCGGAAGTGAATTTTTGAAAGATATTTAAGTTTGCTCTAGACCTTTGCAGTCTGAATAACATATTTAAAATTCATTTCAAATACGTTATCTATAAAGAATATTTATAGGAAAGTAAAATACTCAAATTTTGTAGTTTTTCTCTTATAACCGGAAGTTGTCGTTTTTGTTTCCGGTGGGACCAACATCTTTCGAATCTGCGAAAAAGATGCAATAAAGTGATGCAATCTTTAAATAAAAAAAGAAAAGTTGAAATTTTCGATTTTTTGATCACTTCCTGTGACGACCGGAAGTGACGGCAGACGCTCTGAACCCAAATGGTTTTTGCTACATCTTAAGATCTGTTGCTCATATAAGTCTGGTGTCTGAATCTCTTACCGTTTCCGAGATCTTGCTCAGACAACTTCTCATTTTGAGGACAGAAAAACACGCGACCGGAAGTGAATTTTTGAAAGATATTTGAGGTTACTCTAGACATTTGCTGTCTGAATAACATGTTTAAAATTCATTCCAAATACTTTATCTACAATAGATATTAATGGGAAAGAAAAATACTCAAATTATGTCGTTTTTCTCTTATAACCGGAAGTTGACGTTTTTGTTTCCGGTGGGACCAACATATTTCAAAACTACAAAAGAGATGCAATAAAATGATGTAAGAATTGATTTAAAAAAGGAACGTTGAAATTTAACGATTTCTTTGATCACTTCCGTAAGCGACCGGAAGTGCCGACGACAGACGAAAAGGTGCCCACTCCAATCTAAAAGTCAAGTTCTATCATCTCTAACAAGTCTCCAGTTAATATCTTAAGCCATTCTCGAGAACACTCGCGGACAAAATTGCATTTTAAAATCAGAAAATTGTCCATAACTTGGCACTGGAACCGAGTTTACCAAAAAACGGAATTTCATATAAAATTCATATAAAGACCTTTTATCCCTGAAAATTTCAAGGAAATTCATTGAATAGTTTTCGAGAAATCCGTGCACAAAATTTTGTCTAAAAAAGAAAGAATAATAATAATAACTAGATGAGATCTCGTTGCGAGCAACGAGTAGGTCTTCCGTTAGATTTCTGATAAAATCTTGATTGGGAAATTTTGATTGATAAAAGAAAGTAAAACAACTTTAAATGTAAAAAATATTCATAATAATTCTTCAGAATTGTTTAGCAACTCATAAAAGAGTGAAATCTATTAATTTCAAACAACTTCCGGTCTTTTTTATTCACTTCCGGTATGACCGGAAGTAGTCAAAATGAATTTTAACTCTTCACTGAGTGTGGAGGAATCATCCCTCAAAGTTTCGATGAAAAATGAGCATTTTTTCGACTACTTCCGGTTCGGAAGAAATAACTTCCGGTGGAAATAATATGACTCGAAACAGTCTATTTGCCTCTATTAAAAACATTTCAATAAGAAAAAAAATGAAAATTTGCATATTTTTAAACTAATTCCGGTGGACAACGGACGTCACGGCAACATAAACTATACAGGTTTCTCAAATTTAAGAGTCACAATCTATCATCCCTGAAAGTTTCAAGACTCAATCTCCAACCGTTTTTGAGAACACTCGCGGACAAAATGCCATTTTAAAAATGGAAAATTGGCCATATCTCGCGACCGGAAGTGACGACGACAAAATAAAAAAAAACGCATAAAGTTCAGATAATTTGCCATCATTGCTGAAAGTTTCGTGAAAATCTATCGAGGCGTTCTCGAGAAATCGTCTGCACAAAATCGGTAAGAAAAAAAAAATAATAATAATAGTGGAAAAGAAACAACAGAATCAGTAGAAGGTCTTCCGTTGGAAACGGAAGACCTTAACAAGAAACTCATTGCGAGCAATGAGAGGTCTTCCGTCCGATTCTGAAAATAAAAACGAAAATTCACTTTGAAAAAGTAATAAAAGAAATTCAGCGTGAAAGTCCAAGAAAGCTAACCATTAACCATTCACTTTTTTGGATCACTTCCTGTCACGACCGGAAGTACGGCGATACAAGATTTTCTCGCGATTTAAATAAACTGATGACTGACTATCAGACCTGAAAGTTTTAGACTTCAGTCGTTTACTGTTGCCAAGCAATATTGTGAGAACAAATTCTAATTTTGAGGACAGGTAATCACTCGACCGGAAGTGAATTTTATTAAAAAAAAAACTTTTTCAATCAAAAAGATGAAAACATACATAAAAATCCTAGAAGACTTTTTATTAACACTGTAAATCCCAGAGAAAAATATTGAAAAACAAAAAAAGTTGCAAATTTAACATTTTTGAATTCACTTCCGTTTGCGACCGGAAGTAAGAACGACGAAAATTAATGGTCGATCCATATATCTACATTTGATGCTCTATCACCTCAGCAAGTTTCATGTTGATATCTTTAGCCATTCTCTGATGATACTGTTTACTTTCTTTTATTCTTTATGTATTCAACTTTTTATTTCATGTAATTCCATATACAGGCATGTCCATGTAATCTTTTTCTGCACTTCTATATACTTCTGCATCAGACCATTTGGCTACTACGAAAGGTTGATCACGATTCATTATTTCGCGCGAAACGTCATGGGTAAATATTCGCGCATATCCTTTGGAATGTATTTTCTATTGAATGGTGATAGCTTCAATGAAATTTCAAAATGTATGTTCTTATAACCTGAATATCGAGCTTGAGAAAGTATACTTATCATATTGTACTTATTATATATCGTATGGATAAGTAACACTAAAGCAGTGATTTAGGTAAGATTTTCTACTAGTTTTATTTTCCTGTTTACCCTCAAAGTGGACTATCCCGATTAGTTACACTTCATGAAAAGACTGGAATGTTTCGTCCAAAAACATGTCTCGTCCTGCGACGGTCAAGGAATCTGATACCATTTATGTTCAATAACAACAACTTTTAGGAAAAAAATATTTAAATCATTTTCATTAAACAATCTTTAAAAAAATGGTTTTCTTATTTTTGTCTTTTCTGTTCATTTAATATGACACAAGCCTGCATGGGGAAAAAACAATGGCCACGTAATAATTACTATATATTGATTGCTTTAGTCAGGCAAGTTTCTTGAAAAGCTATTACTTATAACCATGGTTTAGGATCAGTTTTTCCGTGGTGTAAAACAAAAGGTTGTAGTTATCGTATTTTTACTTGTAGTCATGTCGTTTTTCTACTTTGAGATACAGACAAGAACAATTATAGTAGACGTTTGAGGAAACCCCGGATTAAAACTCTAGTTCGAAACAGAATTGCAACGTAATTGTGATGTGACAATCCAACAATTCCTTCAAATTTCTTTGATCCTTATGGAACTTTCATTCAAACAAACGCTCGGCTGACTCCATAAATTCTGACCTACTTATCGGAGTTTACGGAGACAGCCGCCATTTTGGACCCGCTTCAAATTTAGAAATGCGAATATCTAGAGTTTGGATTGATCAATTCTAAAATAAATTATATATTAAGCATTTTCAGAAGAGCCTCTATTAACCTTATTAAAATAAAAGAAAAATATAGAAAAACAAAAAAGTTTAAAAATACGACTTTTTTAAATTCGCATCCGGTAACGACCGGAAGTACTGACGACGCACAAAAAGGTGATTCCCCTCATCTAGAAGACATAACCTATCATCTCTAACAAGTCTCCAGTTCATATCTTAAACCATTTTTGAAGAAAAGGGGGGACAAATTTTCATTTTAAAATCAGAAAACTGTCAATAACTTGGCATCAGAAGCGAGTTTTCCAAATTTTCCTTCTGATGAACAAAGTCCATTTGACGACACATAATTCCTGAAAGTTTCATTTAAAACCACTGAATAGTTTTTGAGAAAACGCCTGCACAAAATTTTGGGGGAAAAATTAGAATAATAATAATAATAATAACTAGAAACTCATTGCGAGCAATGAGAGGTCTTCCGTCCGATTTTGAAAATAAAAACAAAAATTCACTCTGAAAAAGTGATAAAAGAAATTCAGAGTGAAAATCCAAGAAAGCTTACCATTAACCATTCACTTCTTTGCATCACTTCCTGTCACGACCGGAAGTAACGGCGACACAAGATTTTCTCACGATTCAAATAAACTGATGACTGACTACCAGACCTGAAAGTTTTAGACTTCAGTCGTTTGCTTTTCCCACACAATATTGTGAGAACAAATTCTAATTTTGAGGACAGGTAAACACTCGACCGGAAGTGAATTTTATAAAAATCTCTGTAAACTTTTTCAATCAAAAAGATGAAAACATACATAAAACTCCTAGAAGACTCTCTATTAATCCTGTAAATCCCAGAGAAAAATATTGAAAAACAAAAAGTTGCAAATTTAACATTTTTGAATTCACTTCCGTTTGCGACCGGAAGTAAGAACGACGAAAAATAATGGTCGATCACCATATCTACATTTGATACTCTATCACCTCAGCAAGTTTCATATTCATATCTTTAGCCATTCTCTGATGATACTGTTTACTTTCTTTTATTCTTTATGTATTCAACATTTTATTTCATGTAATTCCATATACAGGCATGTCCATGTAATCTTTTTCTGCACTTCTATATACTTCTGCATCAGACCATTTGTCTACTACAAAAGGTTGGTCACGATACATTATTTCGCGCGAAACGTCACGGGTAAATATTCGCGCATTTCCTTTGGAATGTATTTTCTATTGAATGGTGATAGCTTCAATGAAATTTCAAAATGTATGTTCTTATAACCTGAATATCGAGATTGAGAAAGTATATTTATCATATTGTACTAATTATATATCGTATGGATAAGTAACACTAAAGCAGTGGTTTAGGTAAGATTTTCTACAAGTTTTATTTTCCTGTTTACCCCCAAAGTGGACTATCCCGATTAGTTACACATTCATGAAAAGACTGGAATGTTTCGCCCAAAAACATGTCTCGTCCTGCGACGGTCAAGGAATCTGATACCACTTATGTTCAATAACAACATCTTTTAGAAAAAAAATATTTATATCAACTTCATTAAACAATCTTTAAAAAAAATGGTTTTCTTATTTTTGTCTTTTCTGTTCATTTAATATGACACAAGCCTGCATGGGGAAAAAACAATGGCCACGTAATAATTACTATATATTGATTGCTTTAGTCAGGCAAGTTTCTTGAAAAGCTATTACTTATAACCATGGTTTAGGATCAGTTTTTCCGTGGTGTAAAACAAAAGGTTGTAGTTATCGTATTTCCACTTGTAGTCATGTCGTTTTTCTACTTTGAGATACAGACAAGAACAATTATAGTAGACGTTTGAGGAAACCCCGGATTAAAACTTTAGTTCGAAACAGAATTGCAACGTAATTGTGATGTGACAATCCAACAATTCCTTCACATTTCTTTGATCCTTATGGTACTTTCATTCAAACAAACGCTCGGCTGACTCCGTAAATTCTGACCTACTTATCGGAGTTTACGGAGACAGCCGCCATTTTGGACCCGCTTCAAATTTAGAAATGCGAATATCTAGAGTTTGGATTGATCAATTCTAAAATAAATTATATATTAAGCATTTTCAGAAGAGCCTCTATTAACCTTATTAAAATAAAAGAAAAATATAGAAAAACAAAAAAAGTTTAAAAATTCGACTTTTTTAAATTCGCATCCGGTAACGACCGGAAGTACTGACGACGCACAAAAGGTGATTCCCCTCATCTAGAAGACATAACCTATCATCTACAACAAGTCTCCAGTTCATATCTTAAACCATTTTTGAAAAAAAGGGGGGACAAAATTTCATTTTAAAATCAGAAAACTGTCAATAACTTGGCATCAGAAGCGAGTTTTCCAAATTTTCCTTCTGATGAACAAAGTCCATTTGACGACGCATAATTCCTGAAAGTTTCATTTAAAACCACTGAATAGTTTTTGAGAAATCGCCTGCACAAAATTTTGGGCAAAAAAATAATAATAATAATAATAACTAGAAACTCATTGCGAGCAATGAGAGGTCTTCCGTCCGATTCTGAAAAAAAGAAAACTCAAGCTGAAAAAGTGATAAAAGAAATTCAGACACTCTGGAGATTTAACCCTGGTCGTCAGCCTGAAAATCCAACGTGCTAACCATTAATCATTCCCTTTTTTGTATCACTTCCTGTCACGACCGGAAGTAACGGCGATACAAGATTTTCTCACGATTCAAATAAACTGATGACTGTCTATCAGTCCTGAAAGTTTTAGACTTCAGTCGTTTACTGTTGCCGAGCAATAGACCGGAAGTTGACGTTTTATTTCCGGTGGAATCTAACATATTTCAAAACAGCGAAAGAGATGCAATAAAGTGATGCAAGTTCTAGTTTAAAAAAGAAAGAAGAGAAATAATATGAGCGCCTCCTCTGATCTAAAAAATAAAACAGGTTTTGTAATCCTCAGAAATAGTTCTATCATTTAATAGTTGCATATTTAAGATCAAAGGTTACGTCATATATTAAATATCGAAAAATAGCTTTAAAAATTGGCTGTTTTGTAGAAATTTCAGGATACGAGGAAAATGACGCATTTCATGACGTCTTAATGCATAGGCTAGCCAGAAAATTACGTCATTTTTGATAGATACGCAGTCATCAAAGGTCTAAATGATATTTAATGCATTGTCAACTAAAACCAAGCAGTTTCAGATTTTCTGAAATTCACAGGGCCAAAAAAGGCCCTAAGTGAACCTTGTTCTTTAATATTGAAACCACTACACTAGCGCAATGTACCAGCCATCATCGATGTTTACCTTGCACTCATTCCCTGAAGTAACTTTATTCTTTATGCATTCAACTTTCTATTCTATGCAATTCCAAATTCAGACATTTCCGTGTAATCTTTTTCTGTACGTGATAGCTTCAATGAAATTTTAAAAAAAAATATGTTGCTATAGCGTGATTTTCTAGCCTAAGAATGTACATTTATCACACTGTACATAAAACATACCGTATACGGACAAGTAACATAAAGGCAGCGCTAAGTTTTCTTACACATTTTATATTCCTTTTTACCCCCAAAGTGGATTATTCCAATTAGTAACGCCTTAATGAAAAGACTGGAATGTTTCGCAACAAAACACAAAACACATCTCGCCATATGACGCTCAAGGAATCTGACACCTATTATGTTCAGTAACTTGCATCTATAAAGGAATATTGCCCTACTAAAATCAAAGAAAAATATCATTGAAGTTTATTTTTCTCTCATTTGAAATTGCTATATGTTATTCAATCAACATGAGAAAGTAACAAATTCTACTTTCAAAATAGAATTCGGCAACTCTTCAATTTATGATACAATTGCATAGGTATCTAGCTACATATACATTTCTACCAACATGTTTTCCTCGTTTTCTCGTATCACAATTGCATCTGTGCACATTAATTAGTGCAAAATTCAACTGCAAACTCTTTATGAGGGAGTAAAAAGACACGCTGATATTGTGCCGTCAAACACCGCTACTCTGACGTCGAGCGACATACCCCCCCCCCCCTTTAAAGATAAAATCTTATATTTGAGCACCAAAAAGTGAGGAAAAAATTCGGACATTCTTTGGATTAAATCGGGATCGCCCACTTGAAAATTCAACATGCTAACCATTACGCTATCAAACATCATCGTTTAAAATTGAAAAATGATAAATATTTAGAGTATGGGTTAATCAATTTTTAAACAAACTACATATTTAGCATTCTTGTAAGATTCTTTATTTAGCCTATCAACATCATAAAAAAACAATGAAAAACAAAAAAGTTCAAAAAATTACCCTTTTTAAATCACTTCCTGTGACAACCGGAAGTGACGACGACACACGAAATGTTTCCATCACACATCTACAAACCAAATTCTATCATACCTGAAAGTTTCAGACTCCTACCTTTAACAGTTTCTGAGAACATTCATGGACTAGATCGTAATAATTCCCGACCGGAAGTAAATTTTTCCGAACTTTTTCAAAATTTCAAAATGGCATGAGATAACAGATCATTCCTGAAACTTTGGCTGAAAATGAATTGGTAGTTTTTGAGATATCGCGATTTGAAAAGGTCAAAAAAAATAAAAATGAAAAATAATAATAATAATAATAATAATAACTAGATGAGATCTCGTTGCGAGCAACGAGTAGGTCTTCCGTCCGATTTTGCGATGAGATGAGATGTGATTTTGATTAAGTTTTCGTTGAAAGATATTGATATAAAGATTTCCCTCCTTAGATTTCATTCTTTTGATTTATATAACATAATCTTGAAAATCTTTCGTTCAATATTGATTTTTAAAATATTTCCCCTTTTCGAGATACGAAGTGTAAAGTATTTAGCATTTTGGCCCTTTTTACACAATAGAGAATCAAAATTTTACAACATATTGTTGCAATTTGTTACGTTAAGCATTTTTTCCTTCAGTAATTGATAACAATTTCTTGATCATTTAAGAGTTACATAGTAGTCTTTTGGCCCCTCTGAGCCCTTAATTTGAAGGATCAGCCCCTTTTTCTTGATATCAAATGAAGACTTGTGATTTTAAACATTTTTTGTTCAACAACTATTCAGAAGTTTCTTCTCGTTTTCGAGATATGTAGAATAGAAATATTTAGGGGCCAACCCTTCAAATTCTTAATTGGTCCGTTTTGCAAAAATTAAAAGGATGCATATTGTTTAGAACATTATTCTGAACATCTTTTGTTCAATATTGCTTATCAAAATATCTTACCTTGTTGAGATATAAAGCTTCATAGATTTAGCATTCTGGCCCCTTTTGGCCCCTTACTACGCAACATATGATCTTATTTTTATAATATATAGTGGCAAATTGTTAAAATGAACATTTTTTGCTTCAGTAATTGATAACAAAATATTGATAGTTAAAGAGTTATAGATGAAAGACTTTTGGCCGCTCTGAGTCCCTGATTTGAGGGGTCAGCCCCTTTTTCTTGATATCAAATGAAAAGACTTGTGATTTTAAACATTTTTTGTTCAACAACTATTCAGAAGTTTCTTCTCGTTTTCGAGATATGTAGAATAGAAATATTTAGGGGCCAACCCTTCAAGTCCTTTATGGGATCGTTTTGCAAAAATTGAAAGGGTGCATATTGTTTGGAACATTATTCTGAAGATATTTTGTACAATATTTCTTACCAAAATATTTCCCCTTTCCGAGATATGAAGCATCAAAGACCTATCATTCTGGCCCCTTTTGGCCCCTTATTATGCAATACATGATGAAAATTTCATAATATATAGTTACAAATTGTTAAGTTGACCATTATTGCTTCAGTACTTAATGACAAAATATTAATCATTAAAGAGTTATAGATAAAAGACTTCTGGCCCCTTTGATCCCCTAATTTGAGAGGTCAGTCCCTTTTTCTTGATATCAAAAGAAAGGCCTTATTATTATGAAGACTTTTTGTTCAACCACTATTCAGAAGTTTCTTTTCGTTTCCGAGATATGTAGAATAGAAATATTGAGGGGCCAGCCCTTCAAGTCCTTACTGGGATCGTTTTGCAAAAAATGAAAGGGTGCATTTTGTTAAGAACATTATTCTGAACAAATTTTGTTCAATATTGCTTATCAAAATATTTTCCCTTTCCAAGATATAAAGCATCAAAGATTTATTGTTCTGGCCCCTTATGGCCCCTTATTACGTAATATATGATTCCAATTTTATAAAAGGGAGTTTTAAATTGTTAAGATAAACATTTTTGCTTCAGTAATTCATAACAAAATATTGACCGTTAAAGAGTTATGGATAAAAGACTTTTGGCCCCTTTGAGCCCTTAATAGGAGAAAACAGCCCTTTTTTCTTGATATTAAATGAAAGCTCTTATCATTCTGCACAACTTTTGTTCTATATGTTTTAACAAAATATTTACAGGTATAAAGATATAAAAGAAAACGTGTCAAATTTTGCGAGATGCTTTTGAGCCTATTTTTCGAGCCCAGGCGAGCTTCGGCGCCTTTTGCGCCGGGAAGATATAGACGCAAAAAAGCACATCTACAATCCTTCTTCTACCTTCACTGAAAATCTCAGCTCAATATCTTGAGTCGTTTAGGAGTGATTGCCAGGACAAGCCGACCCTCTGAAAATCAAAAAATCGTCCATATCTCACGACCGGAAGTGACATCATCAACGACGAAAATTTCCGACAAGGATCAGATGAATATCTATCAGATCTGAAAGTTTGGTTAAAATCGACCCAGCCATTTCCGAGAACTCGCGTGCACAAAATCGGTAAGAAAAATAATAATAATAACTAGATGAGATCTCGTTGCGAGCAACGAGTAGGTCTTCCGTCCGATTTTTCGATGAGTTGAGATGTGATTTTGATTACATAATGATATAAAGATTTCCCTCCTTAGATTTCATTCTTTTTAGTTATATAACATAATCTTGAACATCTTTTGTTCAATATTGCTTTTCAAATTGTTTCCCCATTTCGAGATATGAAGCGTAAGAGATTTAACATTCTGGCCACTTATGGCCCCTAATTTCGCAATAGAGAATCAAAATTCTACACCATATAGTTGCATATTGTTACGTTAAGCATTTTAGCTTCAGTAATTTATAACAAATTCTTGATCATTGAAGAATTATATTTTGTCGTTTGGCCCATCTAAGCCCCTAATTTGAAAGGTCAGCCCCTTTTTCTTGATATCAAATGAAAAGACTTGTGATTTTAAACATTTTTTGTTCAACAACTATTCAAAAGTTTCTTCTCGTTTTCGAGATATGTCGAATAGAAATATTTAGGGGCCAACCCTTCAAGCCCTTAATGGGTCCGTTTTGCAAAAATTGAAAGAATGAATATTGTTCAGAACATTATTCTGAACATCTTTTGTTCAAAATTGCTTATAAAATATCTCTTCTTGTTAAGATGTAAAGAGTCAAATATATAGCATTCTTGCCCCTTTTGGCCCCTTATGACGCAACATATGATCTTAATTTTATAATATATAGTTGCAAATCGTTAAGATAAGCATTTTTGCTTCAGTAATTGATAACAAAATATTGATCGATCAAGAGTTATACATAAAAGACTTTTGGCCCCTCTGAGCCCCTAATTTGAGGGATCAGCCCTTTTTTCTTGATATCAAATGAAAGGTCTTATGATTTTGAAGACTTTTTGTTCAACACCTATTCAGAAATTTATTTTCGTTTTCGAGATATGCTGAATTGAAATATTTAGGGGCCAGCCCTTCAAGTCCTTAATGGGGCTGTTCTGCAAAAAATGAAAGATTGGATATTGTTTAGAACATTTTTTTGAACAATTTTTGTTCAATATTGCTTTTCAAAATATTTCCCCTTTTTGAAATATAAAGTGCCAAATATTTAGCCTTCTGGCCCCTTTTGGTCCCTTATTACGTAACATATGATCAAAATTTTAAAACATATAGTTGCAAATCGTTAAGATGAGCATTTTTGCTTCAGTAATTGATAACAAAATATTGATCGATCAAGAGTTATACATAAAAGACTTTTGGCCCCTCTGAGCCCCTAATTTGAGGGATCAGCCCTTTTTTTCTTAATATCAAATGAAAGGTCTTGTCATTTTGAAGACTTTTCGTTCAACAACTATTCAGAAATTTATTTTCGTTTTCGAGATATGCTGAATTGAAATATTTAGGGGCCAGCCCCTCAAGTCCTTAATGGGGCTGTTTTGCAAAATTTGAAAGGTTGCATATTGTTTAGAACATTATTCTTAACATCTTTTGTTCACTATTGCTTACCAAAATATTCCCCCTTTATGAGATAAAAAGCATCGATGATTTAGCATTCTGGCCCCTTTTGGTCCCTTATTACGTAACATATGATCAAAATTTTAAAACATATAGTTGCAAATCGTTAAGATAAACATTTTTGCTTCAGTAATTAATAACAAAATATTAATCGTTCAAGAGTTATACTTGAAAGTGTTTTGGCCCCTCTGAGCCCCTATTTTGAGGGACCAGCCCTTTTTTCTTGATATCAAATGAAAGGTCTTGTCATTTTGAAGATTTTTTGTTCAACAACTATTCAGAAATTTATTTTCGTTTTCGAGATATGCTGAATTGAAATATTTAGGGGCCAGCCCCTCAAGTCCTTAATGGGGCAGTTTTACAAAAATTAAAATGTTGCATATAGTTTAAACCAATATTCTGACCATCTTTTGTTCAGTATTGCTTATCAAAATATTCTCTCTTTTCGAGATAGAAAGCGTCAAAGATTTAGCATTCTGGCCCCTTCTGGCCCCTTATTACGTGATATATGATAAAAATTTTAAAACATATAGTTGCAAATCGTTAAGATGAACATTTTTGCTTCAGTAATTTAAAACAAAACTTTGATCGTTCAAAAGTTATATATGAAAGACTTTTGGCCCCTCTGAGCCCCTAATTTAAGGGATCAGCCCTTTTTTCTTGATATCAGATGAAACGTCTTGTCATTTTGTGCATCTTTTGTTATATATGTTTTAACAAAATATTTACAGGTAAAAAGATATAAAAGAAAACGTGTCAAATTTTGCGAGATGCTTGTGAGCCTATTTTTCGAGCCCAGGCGAGCTTCAGCGCCTTTTGAGCTGGACACATATAGATGCGAAATGGCACATCTACAATCTTTCCTCTATCTTCACTGAAAATCTTATCCCTTTATCTCTATTCGTTCAGGAGAACACCCCAGGACAAGCCTACTCTCTGAAAATCAGAAAATCGTCCATATCTCACGACCGGAAGTGACGTCATCAAAAAACAAAAAAACCTATCAAGATCAGTTGACTATCTTTCACATCTGAAAGTTTGATGTAAATCGGCCAAGCCGTTTCTGAAAAATCGCGTGCACAAAATCGGTTGGAAGAAAAATAATAATAATAAGAAGAAGAATAGGGAAAAAGAAACCGAACGAAAACAATAAGGTCTTCCGTTGGAGACGGAAGACCTTAATAATAGGGAAAAAGAAACCGAACGAAAACAATAAGGTCTTCCGTTGGAGACGGAAGACCTTAATAAGAAACAGTAGAATCACTATAAGGTCTTCCGTGAAGACGGAAGACCTTAATAATAATAATAATAATAAGAAACAGTAGAATCACTATAAGGTCTTCCGTGAAGACGGAAGACCTTAACTAGATACTCGTTGCGAGCAACGAGAGGTCTTCCGTCCGAATAACCATCCTTAAGGAGGCTGGGGGGTCAACAAATTAACCACCAGATTTAACTTAATTTTTTAGATATGATATCTTAAGCTGTCAACTATCATTTGGCAAAGAAAAATTTCAAAAATTTTAGTTTTAAAATTTGATCATTTTCTATATCTTCATATGGAGCTCTTCTTCTAAAGGAGATCAATATAGTCTAAAAATGGCCACAACCCCCCAGCCTCTTTAAGTGTGATATTCTTTGCATGTAAAATTACATTTATATATGCTCGTTGTAAAGACACCTAAAAATATAACATGGGTCTTTCAAAAGATTTTTTATTTATAAAAAAAAAAAAAGAAATAAAAAGAACACAGAATTCACAAAGAGAAAAAAAAGTTCAACATCATTGATAAAGATGAAAACGTAAATTTAAGCAAAAAATTCAGGTATAGTCGGGATTAAACCAAGATCGGCTGTCCTAAAAGAGCTAGGTTCACTTTATGCATAAAATGGCCCTGTAGATATACCAATTTATTGACTAACACTTTATGTTCCATTTTAAACATCAAGATAAAGTAGAGACTTAGTGTTTTCATTTCCTATTAAAAAATTTCTCCTTATAGCCAAGGTCTTGGAAAACAGGGCTCGCGAAATTGCAATGTTCTTGAATTTTAATGAAAATAAGTATATTTGAGTACTTTCACAGAAGAGAAATAATATGAGCACACCCTCTGATCTAAAAAATAAAACAGGTTTTGTAATCCTCAGAAATAGTTCTATCATTTTATAGATATATATTAAAGATCAGAGGTTACGCTCTACATTTATTATCGAAAAATAGCTTAAAAAATTGGCTGTTTTGTAGAATTTTTCATGATATGAGGAAAATGACGCATTTCATGACGTCATAATGCATTGGCTAGCCAGAAAATTACGTCATTTTTGATAGATACGCAGTCATCAAAGGTCTAAATGATATTTAATGCATCGTCAACTACAACCAAGCAGTTTCAGTTTTTCTGAAATTCACAGGGCCAAAAAAGGTCCTAAGTGAACCTTGTTCTTTAATATTGAAACAACTACACTAGCGCAATGTACCAGCAAGCACCGATGTTTACCTTGCACTCATTCCCTGAAGTAACGAGTGTCAGGGAGGTTAATTTTTTTTCTTATAGTGTGGAATTATAGGATGAAAACTAGCCAGCTAAATTTTGTGCAAGTACTAGTAGATTGACATCGAATTTATTACTTGAGTTTTAACAATGACTGATAGCAGAGGAAATAATCTGTTACTGATAAAAACTAAAAAAAAAAAAACTATTGTGTTTACTTCCTTTCTTCTTTATGCATTCAACTTTCTATTCTATGCAATTCCAAATTCAGACATGTCCGTGTAATCTTTTACTGCATCAGACCATTTGTGAAAGGCGGGTCAAGATTATTATTTTGCGCCAAACGTCACGAGTAAATCTTCGCGCCTTTTCTTTGGAATGTGTCTTTAATTAAATAAGTGTACGTGATAGCTTCAATGAAATTTTAAAAAAATATGTTGCTATAGCCTGATTTTCTAGCCTAAGAATGTATATTTATCTCACTGTACATATAACATACCGTATACGGGGAAGTAACATAAATGCAGCGCTAAGTTTTCTTACACATTTTATATTCCCCTTTACCCCCAAAGTGGATTATTCCAATTAGTAACACATTAATGAAAAGACTGGAATGTTTCGCAACAAAACATGTCTCGCCATATGACGCTCAAGGAATCTGATACCTATTATGTTCAGTTACTTGCATCTGTAAAGGAATATTGCCCTACTAAAATCAAAGAAAAATATCATTGAAGTTTATTTTTCTCTCATTTGAAATTGCTATATGTTATTCAATCAACATGAGACACAATTCGGCAACTCTCCAATTTATGATACAATTGCATAGGTATCTAGCTACATATACATTTGTACCAACATGTTTTCCTCATTTTGTCATATCACAATTGCATCTTTGCACTTTAATTAGTGCAAAATTCAACTGCAAACTCTTTATGAGGGAGTAAAAGAGACACGCTGATATTGTGCCGTCAAACACCGCCGCTCTGACGTCGAACGACATAGCCCTCCCCCCCCCCCTTTAAAGATAAAATCTTATATTTGAGCCCCAAAAAGTGAGAAAACATTCGGACATTCTTTGAATTGAATCGGGATCGCCCACGTGAAAATTCAACATGCTAACCATTACGCTATCAAACACCATCGCTCAAAATTGAAAAATGATAAATATTTAGAGTATGGGTTAATCAATTTTTAAACAATCTACATATTTAGCATTCTTGTAAGATTCTTTATTTAGCCTATCAACATCATAAAAAAATAATGAAAAACAAAAAAGTTCAAAAAATTACTCTTTTTAAATCACTTCCTGTGACGACCGGAAGTGACGACGACACACGAAATGTTTCCATCACACATCTACAAACTAAATTCTATCATACCTGAAAGTTTCAGACTCCTACCTTTAACAGTTTCTGAGAACATTCATGGACTAGATTTTTAGTGGAAAAAGTGAAAAATCGTAATAATTCCCGACCGGAAGTAACTTTTTCCGAACTTTTTCAATATTTCAAAATGGCATGAGATAACACATCATTCCTGAAAATTTGGCTGAAAAAGAATGAGTAGTTTTTGAGATATCGCGATTTGAAAAGGTCAAAAAAATAAAAATGAAAAATAATAATAAGAAGACTAGAAACTCATTGCGAGCAATGAGAGGTCTTCCGTCCGATTTTGAAAATAAAAATGTAAATTCAAGTTGAAAAAGTGAAAAAAAAAATCAGACACTCTGAAGATTTCACCCTGGTCGTCAGCTTGAAAATCCAACGTGCTAACCATTACGCCATTTCAACTCCCGCTTCAAAGTAAAAATGACGAATATCAAGAGTTTGGATTTATCAATTCGAAAACAAATTATATATTAAGTATTTTTGAAAGGAGGCTCTCTTAACCTTACAAATATTACAGAAAAATATTGTAGTTGAAAAAATCAGTTTTTTAAATTCACTTCCGGAAGCGACCGGAACTAACGACGACGCATCAAAAGGTCCCTTCGCCAATCTAGAAATCATGTTCTATTATCTCTAACAAAAAAACCCACTCAACATCATTTATAAAGTTGCAAAAGTATATTTAAGCAAACAATTCGGGATTATATAAATCCAGATCGCCTGTGTGAAAATTCAATATGGAAACCACTACACCAGATCAATTTTACCAGCCATCATCGATGTTTACTTTGTATCATTGCCTGAAGTAGCGAGCGTCAGAGAGGTTAAAAGTTTTTTTATATAGTGCGGAATTATAGAATGAAAGATAGCTAGCCAAATTTTCTGCAAGCAGAATCACATCGGAATTCCTTACTTGAGTTTAAACAATAACTGTTAGCAGAAGAATTAATCTATTACTGATAAACTGATGATACTGTTTACTTCCTTTATTCTTTATGTATTCAACTTTTTATTCCATGCAATTACATATACATGTATTTCACACAGGCGTGTCCACGTAATTTTTTTCTGCACTTCTGCATCAGACCATTTTTCTACTTTAAAATGGGAGTCACGATACATTATTTCACGCCAAAGTCACGGTTAAATTTTCGCGCCTTTTCTTTGAAATGTATGTTCTACTGAATGGTTTCGATTCTCATATATATCATTGTATGTACTATACAAATTACTTATTGAACTGCATTTGGAGGTCAGAGTATTTATGTTTTCAAAGACAGATTATCCATTTCCAAAACTGCCAGATCCAACAATTCCTTCACATTTCATTGATCCTTATGGTAGTTTTCTTCAACAAGACGCTCTGCTGTCTCCGTAAGCTCCAACCTTCCAATCGGCAATCCTCGGCCTACTCCGCTACGCTCCATACAAACATACATCAGCAACATGGTAGAACACCGTTGACGTCCGAGGTTAGTGTGCGAGGTACGAGCCACCCGAGGAGCTCCGAGTGTCGACCTGCTCGTTGGAGTGTACGGTGACAGCCGCCATTTTGGACCCGCTTCAAATTTTAAAATGCGAATATCTAGAGTTCAAATTTATCTATTTGAAAATAAATTATATATCAAGCATTTTCAGAAGGGCTTCTATTAACACTACGTCCATCAAAGAAAAATACTGAAAATCAAAAAAGTTTAAAAATTCAACTTTTTAAATTTGCACCTGGTAACGACCGGAAGTACTGACGATGAACGAAAGGTCACGTCCCGGATAGTATTTATTACGATCTATAATCCCTGAAAGTTTCACATTGATATCTTTTACCGTTCTTGAGATTATCTGTGGACAAAATGTCATTTTAAATTCAGAAAATGGTCCGTAAGTTGGCACCGGAAGTAAATTTCGTAATTTTCTCTCAGATAGTTCAAGGTCATGTTTTGACACACCTTCCCTGAAAATTTCATGTAAATCCGTCCAATAATCTTCGAGAAATCACGTGCACAAAATTGGGAAGTCGAAAAAATAAGAATAATAATAATATCTAGACTCTTATTGCCATGGCAACAAAAAGGTCTTCCGTTCTTCTATCTAAATTAGTAAGAATGAAGGAAAAAAAACATACATACAATATTACCGTTTTTAACTAGAAAAATACCCTTTCAGTACTTAAGGTACTTTGATTTTAATGACCAATATCTTGTATACCTATGGACAGACCAATGTCAATGCTCTATGAATATCATTAAAAAAAATCAAACTAATCTATATGGAATGTAACGTGTCTTTTCCAGTAACTTTTGCAACACCATTCGATACAGTACAGGCCACGAGTTTTCCCCGTCGCACGGTGGAAAACACACCGTGTGAAATGGTCTGTGTTACACCGTGTACACGGTGTAGCACGGTGTGTGTGGATTTGAAATACACAGGTAGGCACACCGTGCCGCACCGTGTCTAGAAAAATCCCAGCTAATGCTCCCCGTGTCGCACCGTGCCCAGAAAATTCCCTCCGTGTCGCACCGTGTCCATAACATTATAAAGATAATCTTTTGGTTCTGATAAAAACTTTGAAATTTAAAAACAATGAATCACTTTGATTTATATGTATAATTATCGTTTTAAAATCTAGAAGACATTGACTGTGTTATGAATCGTACTAATGACACATGTAGTAGGATTAATTAAATATCGGTAGCAGAAAATTTAAATGGTTTTGAATTTATCGTGCGCCCAGAAGTTCGTATTTAATTTTAGTAAAGTTATTTAGTTACATTTTAAAATTATAATTTGGATTGAAATTTTTAATATCCGAAGAATTTTATTCTATGTGCTCATGCAACGAAGAAAGACTAAATAGCATAATCCATCGATCTGCATTACATGTAGAATACGATCCGAGCTGCAGTTGTTTTAGTACACAATCAAAGCATTAATTAATTTTATATTCCCGAGTAGAACACATTTATGTTGTTAATCTTATATTATTCTGAATTTATAAGCGAGAATCGACAGCAAAAATACGAAATCCCTGTGTACAATAATGTGCGTATATTTCTCGTAACAGATTTTCATAAACTAGTATTTTGAAAATCCTTTCAGTGTAAGTATATGTAATAAATTTGTCTTTAATTGAAAAGTGTTGAAAGAAACAATGTCAGAGAGAGAGAGAGAGAGAGAGAGAGAGACCATTTCGCATAAATCTGTAAAAAACAAAACAAAACAAAAACAAAACAAAACAAAAAAGAAAAAAAAAACACATAAAAAAAATCTTCGTTTTATAATGTCCAAGAGTATTTCTCGTAACAGACGATTGTCTTTATCTTTTCATAAACTAGTATTTATGCTTTTAAAATCCTTTCAGTGTAAGTATATAATAAGTTTTTATTTGAATGAAAAGTGTGCAAAGAAACAATGTCAGAGAGAGAGAGAGAGAGAGAGACTGAGATTCTTATAAATTTAACTCATCATTTTATTTACATTACCAAAGTCACAATTAACCATTCTATAAAGTATACTATTTAAATTCCGTAACTTCGTTTCATATTCAACTCAATTACATGTACAACATGGTTCTCCACAATACACGAAATCCTCGTGCTCTACCTGTCAATCAAAATCTCACAGGTACAACGCTAGGTGGCCCTGAAAGTTTGTTTACGCGGAAAGTAATTCTCTTGTGATTTGAAACATTCTTATGGTCAGTTCCGAGTTTACACCTTTCTTTAAAATATATTGGGGCACAGCCGGAGGGCCGGGGCGCTGTGTGTTTATCACACCTTTCAAATTCTTTCGTCCTGACCATATCATGTGTATACTAACACACTCAAGTGACTTCCAGTCGAATTCATCTACCAGGTTACAGGTTACACCACCAGTCCACCACACGTGTACTTTGACTTGTCAAGATTTTAAACTTACTTGTAAATTGTCCTTTTTCAGATACATATAAATAGATTATGACTGTTTTGTTTGACAATAACGTAACATATAAATCCACAGACTTTTTAATTAGCTGAATCATATCACTTTCGAGAAGCGAGGGGGGGGGGGGGGTAGCAAACATAATGCATGTAGCTTGAAAGAGGCTAGTTGATTTTTGCTTCTTCCTTAACACCATGATAATACTTTGACCATGAGAAGCTTTGTTCTGTACATCCCCGCTCTACATTCGCTAACTGATTTTTTTTTTTCTTAAACCGTACGACACATTTTTCATAAAATAATCTCAGAAAAAGGTAATATCAGGGACCTAAATACTAATAGTATATAGGTCCCTGGTAATATTTGTACAGTAGTTGAAAAGCAGATTTGAGTTACCAAAGGTCGGCTTTTTGTGTGTGTGTGATATTTATCTCCATATTTTACATGATTACAGATTGCAATAATCCTTAATCGAAAGTATAATTCGCCGAGTAATAATCAGAGAGCAGAGTTCATGTGTCTGTATCTGACGCGTTTTTTGATTTTATTTATTCAGATGCATATTTTTTTTAATTCTTTTTACGTAGAAAATGATTTATAAAATAAACCATACATCTGATAGATACCACATATGAATGCATTCATACGGTAAAAGAGATCTTGTTACGGAAATGACTAATTTAAATGAACACAGTTATAATCGAGAGAAAAGACAACCAGGTAATTAATTTACGAAAGTGTATTCCTTCGTAGTATAATAATAGTCTGACTATTGAACAGTCATATTTTTTCTCTCGTATAGTTAGGTTTTTGAAACGTGACTTACATGGATGTACGTACACATTTTGAAGAGTTTGTATTTTGCTGGACAAGAGCACGTGGATCTTAGATTTCATGGCATCTTATTTGTTCAAACATCTGTATATCGGTAAAGAATTAGTAATATTTAAGAGAAAAGTGAAAAAAAATCTGATTTTAAAGGAAATTGATATAATTGATTAAATAAAGAAATGAAAAGTTTTTATTATAAGTTCTGCGTGATATCGTAATGGGGCACTGTGATACACCGCGCGTACACACCGTGTTACACGGTGCGCAGACACCCTAACTTCAAAGACGCCGACATTGATCGAGGTCCACGCTAAAGCGTGGACTTTCGGTCCACGGGGCCCCGTGTTTTTCGGGGAAAACTCGTGGCCTGTACTGTATATGTACATGGATATATTCCGGCTTGTGTGCCACGTCTTACACATTGGATCAAAACTAGGATGAGCAGCATTTTAAAAAACAGGTTGGGATCATGACTGACTTTGAAATCAAAAACATTTATTAAAGATAAAGAACATTTCTTTGATGTATGTATACATGTATATGAATAGGAGGGGTGTGATTAAGAGGGAATCTCTCTCTCTCCATCTAAATTTAACATTTCAGTATCATAACTTCATATTATGAGAAAAAAATCTACCATTATAGAATATGAAGTGACTAGAGCCACACGTTCTGGATTTAAATCTATAATTAATATATAATTTAAATGCCTATTTGCGCCAACTTCTCCAAATATAAATCAAGACAGGGGGTGGGGGTGGGGGGCTTCAAAGGAAGTAGATAGTTTAATACTTATCCGACATTTCAATGGACCTGTGCATTTTTTTTTTTATCACTGTAATAATTCTTTTTTCAGAAGACACATATACATACCATATTTCACACAGAATCGCCTTTTCACATGATATTTTATTAACTCTGAGTTTTCACAAGAATCGCCTTTTCACATATTTTCAAGTAGAAGATTTCAACTTACAGAATGTGTATCTAAAGACTTTAAAACAGTATTACGATTTTCTATCTGTCAGTTCCATTTTAGTGGATGTAATATTTTTTTATATCGAAATGTAACTCGGAAATCGGGATATTTGGCATTCAAATCATAGCGTGTATGTAGAGAATAAAAAATAGTCTGCATTATAGAGGGCTTAGTCAGTCTTATTCTGAACTATATGAGATGAGGGGGGGGGGGGGAGGCTATGTCCAAAACGTCTTTGTGTGAAATTTTTAAAGCTTTGATATTGTCACAGTTAATTGTATAAAATATATACTATATTATTTTTAATTTTAGGGACTATGTACAGTGATTTGTTTCTTTCTACCTGATTTCATGCATTTGGTTACAGCCCCCCCCCCCTCTTTCAGAGTCCGCACCACACACGCATAAGAAATTGATTGACAATTTACCCATGTATTACGTGAAAGCATATTTTTTCACTTAATGTTTCGAGTAGTTTTATTCTGTATATGCACTGCATATCATTAATTAACAATACCTTTATGCGCTAAACTGCTTTGAGCTCTTACTTACGGATCTTGCTCTGAACTAAATATCAATGAAGTTTATTTTTCTCTCATTTGAGATTGCTATATGTTATTCAGTCAACATGAGAAAGTAACAAATTCTACTTTCAAAATACAATTCGGCAAATCTCCAATTTGTGATACAATTGCATAGGTACCTAGTTACATATACATTTGTACCAACATGTGTTCCTCGTTTTGTCATATCACAATTGCATCTATGCACATTAATTAGTGCAAAATTCAACTACAAACTCTTTATGAGGGAGTAAAAAGACACGCTGATATTGTGCCGTCAAACACCGCTGCTCTGACGTCGAACGACATATCCCCCCCCCCCCCATTAAGATAAAATCTTATAATTGAGCCCCAAAAAGTGAGAAAAAAATTCGGACATTCTTTGGATTGAATTCGGATCGCCCACGTGAAAATTTAACATGCTAACTGTTACGCTATAAAACACTATCGCTTAAAATTGAAAAATGATAAATATTTAGGGTATGGGATCATCAATTTTTAAACAAATTACATATTTAACATTCTTGTAAGACTCTCTATTTAGCCTATCAATATCATGAAAAAATAATGAAAAGCAAAAAAGTTCAAAAAACTACCCTTTTTAAATCACTTCCTGTGACGACCGGAAGTGACAACGACACACGAAATGTTTCCATCACACATCTACAAACAAAATTCTATCATACCTGAAAGTTTCAGACTCCTACCTTTAACAGTCTCCGAGAACATTCACGGACCAGATTTTTAGTGGAAAAAATGAAAAATCGTAATAATTCCTGACCGGAAGTAACCTTTTCCAAACTTTTTCAATATTTCAAAATGGCATGAGATAACACATCATCCCTGAAAATTTGGCTGAAAATGAATGAGTAGTTTTTGAGATATCGCGATTTGAAAAGGTCAAAAAAATAAAAATGAAAAATAATAATAATAATAATAATAAGAAACAGTAGAATCACTATAAGGTCTTCCGTGAAGACGGAAGACCTTAAAGAAGAAGAAGAAGAAGAAGAAACAGTAGAATCACTATAGGTCTTCCGTTGAAAACGGAAGACCTAATAATAAGAAACAATAGAATCACTATAAGGTCTTCCGTGGAGACGGAAGACCTTAATAATAAGAAGAAACAATGGAATCACTATAAGGTCTTCCGTGGAGACGGAAGACCTTAATAATAAGAAACAGAGTAAAAACAATATGTTCCCCAACTTCGTTTAGGGAACATAATAATAAGAAACAGTAGAATCACTATTAGGTCTTCCGTGAAGACGGAGGACCTTAACTAGAAAGTCTGCTATTGCAAGCAATAGCGTATGTCGCCCCGAACTGGCGTGTGTGTGTGTGTATGTGTGTGTGTGTAAGGGGGGAGGGTAGTAAAAATGTACATTAACTTTTTTGACTTTACAATTGTAAGTTAATAGAATTTTAATTACAAAATTAAAGCATAACTCAAGAAAAAAAATTATCAGAGAAAAACCACACTTATCAAAAACATACTTGCTGCATACACTATAAGGAATGTCAAAAATTGTGGTTTTAATGTATTTTACGATAGTTGTGCAAGTTCATTTCATTTTTTTAAAATAAGGTAGCAATGCTCAATAAATTTATAACTTGTATAATTATACGGTTAAAAGAAAGAAATATCGTTGTTTTGTTATTTCATAAAGTATATCTGTTAATTGGATTTTAAAATACATTGCATCATGTCATGAAATTGACATCAGAAATCAAATGGAAATTTAAATTTCTGTTTCTAAATAGACATTTATTTCTTCATCACCAAAGCAATACCCATTAGCTAAGCTTGGACAACCATCAACTCGTATCAGTCCTTTCAGTACTTTGATTAAAAGAAACTTCTGATAGCATACAATGGTCACGTGACCGCGACTTTTCTTAAATCATTTGTTTCTTACCTAGCTTCAGCGACAAAATTTGAAAAAATAAAATATCCTATGCACAACTAGGGTTGGTGATTTTTATTTCTATAAAGTTTCATGAAGATTTTGAAAGCCGTCTACGAGAACGCTCGAGTATAAAACTAAGGTGAACCAATATATTATTTCGTTCCGGTGGCTGAAGCGATGGACCTGCTCCAATTTTTTTGCGGAAAACAATTCGATCCAGTAGTGGGAATAAACCTTTAAAGTTTCCAAAAGATTGCTTGCGTAGCTACTGAGAAGAATAGAAATTAAAGAATTTTCACTTTTCGTCCGTTTCCATGGCAACGGTAAGAATTTAGAAAAAAAATTGAATGTTGACTGCACACTTAGAGTTTCCATTCATAATTTCTGTAAAGTTTCATCAAGATTGTCCTAGCCATCTCTGAGAACATATGTGAGCATAATACATTTTTTCTGTTTTGTTTCTATGGTAGCTGTGTGCGGCCAATTCCAGGTTTTTTAAAAAACAGAAATCACTTTGACACAATGCAAGGAATCATCCGTTAAAGTTTTAAAATGATTGCTTGAGCAGTTACTGAGAAAATGGAAGTTAAAGAATTTTCACTTTTCCCCTGTTTCTATGGCAGCAATTGATAATTTGAAAATTTTAAATGCGAATCGCACAACTACAATTACTGATCATTATTTCTGTAAAGTTTCATGATGAATGATTGAGGGACCAGTGAGAACACTTCCGGACAAAATTCGTCACTTTTCGTACGTTTCCATGGCAACGGTAGCCATTTTGAAACTGAAAGTCTGCACTGCACAAGTACCGCTAGTGATCGTCTTTTGTGAAAAGTTTCAGGAAGATTGTCCCAGCCATCTGCGAGAAAATCCCCGGACACAGTTTTTAAGCGTACAATAGCAATATGTCGCCCGACTTCGTTCGGGGCGACATAATAAGAAACAGTAGAATCACTATAAGGTCTTCCTGAAGACGGAAGACCTTAATAAGAAACAATAGAATCACTATAAGGTCTTCCGTGAAGACGGAAGACCTTAACTAGAAACTCATTGCTAGCAATGAGAAGTCTTCCGTCCGATTCTGAAAATAAAAACAAAAATTCACGCTGAAAAAAGTGATAAATGAAATTCAACATGAAAATCCAACAAAACTAACCATTAACCATTCACTTTTTTGCATCACTTCCTGTCACGACCGGAAGTAACGGCGATACAAGATTTTCTCAAGATTCAAATAAACGGATGACTGACTATCAGACCTGAAAGTTTAAGACTTCAGTCGTTTACCGTTGCCGAGCAATATTGTGAGAACAAATTCTAATTTTGAGGAAGTGAATTTTATAAAAATCTCTGCAAATTTTTTCAATCAAAGAGATGAAAACATACATAAAACTCTTAGAAGTCTCTCTATTAACCCTGTAAATCCCAGAGAAAAATATTGAAAAACAAAAAAGTTGCAAATTTAACATTTTTGAATTCACTTCCGTTTGCGACCGGAAGTAAGAACGACGAAAAATAATGGTCGATCACCATATCTACATTTGATGCTCTATCGCCTCAGCAAGTTTCATATTCATATCTTTAGCCATTCTCTGATGATACTGTTTACTTTCTTTTATTCTTTATGTATTCATTTTTTATTTCATGTAATTCCATATACAGGCATGTCCATGTAATCTTTTTCTGCACTTCTATATACTTCTGCATCAGACAATTTGTCTACTACGAAAGGATGGTTACGATACATTATTTCGCGCGAAACGTCACGGGTAAATATTCGCGCATTTCCTTTGGAATGTATTTTTTATTGAATGGTTATAGCTTCAATGAAATTTCAAAATGTAAGTTCTTATAACCTGAATATCGAGCTTTAGAAAGTATATTTATCATATAGTACTTATAATATATCGTATGGATAAGTAACACTAAAGCAGTGATTTAGGTAAGATTTTCTACAAGTTTTATTTTCCTGTTTACCCCCCAAAGTGGACTATCCCGATTAATTACACATTCATGAAAAGACTGGAATGTTTCGCCCAAAAACATGTCTCGTCCTGCGACGGTCAAGGAATCTGACACCATTTATGTTCAATAACAACATCTTTTAGAAAAAAAAAAATTTATATCAACTTCATTAAACAATCTTCGAAAAATGGTTTTCTTATTTTTGTCTTTTCTGTTCATTTAATATGACACAAGCCTGCATGGGGAAAAAAAAGCAATGGACACGTAATAATTACTATATATTGATTGCTTTAGTCAGGCGAGTTTCTTGAAAAGCTATTACTTATAACCATGGTTTAGGATCAGTTTTTCCGTGGTGTAAAACAAAAGGTTGTTGTTATCGTATTTCCACTTGTAGTCATGTCGTTTTTCTACTTTGAGATACAGACAGGAATAGTTATAGTAGACGTTTGAGGAAATCTCCGATTAAAACTCTAGTTCGAAACAGAATTGCAACATAATTGTGACGTGACAATCCAACAATTCCTTCACATTTCTTTGATCCTTATGGTAGTTTCATTCAAACAAACGCTCGACTGACTCCGTAAATTCCGACCTACTTATCGGAGTTTACGGAGACAGCCGCCATTTTGGACCAGCTTCAAATTTAGAAATGCGAATATCTAGAGTTTGGATAGATCAATTCTAAAATAAATTATATATTAAGCATTTTCAGAAGAGCCTCTATTAACCTTATTAAAATAAAAGAAAAATATAGAAACATAAAAAAGTTTAAAAATTCGACTTTTTTTAAATTCGCATCCGGTAACGACCGGAAGTACTGACGACGCACAAAAAGGTGATTCCCCTCATCTAGAGGACATAGCCTATCATCTCTAACAAGTCTCCAGTTCATATCTTAAGCCATTTTTGAAAAAAAAGGAGGACAACATTTCATTTTAAAATCAGAAAACTGTCAATAACTTGGCACCGGAAGCGAGTTTTCCAAATTTTCCTTCTGATGAACAAAGTCCATTTGACGACGCATAATTTCTGAAAGTTTCATTGAAAACCACTGAATAGTTTTGAGAAATCGCCTGCACAAAATTTTGGGGAAAAATAAGAAGAAGAAGAAGAAGAAACAGTAGAATCACGATAAGGTCTTCCGTGAAGACGGAAGACCTTAATAAGAAACAGTAGAATCACTATAAGGTCTTCCGTGAAGACGGAAGACCTTAAAAATCCTGTCCCATTCGTGAAATAAATTCCATATTCAACTACATAACATCGAATATCCTCTATATAGACATGTTACGAATTTTACACTTTTTATATCAGTCACCTTGAACTTGCTGGAATAACCTTCGGTCATAGTCTCAGCTCATAAACAATCTTTGTACCAATTATGAGCTACCAATGATTCTCAATTGCTAAGGCATAACCCAAACATATATATAAATATATATATATATATATATATATATATATATATATATATATATATATATATATATATATATATATATATATATATATATATATATATATACAGTCCCTGAAACGTTCTACCTCACATTTTTCCGTTCCCTCATTGTTCAATCATTGTTCGTTCAGCGTGCGTTTACCGTTCGCTCTCCGTTCACAGTTTTGCGTTCACAAAGCGTTCAGCATTCGCTCTCCGTTCGTTCACTTTGCGTTCATCTTGCATTCAGCGTTCACTTATCGTTCAGTCTTCAGTGTCATTCGGAACTCCGAAGTGAAAGGATTTATCTTTTTGTTAGTAAGGATTTACAGCTTTTTTAATTTAATAATTAACATATCGTGTTTAAAGAATCATTATCTCATGGGAAAAAATTATCCACAATATTCTACCTTACTATTTTTTTATCATTCTAACTTAGCTGTGAGGTAATTCACTCTGGAAAATTATTGTTGTTATAAGTATGTACCAATGTAGAACGATGCTGAGAAATTAAATTTAAATACGGGCAATACTTAGATACTTCAAGCACTGCAACATTTTGTTGTTTTGTTAAAGACGACAAATTGTTAATGGATAGATAATTATCCAAGTCAATTAATTTACAAACTACAGTAAAATTACGAGAATATTGATTTCTAACACTTTTTTTTCAAGTACTACAGAAATGCATGATAGAACTAGTTCTGAGAATTATACATAGTACTGCAGATATCCTGTTAATTAAATAAATTAAACATCTTTACAGCGAATTGAACTGATAGTGTGGTTAAAAAAATATTTATTTAAAATGTAACACTCTACAGGATTTTCTCCACTATAATATATAAAGTCTATAGTTATGGAGTTTTATGTTTGCCATTCGATAGGATTAAGAGACCCCCCCCCTTTCCCCCCTAAATTACTTAGTCAGTATCTCCAGTATATTTTGATTAACATTTAAAAAGAAGTTAATGTGTTTTGTAGCACAAAAATTGCAGTCTCAAAACAACATGCATCTAAAAAAGTCATTAAACAATAGCAGTTCAAAATACACACATGTCGGCGGTGGTATTTTAAACTGGCATAGTATGTTTCAAATTCAAGTGTTAATGCCCCATGTATTTTATTTATTTATTTATTTTTTTAGAAATGTTGGAATCAAATCTAGGAATGATAAAAAAAATGTTAAAACTTGTTGGAAATGCTAGCACTTTGTCTTCAGTGTGACGAGACGTTCACACCTGCACAGTGTCGAATGATTCGATTGACAGGACAAGCACGTGGACTTCGTGTGAACTTAAAAGAAAAACGAGTATGACTGTCAAACAGATGGATTTGTTAATTTAAAAAAGTTACTTTCATTGCCTGATAAATTTAGAAAAAAATTAAGATTTTTTTGTTTGATATAGATACAAACATTTGGTGAAGCCTGAAAAGGGGGGAAGGGCAAAAACAGAATCTCTCTCTCTCTCTCTCATTTGTCTGTTTAATAAAAACTATGACAGCATATAACTTAAATATCAAGTTCTGAAATTTTATCTAAAACAAATAATATGAATATGCCTCTTTGTTTTATCTTGTCTTAGTATAATCACGGGGAAATGTCTACAGGTAGATGTAGAAGTCTGCTCAATAATCATTATAAGAAATAAAAATGACACATAAATATATTATTGCATTAAGAATTTAAAATACGAGTGTATAAATGCAAATACGTCCACAGACCTTTGTTAATTTTTTTCATTATTTTACACGGAATCGCCTTGGCACGGAAATATATGAATGGATGTTACAACCTTTGTAATTCATTCTATAAGTCAGACGTTTTCTCTTATTTGTAATGTTTATTTATATCAAATAAGAATAGACATATTTATTTTCCAACTAAAAGAATTTTATCTTTTATACTACAGCGTTTGGTAACAATTACAATGTTTTACAGCGATAAAAATCGTGTGATTAAATTGTTGAATTTAAACATCATACAACAAAGGTACTCAATGTGCATGCATCGTCTTTTTAAAGAAAATTTTGTAGCATTTATTTATTATAATCATTGATTTGTTTATTTATTTATTATTTATTTATTTTTTGGCACCTGGCATTAGAATACAATAGAATGGTTTCAATGCAAGGAAAAGATCAGAAACTTTCCGAATAAATCGTTCATCTTTTGTTCACCTTTCCTTCACCGTTCACTTTGCATTCGCGCTCCGTTAGCGTTCTGCAATCGCTCACCGTTCAAACATCATTCACCAAGTTGTAATTTGTGTTCAGCGTTCACACATCGTTCACTCACCGTTCGTTCTCCGTTCGTTCAGTGTTTGCTCACCGTTCAAGTGGGAAAGTAGAACGTTTCAGGGACTGTATATTAGGGATGTCAACGAATATTCGAATATTCGAACATTCGAATATTCATTCCATGAGTTAATATTCGAATATGAATTTAAGATTCGAATATTCTGTTTTTAAGATTTCAAAAAAAGGTAATACATTTTAATTAGAACAATGCTGGAATTATCAATGTTTTATTTACTAGCAATCCTCTGATTTCTTTCACTACTTTCTTATCTTATAGATCTTCTAAATTATTTCATTTTGAGTAAGGTATAAAAGAAATAAACAAGAATTATTATAATTGTACATGCATAATACAAAGTGTATTTTCAATAATTTAATATGATCGGATCCAGAAGCGAAGACAACGAAATGAAACCCTTCTTGGATGTCTAAGAGACATGAAGAGTGTACTTATGAAAATAAATTTAATTGTTCATTGAATTACATTTTTGATAGAATCAGCTTGTTATATTGTAAAGAGCTCAATTTAAGAATAATGCATCAATTACTTGATTATCTCAAACTGAATATTAATTTTTTTTTTTTAATTTTAAAACCATTATCGGAAAATTAATGACTTAGGAAAATTGTCTATGGAAGTGTTTGCTGATATTTTCAAATCATTCAAAGATTATATTATGTCTCTTATTAAGCAGATAATTGTAATTAATTGCGTGTATTTAAATCTGAAGAGTAAACGACAACCTTACCCCTGCTTAGACGACTGGTTCGTCAGTTTGAGTTTGTATAGATATCATTTGTTAAAATTATATTTCAGTTGTATACACTTAAATCAATTATCTATTTTAAACATGACAATTTCAAATGTAGAATTCCTTATTGTATATCTACAAAAGTCTACATCCAATTTTACTTCCAAAAACAGACGCAAAACCTGCCATGAGAGTATGATGATGTACGTTTAAAATAAATTGAAATTTAATAGAATTAAATTATTATTTATAAACAAAATGTACTTTCTGTCTTAATGTCCTTGTGTAATTATTGTTGCTATTAAGTATGTTATGTAACAAGACACAAATTGTATAATTATGTTGTGTGGTAAGCATTTCTAATTATAGATGTTTTGGTCAGTATGGAAGATGAAATTGACCAATGAGAATAGAGTACCAGGGGCATTGATGCATAGAGGGGGAGTCTGTAATTGTTTCATTTCTTATCTAAGACGCTTGTGTTTGCAGCTACTTTCTTTGTTCAACTTCCTAAATATTCTACCAATTTATGCTATGTGAAACTTAACAATATGTTGCCACAGTGATATTTAAATAACTTGTGGAATTATTTGGGACATAAATTCAATTGAAATCATGTATATTTATGCATTTTTAACTTGATTCTGTGATCGAACTTTGTGACGTCATGGGACCCAAGCACACAAGATCTGTACCTTACAGTTATAATCCTAATTTGCCAGAGAATTGGACTTCTACACAATTAAAGGATTCGTTGAAATCTCACGGGATATCTTTCCCAGTCAGTGCTTGTAGATCTCTGCTCATTCGTCTATATTCAGATAGTATTGAAAGTGCGTGATCCCAGAATGTAATGGATCAACAAAACAACTCCACGATCCCGTAATGGCGGCGACCATCAAAACAATGCACTCGTGGATATTGTCTGCAAGTTAACGTCGACGGTGCAGTCTTTGCAGCAGAACGTAATAAATCTGACTTCAAGAGTGAATTCGTTGACTCAGGGAGCTGACTTACAGATGAATTCAAGTGCAGAGAGAACGTCTACGACTTCCACGATTACGAGTCCACCGGAGAACAATTATTCCTTGGACACTGCATTTCCTCGCATTTCTGCATCAGCTGCCGGGTCAGCGGAGCAACTTCCAGAATTACGACGAACTAGATATGGATTCTCAGCAGAGTCCCTTCCTCTGGTGGAGACGATTTCACCTCAACTTCGGCAGCAAATCATTGCAGGTAAGGACGTCAATTTGGCGTCACTGCTCATTCTGTACTATACACCTACCGATGAGAAAGATGAAAATAAAAAGCCTGATAAAAGACTATTGCGTTCCCTTACTATTGGGGAATTTATTCCGGCTTTCGGGATATACAAAAACATAATGGGCCAAGCATACCCCCAAAGAAGACAAGAACCTGATCTATACGAACGTGATCTTATTGATATGGCAACCCGATATCCAGGAAAGGGGTTTTATGAATATCATCGTCAATTCAGCCTCATGGCAGCGTCTCATCTGAAGTTCAACAACATTTTGGTTGGCTGGTCAGTTCGCAATAACACACTCTTTTGTAACCTATTTGCTAACACAAAAGCTCAAACCTGTGCCACATGCAACAGTACACTGCATTTTTCTGGATTTTGTCCATTAAACGGTCCTGCTGGAGATAAAAGACATGGAGACATGGACTCATGGAAGGAAAAGGCAGTTCCACAAAGGGAGAGAAATTTGCAATAATTTCAATGGTGACAGAGGTTGCCAGTTACCCAGATGCCGCAATGCACATCTATGCATTGAGTGTAAAGGAGAGCATTCTAAACAGAATTGTACTTACACAAAAAACTTGCATGCGCCCCACATTGCTGGGGCTCACAATCTACAGAAGATGTAGGACAGAGCTATAATAACAAAATTTCAACACCAGTGAACATCGACATGCTACAAACTCTTTTGTTGGACGATCCTGATCGGCAATATATAGATTATCTATTCAAGGGGCTTAGATTTGGTTTTCATACTGGGTTTCAGCATCTTCCCAAGAAATCGCATGAATGTAAGAATTTGAGATTAGCTTTATTAAATTCAGACAGTGTTACAGAACTAATACAAAAAGAACTTTCCATGGGTTATTAGTCCCCTACCGGTGAAACCGGAGGGGACTATAGGTTTCCTCTGAGTCTGTCCGTCCGTCTGTCTGTCCGTCTGTCTGTCTGTCTGTCTGTCTGTCTGTCCCTCTGTCTGTCTGTCAGTCTGTCCCACTTGGTTTTCCGCACTTTTTTCTTAAACGCTTGCAGATATTGAGCTGATTTTTGGTATGTGAGTGTATCTTGATGAGTTACAGATCAAGTTTGCATTTCGTTCCGCTTCATTGATTTTTGACGGAATTACGGCCTTTTCAATTTTTAAGGGTTTTCCGCAATTTTCTTCTAAACGCTTGTAGATATTGAGCTGATTTTTGGTATGTGGCTTTACCTTGATAAGTTATAAATCAAGTTTGCATTTCGTCCCGCTTCATTAATTTTTGACGGAATTATGGCATTTTCAATTCTTAACGGGAACCAGATTACACTTGCCGGTAGGGGACTAGTATTGCTAATGCAATACTCTCAGAATGCTTGTTTATATGAGCCATTTGAGGAAATTCCCTTTGAACACTATCGCATTAACCCTATTGGTATAGCAGAGAGCAAATACTCAAAGAAGAAACTTCTCATCGTGGATATGTCAGCACCACACAATGATGAAGACAATCCTAGCCTAAATGATCTCATTGACAAGTCAGAATTTTCTCTTAGTTATGTAACTATGGACGACGCTATACAACTTATTAAAAGCTATGAAGAAGGAGCTTTGCTCATTAAAACAGACATCACCGATGCTTTCAAGATTATGCCCATAGCATACAACTTATGGCCGTATCATGGAATCCAGTGGAACAGACAATATTATTTCTTTAAACGTTTAGTATTTGGTAGCAGATCTAGTCCAAAAATTTTCGATTCCCTTTCGTCAGCTGTGTGTTGGATCGCACAACACAAATACAACATATCGAATGTTCTGCATCGATTTGGATGACTTCTTGGTGGTAGTACCTCCACATTTTGATGCCCATAGAATTATGGACAAATTTCTTGGTATCTTTAGAACACTTGGAATATTAGATATTGTGAACTCGTTTAAACTGCGCAAATCATGCACCAAAAAAGAATTGCTGAGTTTGTTAGGACATCTTAACTTTGCATGCAGAGTGGTTCTGCCTGGACGATCTTTTGTTTCACATCTTATAGCTTTGTCCACCACTGTGGAGCAACTGCATTATCATGTGAGGTTAGACAGTATGTGTAGAGCAGATCTTGCTATGTGGTCAGACTTCTTACATTCTTGGAATGGAGTGTCTTTTTTCATAGATGATAATATTACAGAAGCAGCTGATATGCAATTATTCACAGATGCTACCCCTACAGCTTTTGGAGGTTTCTACCAAAACAAATGGTTTCAGGGAGAATTTCCTGCTGACCTTTCAAATGAAACAACATCGATGGCGTTCTTTGAGCTATATCCTATCGTGATGGCTTGTCTTTTATGGGGTCATGCCTGGACTAGGAAACATTCTTTTCCATTGTGATAATCAAGCAACAGTAGATATTATCAAGAAGGGAAGATCTAAAGTCAAAAGCATCATGAAATTAATGAGAGCCTTAACATTTCATGCTGCTTGCCATCATTATATTATTCATGCTGTACATATTGATGGGGTTAAAAATACAATCACTAATTCTTTGTCTCGATTCCAGATGAAGAGATTCCGAGCACTTGCATCAAAAGCCGATTTGACACCAACTCTTTGCCTACATCATTCAGAGTTGCTGAAGAACTAAAAGATCAACTCCAGCATTTATGGGACTCATCTTTATGCAGTTCAACCAGGCGAACTTACAGCTCAGCTTTACAGTGTTTTCTGTCCTTTGTATGCATGAGTGGAATCGTGTTCCATTCTACTTGTCTACCTTTGGTAAACGAGAGTTTGTTAGTGTACTTTGTCACTCATTGTAAATCTGAGCAGGTCATGGTGATATTTTGACTGGATGTGATCAGCTTCATTATGTATAACGTGGTGTAAAAAGATCTCAAAACAATGTTATTACCAACAAACGCCTACCAATTACACCTAATATTTTGAAGCAATTGTAGATCTTATGTTAAAATGTATGTTTTCTTGTGCATATTTTGGGTTTCTGAGATGTGGAGAAATTACTTGTCAAAAGGCTAATTCTGTACATTTTTTACAAATTACTGATGTCAGCTTGGGAAATGATTTTTATATATTAAAGTTGAGAACGTCAAAAATGGATCCATTTTCTAGAGGTGTAAATATTACAATTTATGAAAATGATGTATTTAAGCCTGTAAATACCATGCATCTATATCTGCAGGTTAGGAAATCCTTATCATGTTATCCTTGTTCGCCTTTGTTTATCGATAATGAATTTATTCATATACCTATGCTTAGAGATACTTTTATACAGCGACTGAGATCTTTACTTATGAAAATTGGCCTGAATGATACAAACTATGCAGGTCACTCCTTCAGAATAGGTGCTGCCACAGCTGCTGCTGCAGCAGATGTTGAAGACCACATTATCAAAGACCTTGGAAGATGGTCGTCAGACTGCTATGTAAGATATACTGTATAGGGGATTAATTTCACGGGTTGTAATTTTCACGTTTTTCTCTAATCGGACACGATCGCGGTTTGTTGAATTCGCGGATCGGTGTATAATAAAAGTTACCTCCCTTGTCTTTATCCGTGCAATCCATAGCTAATATAGCAAGAACGACATTTATCAGCGTTATGTATTCACTTCACGAAGAAGGTAGGTTTATATAAAATGATTAGATTTAGTAGTTAATGGATGATTAATCAAAACAAGTGCGGTTATTAAATTTTTTTTTACTATAAACGTCAAATGACTTTCCTATATGCTTTTACGATGAGTGCATGTGTACACATCTTTCCGAAGGTATACACATTGCAGCGAGAGAAAAAAAACCCACTGGACGCTAATAATTGTATTAATGTAGGTAGACGTAATAACATCCTCCCATATCTTCAGCAAGTTCGATAGTTATTCGAATGATATTTTTTTAAACCAAAATTTCCATAAAAACTAATACGCATAATGCTAATGCAGGCAACAAATACACGTGGTAACGTTACGCACGGGTAATCAAAACCCATGACCCATGTGTTTTGATTGATAAACATGTATCTATTAAAACAGCTTTTTAACAAAAAATACAGGTTATTAGCGCTTTTTTGAATTAAAATAAAGTGTGATAATTAAGATAATTGAATGACAAGTACTATTTGTAATTACTGAATGACCATGTATTGTACGTACACGTATATATACCTATCGTAGTCCATTCTCAAATTTCCAAATAAAACATTGAGGTTTAATATTTAAAACTTATTCACTGTGAATTCACGGATTTATTAACACCGTGAATATAGCGAATATTAACACCGCGAGTTATTTCCCCCCTATACAGTATCAGAACTGATCTGAAGATTATTAAAAGAGCTCAAGGTTGGTTGGTCACGTGATGGTCAGGTAAATGGTGGACGCTTAATTTACCTGCTCCGATTATTGACAAAAATTTTCGTATTTTGTGTGAATATAGAAATCCATTCTGTTTCAAAAGCAACATAAGAAGTGGTGATTATCAAGTTCAAACCAAGTTTATGTGATTTTGTAATGTGGATATGGAATTTTGAGTATTGTGTATTTGTATACAATTGTTTACCGTGTCGCGGAGTTCACGAGTGAGTACTCCTCAGGTAAGCCTATTGTCAATCATGAATTCTGACGGTGCAAACATAATGTTCAAGCCGATTTATTTGAAGAACAGAGATCTTCAATCTGACCAGAGTAACAGGGTAACTGATTTTGAACTCTATGATGCGATTCATGATAAGATCGAGGATAACATTCACTGTATTCAGCGTGATAGAGACCTTTGGCGAGTGTATCTAAAATGTAAAGAGAGTAGGACAAAGTTGACCGTTGAAGGATTCGAGCTCCGTAACCTTTCTGTACAGGTATATGACTCAAATCCCTCTTCTACAGGAGCAAAAAGACATAATGATCCAGTCCTAAAGGTCACAATTAGCGGATTGCCGTTATCTGTTGATGACAGTGCTATCCTTGAAATGTTAGACAGCTTCCAAATAGAATTGAAAAGTGAAATTAAATACGAAAAAATCAGACACCCGACGACAAACCGCATGACAAGCTTGCTTAACGGCAACCGATTTCTTTACATAAAGCCTCTGGAAACAGGAAAGTCCCTGCCTAGATTTGTAAAATGTGCGGATATCAAATGTAGATTGTATCATTATGGACAGGAGAAGGGTGAGTCTCAGATACAATGCTACAACTGCTGGGACACTGGGCACAGGGCCAAAGACTGTATAAAAGAAATAGCATGCCGTGTATGCAAACGGCCTGGACATAAGCCGGGATCAAAAGATTGTGAGCACTACAGCGAACCTACTGATCGAATAGTGGTGTTCCAAGGAAAGGAAAACCCCCTATCCAACTCTTTCCCCTGTGATATCAAGGTCTTCGGGGAAACCCACAGATCGGCTGAGCATGCCTACCAGCTTACTAAAGCTCTTCGTTCTGGAGATTTCAACGCTACTGAAAACATCCGTATTGCTCCAACAGCTCTGGAGGCTAAGAGAATAGGAAATAAAGTGAAGATTCCAGAAAAGTGGCAAGATCAAAAACAAACGGTAATGGAGGAGATTATCCATGCTAAAGCTACACAGGTACCAGAACTTCGCGAGAAACTGGAAAATTCAGATGCAAGCACATTATTCGCCGAAGCCACAAACGATATCTTCTGGGAAACCGGACTTTATCCAGAAGCCACCCTCTATACAAATCCGGATAAATGGCCGGGTGAGAACAGATTAGGCACGGTATTGAGTAAAATAGCATCAAACTTTACCAGGAAACTCAGAAGTAACTCACTACAAAGGAAGAATACAGACGTTAACCAGACTAATCTGGACGGCTTCATTCGAGAGGCAAGACGAAACTCTAACAGGAAGAGAAATGTAAAAGACCAGGGGTAATTAAGCATATCTATATAGCTTCATGTAAATGGGGACAAATTTACTATCATTCTATTCTATAAATGCACGAGGTTTAAATACTTATGGGAAAAGGATTTTGTTGTTTGAATGGCTCAGAGATGCAAATTTTGACATAATTTGTTTGCAAGAAACACATTTTGTTGAAACAAGTGAAGCAATCTATAATTCACGTTGGTATGGATATAAAATTCATAGTTTTTCTAATTCGGTATATAGTAGAGGTGTATCGATTTTATTTCAAGAAAATCTTGACATTGAAATACTAGTAAATGTTAAATTATCTGAACAAATTTTAAGTTTGGCCAATTTTTATGCGCCAAATAATGAAAATGAGAAGAGTATATTTTTACATAAAATGTTGAAATGGGTCAATAAACATGCTATGAGTTTAGATAACTTAATAGTATGCGGAGATTTCAACTGTCATATAGATATCATCGAAAATAATAGAAATGTAAAGGCTTTAAGAAACTTTATGAAATCATTTAATTTGATCGACTGTTGGTCCTTCAGTGATAAAAATAACGAACAGGGGTACACATGGTGTGATGCGGACAATAATCCCAAATCTAGAATTGATTACGTACGGGGGGTTATCAAAAAGTTCGTGGACTAGCGTCATAAAATTAAAACCGCTTTAGGTACATCAATGAATTTTTACACATTTAGTTAGCATCATCTTTTCTATCTATAGAATAAACCATAAATCATTATTTTTATTTTTTAATAAATTGTTAGTGTTTTTGTAAGCAAAGGTATGTCCAGGCGGCGCCTGAGTGTAACTGAGAAAAACACTTTAGATATGAGTATTTGTCATCAAAAAATCTCGTTAATTCAGGCATGTGGTACGACACATTTGTTCCGTAAAATTTGCAATTTTTACCCCATTCTGTAATTTCTATGAAATTTTATCGTAAATTTTATATGGAGTGTCCAAACAATTATGGGCTTGACAATAACGTCAAAAAAGGGGAGGGGTTTCTTTTTCAAACACGCTATAGAGTTTCGCTCCTGGAAAAACTGGTATTGACCTAAGGAATGTTTAAACTGGCTACAGAAAAATAGAATGCATCCAGAGTACTTGTTTTTTAATGCCCAAAAAGATTCAGAGAGATGAAATATGAACAGTTAGTGTCGATTTGTAGTCAGGGTGTCAAAAGTCAGTCACGTCGAAAAGTGACGTTGATCATGTGTGGTAGAAATTGAACTCCAACAAGCTAAGTATTCTGGCATAATCAAGTGAGGATCTTTCCCCATATAAAGATCCATTTACAATATTATATGCATTGAAAACAGCTGCTCATGACATTGTTAATTCATATAAATAAGACGGGTTTAAGTCCTTATTTAACTCCAGGTAATCTCATCAAGATAAGTGTATGAGGTAGAGAGAGCGGACATTAAGAAACAATGACGTTAAACGGACGTCATGACACTAAACGGCGACAGCGCCGGGTGATCACATAAAGTCTTTTTAATTTTAGAATAATTTGGCAAATTATCAACGTATCAAGCTAAAATTTTCAACATTTCTTAAACTTTTGTTGTTTTATGTTCCGCTTAAATTTTGTAAGGCAAGATTTCATATTATTAATTTTATCGCGTCAGTCCACGAACTTTTTGATAACCCCTCGTATTTATGGCAGAAAGTTTCTGCTTTAGATTTAATCAAATTTTATTAAGAAAAGCTCCTAATTATGACGGGACAAGATTTAGTGACCACTTAGGTTTATACTTTGATTTCTGTACAACAGAAAATATTAGAGGGAGTGGTTATTGGAAAATGAATACGTCACTTTTAAACAAAGAAAAATCTTGCAATGAAATAAGAAACTTCATTAAAAAAGAAATACCTAGATAACATGATCATGACCCCATCGCTAAATGGGAATGCCTGAAAATATCAATTAAAAATTTTACAATAGCCTATTCTAAAGAAAATGCAATTTCCAAAAAAAAGCAAAATAATTTTATTGAGAATCAAATTAAAATATTGGAAAATAAACCCTATTCTCACATAAATATGAGATATAAACGACAACTTGAAAATGAAATTGATGAATTCTATGCACAAAAATGTAAAGGGCTTACATAAGATCGAGGGCCATCTGGATGGAAAAGGGCGAAAAAAGTACTGCATATTTTTTAAATCTAGAAAAAGAGCAACAGGGCGACAATACAATTAATAAAGTTACTAATGACGATGATATTGTCTATCAAGAAAATGATGATATTATGAAAGCTTTAGTCGATTTCTATAATACATTATATAAGAGTAAAAGAATTTGTGATCACGATATCGAAAAAATACCTTGAAAATATTGAATGTCCGAAAATTAGCGAAAATGAGAAAAATAATTGCGATAAGTTACCGACAATGTTTGAGTGTAAGGAAGCTATTAGTCATATGAAAAATAACAAATCTCCTGGATCAGATGGACTTCCAGCAGAATTTTATAAAATGTTTTGGAATGATATTAAAGATATATACTTCTTATGCTTAATTAAAAGTATTGAAACTGGAATTCTACCATTTTCACAACGAGACGCAATTATCTCCCTAATTTACAAAAAAGGTGAAAAAGATAAATTAAAAAACTATAGACCGATAAGTCTTACAAATGTGGATTATAAAATTTTTGCACAAATTTTAGCCTTACGATTACAGCTAGTTGCTAAAAATATTATAGGAAAAGAACAAAGTGCATATATCAAAGGAAGATACATCGGACTGATACTTGATATATATGAGCACTGTATGAATCATGATCTTGATGGCATATTGTTATTTTTAGATTTCGAAAAAGCATTCGACTCTGTTGAGTATAACTTCATGTTCAAAACATTAAGCAAATTTAACTTTGGAGAACACATTACTGACATGATCAAAACTCTGTATAATAATCCTACTTTCAAAATTAAAAATAACGGATTTCAAAATCTTGCTCTATGGAAAGGGGAATACGTCAAGGATGTCCAGTGTCTGCACTTCTCTTCATTTTCGTATTAGAAACACTTGCTATCCAAATTAGAAATAACAAAAATATACATGGTCTATCATTTAATGAAAATGCTTCAAAAAACATCAAGATAGTTCAACATGCTGACGACTGTACAAATGCATTAAAAGATACCAACTCATTGGCAACTACTTTAGATATTATTCACCAATTTAGTAAAGTTGCCGGTCCGAAACTAAACTTATCTAAAACTGAATGCATTTTAACTGGTTCCTTAATTGATAAGTACTGCAACAATTATGACTTATTTGGAATATACTTAGGTCATAATAAAGACGTGTGTTATGAAAAAAACTGGCTAAGCAAACTCGAAAAACTTGAAAAAATCTTAAGTGTTTGGCGAAAACGCAAATTAACAATATTTGGAAAATGTACAATAATCAATACTTTAGCAATATCAAAGCTTGTGTACAATGCATTTATTTTACCTAATCCTGATAAAGACTTCTTTAAAAGGGTTTCAAAAATCATTTTCAACTTTCTATGGAACAAAAGAGAGAGAATTTAACGAAATACTTTGATTGGTAAAATTGAACAAGGAGGAATAGGGATAATTGATGTTGAAAGTAAATTTTCTGCTGCAAAAGCTTCTTGGGTAAGAAGAATTTTAGATAAAAATACAATCACGCACTTTACTTTAAACAGTCTATTAGAAAATAGTAATTTATCAATACATGATATTATTAAAACAACGAGTTATAACTTGGATGATAAAAAATTTTGGGAACTGACTAATTTCCCGCAATTTTATGTGGAAGTTTTTTCAATGCTTAATAAGTGTAAAAAAAATTCAAGCAAAGCAACAGTATTTTGAAGGAAGAATTTTTATCCCAATTTATCTGGCACAATAATTTGTTCCGATATGATTCCAAAACTTTATTTTGAACAATGGATCAAGAGTGGTATATTGTATGTGAAAGATCTTTTTGATGAAAATGGTGAAATACATGCACTAGATTACTTTTGGGATAAATTAAAAAATAAAAACAATATTTACTGTGAATATATCATGCTCAAAAAGACCTTTCAAATCAAAACTTGATTGTTCCTATGCAAAATATATAAACATCCATAATAATGACTCGTTTTGTTTAGAAACAACTGTTTTAAGTCGACCAAAACTTTAAAAAGTGATTTTTACTACTCGGTTTTAGTTCAGTCAAAATTTCATAATTCAATTTATGAGAATAAGTGGAATAAATATTTTAACATAGATGATAAAACATTATGGAAGAATATATACATTTCAAAAATTCTCAATATGTATGACAAAAAGATTGCAGAATTCAACTACATGTTCAAGCTGCTTAATTGTCTGTTAAATACTAATGCAAGTGTAAGTACATGTAAATGGAATAAAGATGTATCGCCAATGTGTGAGCTATGCAATGTATTAGAAGATAGTGAACATCTTCTATTTTCCTGTGCAATTACCATTTTTTATGGCGAAAAACTAGTATATTTTTAAAATTTAATGTTTCATGGAAACGTATTTTGTTGGGATTTTACGGTGAATTATCAGAAAAAACATGTATTTTGAATAATCTAATTTCATTTCTTTGTTTTACTATATATAAGTATAAAATGAAGAGTCGATTCAATAATGAAAGAATGTCAGAAGATAAATTGAAATCTTATGTTAAAAACTGTCTCATTTTACAAAATTCTATTGTGAGAAAATGTGGCAAAATAGGAAATAACTTATATAGTGATGTAGCAAATTGTTTGTAGAAAAAAAAAGAAAAATCTTATGTTACGCTATTTATGGAGTAGACAATTGTATATCCAACACATGAGGAAAACAGTCCTCATGTGTGGTAGCTAGGGGTCCTCATTATGGACAGTGTTGGTGTTGAATAAGACCCCTTTAGCTACCCGGATTCAATACTTTTTTTCCTCTCTATATATATACATTGTATATCTTTTAAATCAATTTATACGTGTTTTGATTAAAGAAAATGCTGTAAAAGTAGTAGAATGTTTATTAGACAGGTATGATGCATATTTTTTTTCTCTCTCTCTGCAGAAGTACATGTATTATAATTCTGATATGTCATAAAATACTAATTGTAATGTATAATATAATCTATGCCCAAGATGTTGTATGTTGCATATGTTTTTAATAAAAGAAAAAAAAAAGAGCTCAAGGTAGACTTTGTCATTTTGAAACTCAAAAGTAGTTTGTTTGTTTTGTTTTTGTTTGTTTTTTGTTTGTTTTTGTTTTGTTTTTTCCCAATTAAGTTTTAAATTGATATTTACTACAACTTTGTCAGAAACCTTTGTAACCACCTCATAATACATATCCTTGGGAGCTTCACTGATTACTTCGTTTATTTGACGTCTATTCCTTGGAATTTTACCCCCAAGTCTATGTTTGTTTTTTGTTATTAGTAAGGTTATAACCACACCTTTTTATCATGCATATATAATTCATGTACATTGGTAGTTTGTTAAATTTTTTTTTATAAATATAGATAAGTAGGTAGTTTTCACTTAGAATAACAGAAATTTGTTTATGCCGGCTGGGATCAGCTCCAGGCTTAGTTTGCTCATTCTTGGATGATTTTTTTTTATTTTTAAAATTTAATGTTTCATGGAAACGTATTTTGTTGGGATTTTACGCGGATTATAAAGCGTAAACTGACCCAAACCAGGTTATACTCGAATAATTTGGCCAAGAATTAGAGTCATTCCTAATATATATATATATATATATATATATATATATATATATATATATATATATATATATATATATATATATATATATATATATATATATATATTAAAATTTCTCCAATCCGGACTCTGAGTACTCCGGATTTTTGTCAAATCCGGCTATAAATTTGAGTCCCATGCAGTTTTTTAACAAATGTATTAGAAACAAGACGTGTTTGTGAAACACTGATGCCCCCGTATGGCAGCTTATGGCGAAGGTTAAAGTTTCTCAAATGCAAGTCAAAATCCAGGCCAAAAGATAAAAAATGTAAATTTGAAAGCCCTAGCTGCAGCTGTTCAAAAGTTATGGCCAAGGTTATAGTTTTTCAAAAGTAGGTCAAACTCCTAGGTCAAGATCAAAGGGTCAAAGAGGTTGATATCCAGAGGAAGGTCTTGTCACAAGGAATACACATGTGAAGTTTGAAACCCCAAGCACCAACTGTTCAAAAGTTATGGCCAAGGTTAAAGTTTTTCAAAAGTAGGTCAACCTCCAAGGTCAAGGTCAAAAGATCAAAGTTTTTGTATCCAAAGGAAGGCCTTGTCACAAAGAATACACATGTGAAGTTTGAAACCCCAAGCCCCAACTGCTCAGAAGTTATGGCTAAGGTTAAAGTCTCATAAAATTTTGCAAAAGTGGGTCAAACTCCAAGGCCAAGGTACCCAAAGAAAGGTCTTGTCACAAGGAATACACAAGTGAAATATGAAAGTCATAGCTCCAACCAATCAAAAGTTATGGGCAAGGTTAAAGTTGACAACAGACAGACAGACAAACATATAAACAGACAAACATATAAACAGACAAATAGACAGACAGGACAAAAACAATACACCCCCGGGATCTTTCGATCCGGGGTCATAAAAATTCTGTGTAGACCAGATACTGTCTATTCTGTATTCCGAACGGCCATACTGGTCCCAACTGCTCATAATTAACAGTAATTATTTTCTCTAATCCATCCACACATAATAACCTGAGTTACTTCAAAGCAATTAACACCTTTCGTGAAGATGTGCTAACGTGTTTTTACATGAGTGACATGAGACGAACTCAAACGCGGCGGTAACACAGCCCACTTGGAGAAATATAAGATTAAATTACAAGTAAATTTAAAAAAAATTACTCACACATTTAACATGCTTTTAACTCCATATCACACAGTATAATAAAAAATCAATACAATATAAGTACCCGATTTGCAAATCAAAATATAAATCGGGATCGAAACTCAAACGTCTCATCCCAAAATGGCGCCATGACGTAAAAAGTTGTGCTTATAGTTACACTGAATGCGCTCTTTGACATGCAAAACCCGGGCCGCGTGATATATATAGTATAATATGCGAGTCTGTAGATTTTGACTCCAGTAACATTTCACGTTATATATTGTACTCGTAAATAAATCAACGAAATTAAATTTCAAATGTTTTCCTGCACTCCGGATTCTGTCTAATCCGGCCAAATTTTATGGAAACGGGGGTAGCCGGTTTGGACAAATTATACTGTATATATATATATATATATATATATATATAAGCAATTAACACCTTTCGTGAAGATGTGCTAACGTGTTTTTACATGAGTGCCATGAGACGAACTCAAACGCGGCGGTATTTGCCGTTGACACTGAACTTACCAGAGAAATTTGGATCAAGATCATGACATACATGTATGCTCATAAACAATTTCTGTACAAAAGATGAGTTTCCAATGTTTCTCCATTACAAAGGTATAGCCTAGACAAGAATTTTATACTTTTTCTTTCAGTGACCTTGAACTTAAAAGACCTTGCCTCAAGGTCAAAACACACTTTCCAGTCATAATCAATCTCTGTACCATGTATAGACCTCCAATAATTCTCTGTTACAAAATTATATCCCTGACAAGAATTTCATACATTTTCTACCAGTGACCTTGAACATGCCAGAAAACCTTGGGTTAAGGTCATGATACCCTCTTGCCATTACAATTTTTGTACTTAGTACCAAGCTTCCAGAGATTCTTCATTACTAAGTTATAGCCTGAACAAGAATTTTATACTTTATCTGCCATTGGCCTTGAACTTGTCAGAAGTACCTTGGGTCATGTTCATGACACATTCTATGTTCAGAAGCATTACAGTGATTCTCCATTACAAAGTTATAGCCCAGACATGGATTTTATACTTTCTGCCAGTGACCTTGAACTTCCTGGAACTTGCTTAAGTCAAGGTCATGACATACCCTTAATCATAAGCGATCTCTATACACAGTGGAGCTTCAGTGATGTTCCATTACAAAGTTATAGCCTGAACAATATTGCAGTGACAGACAGATGGCTGAATGTACAGATGGACAAGGTGATTCCCCCCCTCCAAATTTATCTGTGGGAGATAGGGCTGTGTCAATATATCGATTAATCAATATGTATCGATATTCAGGAATGTATCGTATCAAAAAAATAACTTCCAATACATATCTTGCAGACAGTTTTTCTAAAAAAATTGTGAAAAAAAGTTGGGAATTTCAGTCACCAGAGATAATTTTTAACTGTTTTTAATTAAAACTGGTCAATAGTGAAATAAACAATTAAGGAGAAAGCACATCTTAAATAACTATTGCAAAATACAGAATCAACTATATTTTAATATGTTAGTTCTACAGTCATTAAAAGTTTGAATTTGAAGTGTACTTTCTAAAGACAGTAAGACATGAACTTCCAATTTGGTAATAAAACACCCACTTTTTATCAAATTTATGCATTAAATGATTTACAAGACCTTTTAGATAGACTTGTTAAAGAATCCAATATATCGCATATCGCTTTATAAAATATCGTATCGTATCGGAATATTTTGGTCAAAACACATTTAATAGTTGGTTACTTTTGTTGAATAGATATAAAATACAACAAATTGTTTGAAAAAATTCTATTGAAAATATATACTTGTAAAAGGTAAGAGTTTGTATAATGTTGGTTGGGTCTTCCTGTGCTTATAACCTGTGCAAAATGAACTTACCACAAGTTTCCCTTTAAGGGGATGAAGGACACATGGTCACATGACTCTGTTTAACTACGTCATAGTCTCCGTTATATAAGTGCAAAACGTGTAAAGCATCAGTTCTTGTATATTTTTTGACAATTTTTTAACTTTAACTACCATCTTATATAAAAAAAAAAAATAATAAAGTTTTAACATTTTGTAAACATTAACAAATTATGAAAAAGATTGATCCACTCCTCTGTTTCCCTAAACTGCGCGTCCAACAAGTCGGTGACGTCATACACGATCTGTTAGTACAGCAAGATCATACTCGGTGAAGAGAGGGGTGGTATTATTATGTAAAAACAGGTCATAATCAGTATATGATGAAATATTTTGAGAAACGGGGAACACAAAAATGATTTTTGCATGTCTGATGACGGAAATCTTATGTAGGTATATCTTATTTCGCTTATTTAGCTTACGTGTGACGTCATAGTTGGTTTTTCCCATACTCGAGAAATGTAGCATGACACGTTTTTGCCATGCTTATGTCCTCTTTAACGATGTCCTGTGAAATAATGAGGTCAGCTTCATCATTCGAAACTTTTACAGTTAATCAATAATTTGAAGGATTTGCATTTCAACGTAAATTAAAAAATATTGAATGATAGAATTTTTGTAAATTACGTTTTTTATTGTTTAAGTTGTCTTAAAAAGTGCGCAATTTTCCCTATGCAGATGCAGTGTGATAGACAAAACTTGCTTTTTCGAATTTTAAATCCTAGTTATACTCTGAAATATTTTAAAAGATACATGTCCACTTTGATATTTTTTATGTATGCTTAAAAAATCCCATTATGGACAGAGTAATGCGCCCGGAAACATGGAGAATTAAAACTCCACTTAGATACTGTAGGACATAGTATTTGTCAATCAATATCTCCAAAATAAGGTATGAAACCTAATGATATAACTGCTTTCAGATATGTGGGACATACTTAATTAGAAATATACAAAATATGAAAATAATTGAATGACAAGTATTTTTTCAGCTCAAGGTCCTTCTCCTCCTTAAGTGTCAGAGACAAGTTTCATAAAACTATTATAAGATGTATCATTAATTTATCTGTAACATACAACAATTTTCCTCAAAAATGGCATTAAAAATGTACCCAAAAAAAATTAAAGTGGTAGATGCATTGACACATTTTTGAAGTAAGTAATATTCTGTCATAGGCAACACAAGTTATATGATATAATCTGAGTTCTTTATCCAATCAAACTTACCTATGGAACAGTCTGAGGGTAATGTTGATCCCCTAGAGGGAGTGGTGGAATTGCGACTACAGGCTGTACAGTTGTCATTTCCTGTAGCGCTCTTGTAGTAACCTATCATACAATCATCACATTGTCCAGTAGAATTTACGTATTTCCCAGGAATGCAGTATGCTGTGAAAAACAAATCAGTTTATTATTAAATGCAAGGGGTGTCAAATTAAGTTTAATTATCTAACCTCTATTATAATTACTAGTATTACTAGTATATATAAAATGAGTGTTTTAAAACTGTCTATTTCCCTGATATGCACTACTCACCTTGAAGGAAAGTGTGATCTTACCATTACAAAATTATGCTACTGACAAAAATTCACTTGACCAAATAACCATGGCTGCTTCATACCCTTTGTGCATATTTTAATCTTCTAATGTTTTCCATCATTTTAAAGGCAGGAATCCAAAACCTTTGACCCTAACATTTTAAACACCTTGTAACGCAAGGTCTTGCAGTACAAGGTATCTTTGTCTCATGTATTATAGTTTTAAATGTTTAATCATTGCAGAGATGCTAAGAGAACAATTCAATGCTTTTTTACCATGCAACTTCATCCAAATAAATGGTACAGTGTCAAGATACACCGTTGGTCACAGACTACCTTTGTATCAAGTATGAACCTCTTTTGTCTATCAGTTTTTAAGTTATGCACAGACAAGAATATTTCACTTTTCTTGTTTCTGTTACAGGAGTTACTTACTATGAAATATTTAACAAGAGGTCCATGGGTCACAATGTTCATACCTGAGTCACTATGACCCTGTTATTCATTGGCAGATATTTTTCCCTTATATTCCTATGTAAACTTTGATAAAATAGTATGGACCCACCCTATAAAAGGGGACTTGAGTTGAACAAACTTGAATCTACACTACCAGATGATGCTTCAACACATATATAACTAATCATGGCTTTGCTGTTCTTAAGAAGATTTTTAAACACTTTTCTTCTCTATTCCTATGTAAATTTTTGATGTTCATAGTAGCCCCACCATACATCCTACATCCAGGGGTCATTAGTTTGACAAACTTTAATTTATGCTACCTGAGGATGCTTCAGTATAAATATGACTAATCATGGCTTTGCTGTTCATTAGAAGAAGATGATCAAAGATTTTTCCTTTGTATTCCTATGCAAACATTTGATTATCTATTGTGGGCCACCCTACCCCTGGGTCTCATGTTTTGAACAAAATTTAATCTACTTTACCTGAGGATATGACAAATCATGGCCTTGCTGTTCTATTGTTGCCCCACACTACCCCTGGGTCTCATGAGTTGAACAAACTTTAATCTGCACTTCCTGAGAATGCTTCTATATAAATACAATTGAACTTCGGTATCTCGAACACGGATATGTCGAATACCATAGATATGTTGAAGTCATTTTGAAGTCCCATCTGCCTATTCCTTAAGTATTTTACCCTGGATATCTCAAACCCTCGGTTATCTCGAAGTATTTTCTCAGTCCCTTTGAGTTCAAGATAACAAGGTTTGACTGTATAATAAAGGTTTTGCTGTTCTTGAGAAGATTTTTTTGACACTTTTCCTATGTATTCCTATTCAAAGCTTTGATTAGCCATTGCCGGGGCCACCCTAGCTCTGGGGCTCATGAGTTGAACAAACTTTAATGTACACTTCCTGAGAATGCTTCTTTAAATGATAAAGCATGACTTTGCTGTTTGAGAAGAGGACTTTTTAAAGTTTTTCTATATATTTCTATGTAATACTCTGATTGCCCACCATGGCCCATCCCTACCCCCAGGGGTTATGATTTGAGCAAATTTGAATGTAGATTACCTGAGGATGCTTCAATATAAATAAGACTAACCATGACCTTACTGTTCTTCAGAAAAAGATATTTTTTTCAGATTTTTTCTATGTATTCCTATGTTTAACTTAGATTGCCCATCAAGGCCCCACCCTATCTCCAGGGGTAAAGATCTGAACAAATCTGAAGGATGATTTCACATAAATATGACTGATCATGGCTTTGCTGTTCTAGAGAAAAAAATTTAAAGAGTTTTCCTACGTAAAACTTTGCCTGCCCATTGTGTCCCCATCCTACTTTGTGGGTCATGGTTTGAACAAAGTTGAATACAGATATGTAAAGATTTCATATGTTTCATCATTTCCAGTCCAAAGAAGAAGATTTTTAAAAGATGCCATTTAGTTTTCACTATTTCTTAATTATCTCCCTTTGAAAGAGGATATGGCCCTTCATTTGAACAAACTTGAATCCCCTCACCAAAGGATTCTTTGAGGCAAGTTTGGATGATATTGGCACAGTTGTTCTTGCGAAGAAGTCGAAAATGTGGAAAGTTTATGACAATGCCAATAAAGACAACGGATAAATTTTGCTTAGAAAATCTCACACAAAGTTGAAAAGTTCGAAATAAAAAAAGAAGAACAACACATGAGGATGAAGAGGTTGTGATATGTGTCATTTGAGTGGCTAAGTAATCATAGAAAAACAGACATACGGTCACTGCAGTCATTTGGACTAACTGAAGCTTCATTGGTTGTAAGAAATCCATCAGGACATTTGGTGCAGGACATGTTTCCTCTGTATGCTTTGTAATATCCAATACTGCATGGAATACAGCTGTTGTGATGAAAGTAGAACCCCATGTCACAGAACACTGAAATTGTATGTTGGAAAGATGCTTATATATATCAATAGATTAATTGGCTGATTTTCAAGATTATATCAAATCAAATCATTAAAACTTGAATGCCATGTTTTCATACTAATTGAAAACAACTATAATGTTAAATGTTTTTTTATAAGTACTTGATAGGGAAAAACTATGTGATTTTGGAAGTACATGTACGAGGGTTGATCCAAAAGTTATGTCACAGCTTCGATAAAATTGCTACTAGTCGACGTAAAACAACAAAATTATAAATGAAGGAAGCTATATTTATTTCAAATTAGACCTGAAAATTTCAATTCAACATGATTTATACCTTTAAAGATATCGTATAACATGTATATACAAAGTGCGATTTTGGTAGCCGCCGCATCTAATAACGTCATATAATGGATACGTGCCGTCATACATGTACATTCAAACGATTCCCAATAAAAAAAATATTTGAGATTCACGAACACGTTCAGAAATTTCTGTTCTTCAAGAATTCTTGGTACCCATCGTACACTCGATCACTCTTTTTATAATTAAGTCCTCTGTCAAAATTCTTTGAACAGTACAATAAGACAAAGTGTTCGTATCCCTGTACATAACAGATACAGACGTGTCTTTTGACAATTAACATCAGACACCAGTTAAACGTTTCCGTCCGACCTCTCATCTTTTGGTCTTCCTGTCCTCTGCTAATCATTCAATGACCCGTCACTCTCCCCAAAATCGCTGAAATCATCTATAAACAAGACTCTTATTTACATTCTTTTTACTGTGAGTCTGATTAATCAACGTAACTGTCTATACTGGTAATTTCCCCATTTTGAAGTAAAAATGAAAAATGCATTACAGCTCGTTACGGCGTTTATTCCCCATTTTGACACTTCCTTTGTTCAATGCATCAGAGTAAAATACAATGTTTATAATCAAAAATAGCAACAACGTCATTTAATTTTCAACTGATCATTAGAAAATGACGTAAATTTTGTCTTTTAAAATTATTGGGCGATTAGGCGCGTTTTATGTGTTTTTTTTAATGTGTTTGTCTTTTTCAACCTAAAAAAATTCTTTAAAACGTGACGTTTAGTTGTGACGCGGCGACACCCCCTATGCTTTATGTTTGAAACATGTATAAAATGAATTTAATTAAACATTATTAAACCAAAATTGCAATGTTAATTAGATTTATATATGTGCATATTTTGGTATATTGAATTTGATAATATGACGCCAAATATAAAAGATATGGACACTGTGACAATACTTTTAGATCAAGCCTCGTATATGTAAACCATGTTGCGCAGGTAGGTTAAGGCTTCCCGTAGAATATGACAGTGCACTCTGTGCCTTCACATCTCTGAACTACCAAAATATGACGTCATAATGGAAAATGACGTCAGGTCACTGCAAACTTGAGGTGTTATGACGGGGAGAGTGTCATGAACTTTACACTTAATTTCAAACTGCATGTAAAATGCTAGATAGCTATTGCAAAATTCACGGGTCGTTAAAGGTTTTTTAAGTCTTAGATGTCCGAATATTTTAAAAATACACCGCTTACCTACCCTTGATTGAAATTCATCATGTTCAAAATGCTTAAGAAAAATATACTTTTGAAATGTACTCTGTTTTATACCCGTGGTTGGAGGTAGAATTTATTTTGTGTGTATAAAAGAGTCTGGCGCAGGTGATTAATGAGGATTAATCTGAGAATTTTTGTGGAAATTTGTAAGAAGAGGCTGTTCTCTAACTGAATCTTGCTTGGGAAAAATGTGTGTTGGCTTTGTTTTAATACAGATTACGATATTGTGTGGAAAATACCCTCAAATTTGTAGGTAAGTTGAATTTCTCAGGAAATATTTTGTACCCGAGTAATACTATGACTTTTCCCAAGCACATTTCGGATACACAAGGATACGATGAGTTTATTTATATAACAAAATATTAATAATTATTGTGTTAATCAGTTGCGCCGAAGCGATTTATATAAACACTTCAAAAAAATTTAAATGACCGTCACGTGATCAACAAAGTCATGTGATATCATAACAAATATGCTAATATATAGCCGAGGAAATCCTTTATATAAATTGGAAGTACTAAAGTTCAATACTTATAAATTAAAACCAAAATCGACCTCGCAACGACATATTATGTTTTGAGCGCATTTTAAAGCTTCGGGAAGCCTTAACATAGCTGCGTGGTAGACAGGTTCAACATACATGGTATACAACACGAAGTAAATTGTATAGGAGTTAACAAATATTTTAATAACTTGTATAGATATAATTATATTACACCATTAGAAGTTTTATATGACACTATTATATGGATTAGGCTAAGTGAGTCCCTTTCCGTAGATGGTAAAGACATTTATCTAGGAGCAGTTTATATCCCTCCATATGAATCCAAATTCCATGAAATTTACAACTGTGATCTTTTCACTACATTAAACAATTGTATTGTGAAATACTTTATTGTGATTTGGGTAATGTGATTATCTCAGGTGATCTCAATGCGAGAACGGGAAAATTACTGGACTACATTGAATGCGACTCTCTTAGCAATGAAATAAATACAAACTTATCAGATGTGATTACTTATACTCCGGATTCGGAATTAGGTCCTAGAAATTCAATGGACACGAAAGTTGATACTTTTGGAAGACGATTGATTGAGATTTGTAGAGCGTCAAATATTCGTATTATAAATGGTCGACATCAATCTGATTCAGAGGGAAGATTTACATATGTTGGACCACTGGGGCGATCCGCCGTTGACCTACTTTTGACTAGTTTGCTCAGCCTTATATCGGGATTTACGGTATGTGACCTGAATGAATTCTCGGATCACACACCTATTGATTTTACCATACATGTACATGGTCTTGCTGTGACAGCATCGCCAACGGATAATTTATTGAATTCTAATCAGAATCAGTCACCGTGTTTGATTAGATGGAAAGAAAATTTCCGTGAAAATATGAGAGTTGATTTAATGAATAAGCTTGACGAACTTTATTCATGTATAGATAGCGACAATATAGATACGTGCGTTGATAACGACAATCACTGTTTAGATAGTGTATTTGGTAAATACTGTAAGAACAATGCCTTAGTTTCCACAAACAAAAAAATAAAGACTCTGCAAATTGATAAACCTTGGTTCAACTCTTGATGTAGGGCTTTATAAAACAAATATATAGATGCACTTGGTCATTATAATTCTCGTCATTCTAGTGCTAATTATAATAAGCTTATTAGATTAAAACGTGAATATAAAACTTTTGAAAAAAAGTTGAAGCGACAGTATCGAACTTCACAGGGAGATATGGTCCAGGCTTTAAAGAAGAATAACCCAGGTCAGTTTTACAAACATTTCCGTAAACGGAATTTCACTTTCTGATTTCTTTGATCACTTTTGCTCCTTATCCAATGACACACCTGCAAGTTATATTTCTATTGGAACCTATTTTGAAAACTATGAGCCTATTTTGATTCATTGGATTCTATTATAACAGAGAAAGAAGTGGAAGATTGTACAACAAGAGGCCCATGGGCCACATCGCTCACCAGAGCACATTGGCTAAGCAAAAACACAAATTGGTTCAGTATTGAAAAGATTACCGGGGGTGGGGTGGATATGAGGTGGGGGGGGGGGAGTTGTATTTTAAACTACCTGATGATGCTTCCATGTCAACATAACAAATGGCTTTGTTGTACTTGAGAAGATTTTAACAACATTTTCCCATATATTCCTTTGTAAAAATTTGATCCCCCATTGTGGCTTCTCCCTATCCCAGGCATCATCATTTGAAAAACTTGAATCTACACTACCTGAGGATGCTTCCATATCAAAATGACTAATCATGGCTTTGCAGTTCTTCAGAAGAAGAAATTTTCCTATATATTTCTATGTAAAACTTTGATATTCCATTGTGGCCCCGCCCTACCCCTGGGGTCACGATTTGAACAAACTTGAATCTACACTACCTGAGGATGCTTCCATATAAATATGACTCATCATGGCTTTGCTGTTCTTAAGAAAAAGATTTTTAAAGATTTTTCCTTTATATTTCTAAGTAAAACTTTGATCCTCCATTGTGGCCCCGTCCTGTCCCTGGGGGTCATGATTTGAACAAACTTGAATCTACACTGCCTGAGGATGTTTCCATATAAATATGACCAATCAGGTCTTTGCTGCTCCTGAGAAGAAGATTTTTCAAAATTTTTCCTATATATTTCTATGTCAAACTTTGATATTCCATTGTGGCCACGCCCTAGCCACAGGGGTCATGATATGAACAAACTTGAATCTACATTACCTGAAGATGATTCCATATAAATATGACTCATCATGGCTTTGCTGTTCTTAAGAAGAAGATTTTTCAAGATTTTTCCTTTATATTTCTAAGTAAAACTTTGATCCTCCATTGTGGCCCCGCCCTAACCCCAGGGGTCATGATTTGAAAAAACTTGAATCTACACTACCTGAGGATGTTTCCATATCAATATGACTCATCATGGCTTTGCTGTTCTTGAGAAGAATATTTTTCAAGATTTTTCCTATATATTTCTATGTAAAACTTTGATCCTCCATTGTGGCCCCGCCCTACCCCCGGGGGTCATGATTTGAAAAAATTGATTGCAATACTACCTGAGGATGCTTCCACATGAGTTTCATCTTTCCTGGCCCTGTGGTTCTTGAGAAGTAGATTTTTAAAAGATGCTATTAATTTTTCACTAATTCTTTATTATCTCCCCTTGAAAGAGGGTGTGGCCCTTCGTTTGAACAAACTTGAATCCCCTTCACCCAAGGATACTTTGTGGCAAGTTTGGTTGAAACTGGCCCAGTGGTTCTTGAGAAGAAGTTGAAAATGTTAAAAGTTTACAGACAGACAGACAGACGGACAGCTACACAGACGGACAGACAGACGGACGCCGGACAAAAAGTGATCAGAAAAGCTCACTTGAGCCTTCGGCTCAGGTGAGCTAAAAAAGTTGAAGTGAAATAAAAGTTGTGGAAGTGATTTATTGATCAACGAATATATTTTGACATTTAGAGAGATCTTAATACCAGGAATCGTTACCCTCTTTAATAAAGTTTTTGGTTCGGGCACATTCCCAAAACTGTGGTCACAATCGATTATAGTACCTATCTATAAAAAGGGCAATACATCTGATCCAGGTAATTACAGAGGCATAAGTATTACTAGCAGCCTTGGAAAATTGTTTACGTCCATTTTAAATGAAAGGATCGCTGCCTGGAATTCTGAGGAGTCAGTTATTACAGATGCACAATTCGGTTTTCAAGCTGGACGCTCTACTGTAGGTGCCATATTTTCCCTTCAAAGTTTGATCTCACAAAAGTTAAATAAAAAACAACGTCTTTACTGCTGCTTCATCGATTACAAAAAAGCGTTCGACACAATTAATCGGGAGAAGTTGTGGTACAAGCTCATCAAATTAGGGGTTACGGGAAAACTCATTCGGATTATTCAATCATTGTATTCGGACGTACGAGCCTGTGTAAAACATGTTGGCCAGGTATCTGATATGTTTAGTGTTAAAAGTGGTTTAATGCAAAGAGAAGTGTTATCACCAATCCTATTCAACATGTATGTGAATGACCTGGAAAACCATTTCATCTGTGAAAATTCGCCATCAGTGGAACTGCGAGAACTTAATTTATTCATTTTAATGTTTGCAGATGATACGGTTATATTTGCAAATTCGCCCGAGGAGTTGCAAACAATGCTCGATTCCTTGCATCGTTATGTTTCTACATGGAACCTTTCCGTAAATGCATCAAAAACAAAGATAATGGTATTCCGAAACAGTGGAACAGTCAATTCTTCATGGACATATCATGGGGAAATCCTTGAGTGTGTCGATTCTTTCAATTATTTAGGACTTACACTGTTTTATAATGGCAAATTTAGTTCTACACAAAAAAAGCTGGCAGATCAGGGGCGAAAAGCACTTTTTGGACTAAATCGAAATATCCAAATGTTTGAATTTAATGCAGAAACGCATTGTCAATTGTTTGATACATATATATTAAGTGTTTTAAATTATGGGTGTGAAATTTTGGGCTTCCACAAATCACCTGAAATAGAGCGCATTCATCTTATGTTTTGTAAAAACCTACTAGGAGTTAAAAGATCTACTTGTAGTTATATGGTTTATCGTGAATTAGGCCGTTATCCATTTATCATAACCAGGAAAATAAGAATTATGAAATACTGGTGTAAATTACTTAGTACAAATAACTGTATATTGAAATCTTCTTATGAATATTTATTGTATAATGCTGAAAATAAATTACACTCCAAACTTAACTGGGCAAGGGATGTTAAAGATCAGTTGTTTAGAATGGGACTTGGGAATTTCTGGATCAATCAAGATTTTATTAATCCAATACAGTTTACTATCGTATATATTTATATAAGGAAAGACTGTTGGATATCTACCTTCAAGATTGTAATGCCTTTTTTGAAAATTCAACAAAGTGTTTCTTGTATAAGCACATTGTGTGTGACAATTTTTCCAAAATCCATGCATATTTGACAAAACCTATTCATTCTAAGTTAAAGAAGTATATTACTAGAATAAGGCTTTCTTCCCATATTATGCTATTCAATTAATTCAATACATACAAAGAGTGCAGTTATCTTCAGATATCATTCCAGGACCAGTGGTGGTATAATTAACTCGACACACAGTGCATCCCTCAAATTTCATGGTGAAATTCCCATTGTTCCAGGTTCCTTTGGGACAAGCTTGACAGGCACTTGATGTTGAATTATAAAACTGTCCTCGGGAACACACAGCTGTAAAAATATATGCAAACTTTTACACACATTATTGGTATGAATACAAAAAAGACTAACAAAATCATGCATTTTATCTACAATACATGTAAATCTTAAAACCAATAAAATTAAAGTTTTTTATTGATTAACACTATCATTAATTAGCTGCAAAGAACACCATCCCAGCTGTAAAATTTATGACTTACGAAGGCAATCAGAGGAGCTGTTGGACATTTTCTGTTTTGTGCCAGTAGAAGATGGGCATGTTTTACACTTGTCTTTTGATGTTGGTACATCTACGGACTGGTAGTAATCTATTTCACAATCAACACAACCACCACTACTTCCTATCTCTTGGCCACTGCTACAAATATCTGTCAATGCCAAACATTTAGCATGTTATACAGCAAAATCACAATAATATCAACTAAAAAAAATATACACAATCTAAAGAAAAGAAATATCATGGATCATTATATCCTGAGATTTGAAAAAAAATAGTCTCTGTGGAACATGTATAACAACAAAATTCCAAAGAAAGTTGGTATAAATATATCTTTCAAGACTTGCATTAAATTTTATAAATGCATGTACTCACTTATAGAACAGTCATTGATGCTGGTGGTTTTCATGCTTTCTGTTGTGTTACCAGATGGACAAGCAGAACATTTACTGAACACATTTGTGTTGTTCTTATATTGGCCTCGTGGACATGATCGACAGGTTTCATTTGCTGCAGCCAAGACTTCATATCCCGCAGGACAATAAACTAAAAGTACATAACAGTTCAACTATTTTTAACAAGGAATCCTGAAAGATGAACATAACTTGATGACAAAGAAAAGACAAGTCAAAGAAATGACATCTTCATTATTGTGATCAGACCTATTAACATTACCTCAGTGCATTAAAAGAATAACTGAACAGAAGCAAAAACTTGTAACCCATTCACCAATTCAATCACATACAAATTAGAATTAATATTTCATTGTATACATGCATACTTGAAATTAAAGTAGGTTGAAGAAGGACTTTATTACTTTGAAATGGCCTTTCTTTCAAGACTTTAACCAAAAACAATACTAGTAGTTTATGTTAGTTTATGTTAGTTTAGGTTACCCACAACAGGGGGTAATGCCCATCTTTTCCTAATTTCACATCAAAGATCAAGGACTTCATCATCCCCAATAAAAGTATAATACTGGTAACTCTCGATTCCTCAAAGTCCAAGGGACCGAGGAAAAACTTCAAGAGATCAAGAGTTTGAGTCTTCAAGAGTCCAGAAATTTCCGGGTTTGTTGACAGGTTTTAAAATTAGTCTTACTGGATGTAATGATTTTCATGCAGTCCTAACCTTTTACACGTGGTTTTTATAAAACATCGAAATCTTTTCTTAATTTAGATGAATATTTCATTAAACTGAGTAAAGCAAAAAATGTGTATCGTCATTTCATGTATATTTATCTATTCTTTGTAATACGGACATCATACTACATTGTACGCATTCGTTACATGAAAACGACATTTTACAGCGTCATACATAGCATTGACTATTCCAAATATGATCAAACGCAGTTCTGTAAGTATTTTTGTCCAATAATAGTCGTCATACTGACATTGAGGCTGTTTCTGCTTTTTCATATTTCGTTAAACTTTGACACTGACTCGAATAAAAATTAAATTCGTGTTTCGTCTTTTAAAAATTACTACTTTTCACTGACACTGCGTCTCTAAATTATCGTAAGACAGTCGATGATAATTATTTAAACAGCATATAGGCAAAATATGATTGATTATAAATCAATTATCACCTTGCAGCATAAGTATCACCTGAATAAACATCCCGTTCCTGGAGACCCTCGTCTTCTGCCTGGGGCAATTGAAAAGTCCAGGAAAAGATGCTAATTATATAACCTTGTATACACTATAGCCACTTCGAGGTATCGAGGGTAAATTCTAATAGAATATGCATAATGGGACTGCATTTTGACTTCGAGGGATCAAGGGTTTCAAGAGATCAAGAGATCTAATTTGCTTAGTTATATAGGGGGAAAATTCGGGACCGGAGACTCACTTTGAGCAATCAAGAACTTTGAGAGATGGAAGTTCGAGCCATCAAGAGTTACCTGTACATTACAATATCTTACTGATTTACTTTAATTAAATGAAATAAGTGAAAAGATAATTTAGGAATGACTCTAATTCTTGGTCAAATTATTCGAGTATAACCTGGTTTGGGTCAGTTTACGCTTTATAATCCGCGAAGCGGATTATAAAACAGCGTAAACTGACCCAAACCAGGTTATACTCGAATAATTTGGCCAAGAATTAGAGTCATTCCTTATAATTTAATTTTAAAATCATTTTTTAGCTATGGGTGTAAAATTTCGTTGCTTTTTATTAGTTCAAATTTGCCGCTCAATAATACAACCATAGTAACGGAAGTAACGGAAGTGATGGGAAGCGAGGGGAGGTTAAAACTGATGCATAGGCCTAGCAACCTATTTGTTCATTTACATGTGGTAAGATCGCATTATTGTTTGAAGTTAAAGGTACATTTATTAAATCTGGAATTTTCCATGAATCCCGAGGACTGGAAATGAGAGGATTGTATGGATACAGATGATTCAGCTGGTTGTCAGGGGGGGGGGTGTCCCCATACCAAACCAGGTTATACAGAAATATTTTGTGTTCCTTTTTGGATATTAACCAATCAGAGGCTAGAATACAAACGAAATTAAATTATTGAACAATAACCGATCTAAAAAAAAAAAAAAAAAACTACAGACAGTACAATTCTGTGAACAGGACAAAAAATGTTGACACCAGGAAACTCCAGAGGTGGGATCAGGTGCTTGGGCATAGTAAGCATCCCCTATCAACAGGTCACTTCTGCTGTGAGTCCTTTGTATTGTTCAGGTAGACAGAGTAGTTAGTAGTATAAGGGGTCTGGATGGCCGGGTCAACTGAGTGCACTTTTGTCCCCCCCCCCCAGATCCTGGATGGCCGGGTCAACTGAGTGCACTTTTTTGGCCCCAGATGACCGGTTCAATCTAGTATACACCCTGGAAAAACCCAAGTAAAAAAGGGGGGTCTACGTTTGATCTACGTTTTGTGCTGAGTCAGGTATAGGCAATACACAATCTTGGCATCGATTCAAGTATACCATTGTGACGTCATGTGTGTCATTCACACAGAGCTCTATTTTCTGAAAACGGAAAAAACAATAACACAGTAAAAAAAGTGTGTAAGATGATTTATTCAAGTAATATGTACATACTATTTACTTTTTCTTCTGGAGTTTCAGGGTCTTCTCCGTCTGGGTAGTAAGAAGTTTCCTCTTGTTGTTAGCCTGCTTTTGATCCTGTTGACTGGTCTTATGTTGGGTGGTCTTGTTTTCTTGTGCCTTTTTCTCCAGTTTTTCGACTTCTTTGAGTAATTCAATACTGTCATCTGTACACTGATGGGCCCAATGTCCAAAATTTCCACACTTGTAGCATAAGTTCTGTTTTTTTCTGGGACAGTCCGGAGCCCAATGTCCTAATTCTTTACATATGAAACATGGGTCTGTCTGTTTACTTTTCTTGGCAGCTCCTGTGTTTTCATTTTTCTTGGCAGCTCCTGTGTTTTCATTTTTCTCGTATCCTCTCATTTTTTCTTCCATTCTAGCGACTTTAACTTCTAATCGGGACAATTTCCCACGAATCAAACAAAATTCACTGGTGTTGTACTCTTTCAGTTGAGTCAGCATGTTAACAATGCCATCCAAAGTGGTGGTTAAGATGCCCATATCTTCCTTAGTCATGGGTTCAGGCATATTGTAAAGTCCCAGATCAAATCCGATGGGATCCTGCGTGTCAGGCATTGTCGGTAGAGCATATCCTAACCCTTCATTGCTAGCTGGAATATAATTACCATTTTCCACGGAATTCATCATTGCCTGTGCCATATTTCTACGTCTGTCTAGTACCAAGTGCCCAGTAAGAATGATCCTAAATTTCCAGTTCTGGTTTATATACCCTTTTGGATTTCGTGTGCAAAAATAGGTTTGACTTACGTTTTGTACCCTCGCGCTTAGTACCCTCTCTCGTTTTACCTACGTTTTGCTGAGTCAGTACATTGCTGAGTCAGTACATTGTACGTTCTGTGTACGTCTTGTATAGATAACAGGGGTATAAATAAGAAAACATTTCTAGTCATTTCTTCACAATTGATTATCATGTCAACACATAAACACACTCACTCTTTAGTGTTGGAAGGGTATGATTTTTTAATGCGATGTATCGAGAAAAATCAAGAAGCTTTACCCCCGGAGGCGGAACCAGTGTTCCAGAGAGCGACGACCATCATAGAAAATACTCAGGACTTGTGGTTACAATGCCTGGCTTTATTACATCATCCGACACTGGGGAGACTAGCCATTATACATTTCCTTTGTCAACGGATCAAAAAGACTCTACCAGAAAAAATGTACGGGATGAAAATGAGCGACTATTTAGGAAAACCTTACAGTTTCCTATGTCATCCCGAAGGGAGCAAAGTATGTCTACTCTGGAAGGAAATAGAAGCGGTAGAGAAAATATGCATCCAATACGGGATGAAATATGTAGAAATTTCAGACATGTTAAGAAATGTGTAACTTTTGATACCAGCCTGAATGAAATTTATCATTTACCACCCGAAGATCGAAAAAGTCCATGGATGGCTATAGTAGCCGATCGATTACGATTTCAGAGGAGAATTCAACAATTTGAACAATTATTAAATAAAAAATAAAAGGATGTCAACCACAATAAGTCTTTTGTTATGATTTCTATACAAATATGACGCCATCTTGTGCCCTGGTTTAGACGCTGAGATTTTTTTAGACGCTGAGATTTTTTTTTTTAGTCAGAAAAAAAAAACTATTCCCATTTCCATTAAAGTAGATATAGATTGAATTTAAAACTAATCTGTTTTATCTCAAAATCTTTCAGGATTTCTAAAAAAAATCATGCCTATGTGTATAGAATGCTGTGCCTTGTAATAAGACGCTGTGTGTTTTATCAATATTTATAAAACATCTAGACCTTCCCACTGGAAATAAAGTGGATTCAAATTGTTTTTTAACTAAACTGATTTGATTTATTTAAAAATTCCAGTCAGAAAAGATCACGATTTAAAAAAATCCTATATTCTCTATACAAGTCATTACAGTGATTTTCTACAAAAAATGGCCGACCTTCGCCTTCTTGTGTCTATACCTAAACCGACTCTGGCTATATTTTTACACTTGAAACCATTCCTTTGATTTAAAAACAGTATCAACACTTTTCTCTAGGTTTAATCTCATTGTATAAATTAAGTTTTCCTTGTATCACACTTTAAAAAAGGTAAAAATACTTATTTTATGTATTCAGGTGACCCGATTTTACCCCTTCGGTTCAACATCAATGCTTCTTTTCTAGACGACAGATAAATGTCATGCATCAAAAATACTATGAAATCATGCCTGAAACTTACCTTCATCTGATGGGTAAGATGTATGAAAGTATTTCTATTCCTATAATAAGTTATTCACTCCAATGTATAGTTTGTGAAGCACAAAATAACACAATTTGACGTCGCCATGATTTTTTTGGCTCTCGGTTTAGGGTGCTCTCTTTTACGCTCGTGATGTGCGCATAAATACGGCAGCTTGCCAGAGCTCGGTGTCATTCTGTTAGTATCAGTTCTGCTGGCACCGTATCAGTATGGCTGAGGACGACGTTCCCAACTACTTTTTGGTTGATGGCGTTGAGGTCGTAAATGTCTGGATTGTGCGGGACATCAACACCGGGACGGAGTTAGCTCGCTGGCCGATAGCTACTCTGGGCCTAGCCAGTGACCTGTTGAACGGGATGAGAAGAAGAAGTAGACGGCGACGACAAAGACATCGTAGAAGAAGACGAAGATCGCCGTCTACCAGTGAAGATGATGACCAGCCAAGGAGAAGGAGGAGGACAGATTCAACACCACCTGCTGCTTCCTATTCGGCCCCTCTGAGTAGTCCGGAACTACTCGAGGACCACCCGAGAAGCCCGTCCCCTCCAAGAAGACCACCAACTCCTACCTGGTCACCCAGTCATCCCCCGGGAGCATCTGCTGGACAGTGGGATTCCTCCGTAGATTCGGATTGGACCCCTCCCGTTAACAACGATTGGGCTGGACAGGGGGCTTCTTCATCCGTTGATTCGGATTGGCCCCCTCCCGTCAACGATGACTGGGCACCTTCCCCGGAACTGGCTAGACCACCACCACCACCACCTTCCCCGGAGCTGGCTAGACCACCACCCCCGACCCCGGAGATGTCACCAGGTGTGAGTACTACGGGGCCAATTCCTAGATGGGGGATTCAAGTTGCAGCAGGCAGGCTGGATTCCTGTTCAGTTTGCTTGGAGGAGGATCGCATGTCCAATTACATCTGCTGTCAGTGTCGCCGTCGACCGGCTTGTCTCGAGTGTTCAGCTGTGCTGGTACAGATGAACCAATGTTGCCCTCTGTGTAGACGCAGGCTTTCGAGATATGCAGCTCGCGGGCGAGGATTGAGACCCCCTCCTCCAAGACAGCCATCTCCACCCCGACCCGGAAGACCAGACTTTATGGAGCCGTTGACCGGTAACCAACGACCTCCCCTCTCAGACCGAACAGAGTTCGCCGGCAGAGGCAGAGGCAGAGGTAGAGGCAGGCCTCTCAGGGAGTAAACCCTTGATAAAAAAAATCAACCAACGGCCCTTTTAAGGGCCACTCCAATGATTCGAAAAGATACCTCTAATACATTCAAGGTTATAGAACGTATCAACGGCCCTTTTAAGGGCCACTTATTTGAATAGATACCTATACGAAAAGACACCTAACAACATTCAAGGTTATAGAAACGGCCCTTTTAAGGGCCACTTATTTTGAAAAGATACCTATACGAAAAGATACCTAAAAAACATTCAAGGTTATAGAAACGTATCAACGGCCCTTTTAAGGGCCACTTTAATCATTCGAATAGATACCTTTTTAAGAACATTCAAGGTTATAGAAACTTATCAACACCAGGTCACTATTTTTTTTTTTTTTTTTTTTTTTTTTTTTTTTTTTTTTTGTAAAACATGAATCTTTTTTTAAAAATGAAATAACATAAACACATTTTTTATTTTATTTAATTTTATTTATAACACAATCTTTATAACACACACACACACAATCAATGTTTATGAAGAATGTACACTTGTTTTTGATAAGTGTGTACAAATTGTTCAATATATTGTCTATAATGTGTCCAATTTCCTCCTGCTAAACCACATCCAATTTTATAAGGAAAGGCATAAGTCTGGTAAGGTAAAGTGCCCAATTCTTGTAAACAAGCTTGAAACCATTTTTCTCTATTTTCTGGTGTATCTTGATAATAAGGTAGGCGATTATAATGTCCTGTGCCATAATCCCATTGAGCTAACAGACAAATGACTACAGGTTTTTGTAAAGAAAACACTTTAAGGGTGCCTGGAATTCCTCTATCTTCTTCTAGGGCTAAATTTCTAGACCTTAAAGGTCTGCGGGTCGCATAGAGATTAGCTCTGGGGTATTTCATAGCTATACTTTGACTCAATCCATGAGCTTTTACAGTCAAACAATTACATTGATGTACAATAGCTTCTACAGGAAAGTTTAATAAATCTCCTGGTATCTCCTGTAAACTCATGTTTGGGAATAAATTTTTTTTTCATTGTCACACCTTTTTATATATACAACCTGAACAAAATAACTAACAACAATAAAACTGTTAAAAATAATTTTAATCTGAATTTTCCATATACTCAATCATTTCTCTCTCTTTCTTTTCCAGGAAACCTCTCCAGGCACCAATTTCCCATTTCCCGAATTCATCTCTGGACTCTAATTCTTTGTTTCTCTTCTCAGGTTTCAGAATTCCATATTCTTCATAGTTGTCACCTTGCCTGTAAAACAATCTTTCTAATTCTGGTGTACTGTGAGACATACAAAAATCTGCAAACCAGTGAATTCTAGCCACATTCAGTCCTCCTACAGGTTTTTTCATTTGAATGAATCCCCTGATTTGATGCACTTTTCCTGTCCAGGGATGAATTTCCTTTTCTAGGATCAGGTATTGAAATTGATCTTCACAGCTCATGAACATATCTATGTCTTCTTCTTCCCTCACATCTTGGATGACAAATGTCCAATTAGTGGCTACTCTGTAACTTCTGTATGAGTCCTTTGGGTCATGGATCTCATCATACTTCTTGTAAACATTACAAGGTTCTTCATCCTCCTCCAGAGTTTTCACTTCCATTCTTCTTTGAGGACTGTAATGTTCTTCTTCCATATGCATGATCAATCTTTTTTCTAATAACTGTTGTTTCTCCTCATCTATATTCATACTCTCTATTTTTTCTAATAACTGTTGTTTCTCCTCCTCTATATCCATAGTCTCTGTTTTTTTTCCAAACTGACTTTGACTCATGGTAAGGGTCAACTGATCATGATCATCTACACACCTTTGTATTTATACCCTCAGAGGGGGTGGTGTGCAAAAAATAAAATGTTAGACCTACTTTTTTTTATTGAGATACTACTGTGTACGTTTTGTTTACGTTTTTGCTGAGTCAGTCACTACACAAAACCTTAGATTATGACGTCATACTGATTCACAGTCTAGGTAAAAAAAACCACACACACACAAAAGCTCCATGTTATTTATTCAAGTAAATCTACAATCTCTTGGAATTAATTCTTTGTTTCTCATTTCAGGTTTTAAAGTCCCATATTCTTCATAGTTGTCACCTTGCTTATAAATTGTTCTTTCTAATTCTGGTGTGCTGTGAGACATATCAAAACAGGTTAACCCATGAATGATTTTGTACATGTTTCTCTCATGGGTCCAGTGTTTCATTTGAAGGAATCCTCTCACATGATGAAGTTTTCCTGTTTCTGGATGCATTTCTTTTTGTAAGATCAAGTATTGATAATCACTTCTAATGATTTGATCTATATCTTCCTGGTGACCTCCAGTTAAATTAAATATCCAATTAGCAGCTCTTCTAAATCTCTCCTTTTTAAATTTAGCAATATAATGATTGCCTGGATCTTCTTTATGTTGGTTCTCATAATGAGTTTTAATGTCTTTCAACAATTGAGTTCTGATTTCCATGATACATCTTTCTGTCAGACTCATGTTTGAAACAATGAAATTTTTTTGGTGACACTTCTTTTTTATATAGATAACAATTCAAAGATAATTTTAAATGATTTATTCAGATTCTACCATGATTCTTTCTCTTACAATCCTGTGTCAATCTTTTTTTCTCAAAATACTTTTTTTGGACACAGCTTCTTTTAGGTCTTTCAGGATAATCTGTTTTTGGTAATAAATGGGTATATTCTTCTTCTTCTTCTGTAGTCAAGGGTCTTTCAATGTAATCTCTCCCATCATTATCCTTTTCTGGACATAATTGATTATATTTTTCATGAGAAAGGATTTCAATAGTTCCATCCTCCTGTATTTGAATTGGTATACCTTTATCCACATCTTCCTCTCTCAGAACTCTCTTTCCAAATGGAATTTTACTCTTTTCTTGACTAGACCTGTTACCCATGATTAAGACACATCAATAACTGATAGATTTTTCATTTTACACCTTGTATTTATACCTTTTTTTTCTATATTTAGTATCATGGGGAAACCCCTTTTTTATCAAAAAAAAAAAAAACAGGAACAGATTTTTTTTTCAATTCTTTTAATGATAACAAGAACAATAACAATTACAATACATTTTGATAGAAACATTGACAAGTTTGTCCATGACCCGTAGGTCTTTTATGATAAGTGTCTTTAAACCATTCAGCTACATAATGATCTCTTTGTAATGCTGTACTATGGTCAAAGGGGAATAACCACTCATCTGCGGTTTTTCTCTTCTTGTGTCTTTGATGTAAATAATACACGCAATATTGTCCACATACATCTGTATTCCAAGCTTGATATCAGTACGGATTATAAATCCATTGGTTAGCATGACGATGGATAAAATCTTGAATTTCTTTTTGTAAGGGAGGAAATCCATAAGAATCAAAATATTCGATGACTGGACTGGACAAATACAAACATACCCAATGTTCTCCAGGTTTATCTTGAGGATCCGTATTCACCACAATGGCTTTTTCTTGAGATCTTAATTGATCCGGTAATAAATCTAAAGGGTACACACCACCAAAAGAACTCTTTAATTCTCTGGATAAGACTTCTTTTAACTGCCCTGTATCCATTAATAATCAATACTGATTTCTCTCTGTTTGTTGATTTCTAACAGATTATCGAATTCTGCATAGACCACACAATTTAAGGTGTTCACCGTATTGTTCGTAAATTGGACTTCTACTCTCAGATTTCCGGTTTCTATGATGTGGAATTTATCCGATTGCGCTTCTTGATCTTTCGTGAAATCCCAGCCCCATAAAGTGTATCCGTTTTTATACTCTTCTAGGGTGATGTCCGGGGCCCAATCTTCTCCTAATTTTCCCAGTGCTTGATATAAACTCAGATAAGATCTCAGATATAAATCTTCATTGAAATTAGGTTCGAAACAACGAGTACTCATGGTCTCTCCGTTAATACTGACATCTAATTTCTTAATTCCCACGTTTTGAAAATGAAACGGATTTTTAGTTTTATCTCCGTTAAATGCCGCATTGTCCACAAATCTAAAATGATGCGTTTAGGCATCTGGCCTTGGAACAGATGATCCGTGATTTTAGATTGTGTTCCTGTGAGTATGGTAAAGGTTTTCACTTCGACTCTTCTCAATGGATATTTAGCTCTGTGAGTGTTCAAACTTTGATTAATACCATTCATCATGACGGCTGTGGGTTTGACTTTTCTTACCCACAAGATCATGCTCAATATTTTGACTTTTCCCGTACTTCCATCTTTGATCATCATATAGAACTGAGGTTTAGCTCGATTAAATCTCAAACGGATATCTACTCCATTGGGTAGAAATCGGTCTTGTTGAAATAAATCCAGATGTAAACGATCATACAAGGTTATTTTCTTACTATCTTTGATAGCCTGGTGACGTTTTCTAAATCCTTCGTTTTTAGAATTGGCCGGTAACTCTGGGACGATAGGTTTATTAATGGTCACAGTATCAGCAGCACCATGTGCACCTGGGGTTACATCAAATGTCTTATTTTCAGCCACTCCAAGGTCTGCTACCCCTACTTCGTCCATGTGTCCTGCTGTATCTTTTTCCCACAGACTACAAGCTCTCATCTGGGTCATTAAAGTTCGGGGTTTGTAAGAAAGTAATTTCTCCAGATAAGCTTTGTAAGGATAAGTATCGGTGCCAGGAGTCACTATTTTTCCATTGACACTGAGATCGATTTCCGTAAACAAAGAATGGAAGATATTATTCACCGGGGCACAAGTACTGCCAGCTCCAGTCAGATTAGTCCCATCGTCTTTGGTAAATTTACACACTATTTGAACATACGTTTGAGATAAATCCAGATATTGATCTCCTTGTCCATTAATTTCAAATTCAATAGGAGCCGTATCCGAATCTAAAGTACTGGAAATAGGGTAATATTCTTCCCATTTGGAGTCTTCTAAAGCAATATTAGTCGGGGGGACTTGGAACAATTCTAAATTGTTCATCCCACACGCACAGGAATCTGGTTGCAACATGATGTCTGTCTACTAGGATGGATTTTTCACAAATGAAGGTCAATCTCACTCGACTCCTCTATTTATAGTGTGTCAATCAAAGATATCTAAACCCCTTTTTCTCTTCTTAGGACCTCCTCGGGCTAACACAGGTGTCTTTTTTCGTCTTTTCTTACCGAGATTCAATCTCAGGGCTTGTACTCCGTGTGTTTTAACAGCGTCTTTTAAAGATCTCTTATTTTCTAACACATCTAACCCCGTTCTAGCAGCAGCAGTCAAGGCATGTTTAGCTCCCGTTTTCAATAAATTTCTCAAAACTCCTCTCCCTCTCTGCCGTCTTCTTCTTCTTTTTCTTCTCCCTTTACCTTTTTGACCTTTTTTATTCATCTTTTTAAAAGCTAAACTTCCTCCTCTATTGAGAGCAAATAAGCCTGTATTTTTAACGGCATTGAGTCCATGAGTTAAAAGAGCATTTTTGATATTTTTCCTTTTTTTAATCACATCTGCTCCTACTTTAGCTCCGGCAATCAAGGCTTGATTACGACCCATTTTGACTAGATCTTTAAGAAATCCTCGACCTCTTTGTCGCCGCCGGCCTGAGCCTAATTGGACAGCTTCTTTTAAAGTCATCCCTATAGGTAAGTTCGGTACCATTCCCGACATGAAGTCTATAAAATTTCCTCCTCTTTGAGATTTTTTATAACTCGGGGATATTATAGGTAAGTTCGGTATCATTCCCGACAGGAATTCTATATAATTTCCTCCTCTTTGAGATCTTTTTTTAAATAGCGATGGAAGCAAAGTGCGTGGAATAAGATTTAGTAATGGTAATCCAATAGGATTAGGGGTAAGGGCTCCAGCCAATCCAGAGAGAATTCCACTTACAACACCGTGTCCTTTTTGACGTAATAAACCTTTATGATAGACAAATTGTCCGTGTCCTCTTTGTCTCAATAATCCGGGATGATACTGCATGTTTCATGACTCGTGTCAGACTGACTTAAATGCACTCCAGGGACTCCTTTTATACCTCCCTGTCTTAAGGTTGAATACAATACAGACAGCATACCAGACAAGTTATCACTCCCAATAAGATGTAACAAAAAAGATGTACACTCATCTCAGTACACTTTTCTGAAATGAAGTTTCACGACTGATTTTCCATTTAAAAAAGGCATGGGAGTCCCTAAAGGAGTCATGATATGAATCTCAATGCTATCGAAATGTTTTTTACTCAGTTTCAAATATTCTGCTCGAACCGGTTCCCATTTAGCTTGTTTTTTATCTTCCAGATTGAGTGTACAAGGAACCACTCTTAATAATTTCAAGGCATTGGATCCTACCGTCTGGGGTTCAATCAAGTCACAATACACGTACATGGATTTCAGATTTTCATATAAATCTACGGTATTGTTCCCCATGTAACTCACGTTGATCCATTTGGTTTCTGTATCGTTCTGAAGCATCACTTTCTTACTTTCTATTCCTAGCTTATACGCTAAAGCTGTGGGGAAACGAATGCATAAGGGATATTTTTTAAGTTCTCTCCCGTTAAAGTGATACATCACTTTATCATATTTGTCATGATAGGTTAATTTCATGGCATTCTCTTTTTTAGAATCACTCTCTTTTTTAGAATCACCTAAAAACTTCCATAATTTTTTCAAAGTTTTTTCCAGTCCAAGACTGATTTCATTTGTTAAAGCCATGGGATGAATGTAAGGCCCTGGTCTAAAGTGAATTCGCTTAATTTCCATTTTCTGGTCTTTTGTTATGAGATTACCAAATTCAGTATGGGCCCAATCTAATAGTACAGGACATTGACTTAATGGCATCGCATCTATGGTTTTCATTTTAAATCTGTCTCATTTAAACACATTAGGTTGTTGGACTTTTGAAGTATAAAATTGAGGAAGCAGGATGTCAAAATAAGCTTCCTCTTCTGTGATGTTTTTCAATGATATGGGATACATCAATTCTGTTAAAGCCACTTCCCATTGTCCATCTGTTAAATCGACTGTTTGTGGTAATAAAGTTTTAAATTGAGCCGTCGTATTACTCGGAAAAGATTGCATGGACCCATCACTGGGTAAAGTCATGTAAAAACTACTGCTCTCGGCCATGTTCAGTGAGATACTGAGACAAAATAACTTAAGACCCTTCTATTTATAACAACAATTTTTTGTTTGTTTTTTAAAATTTTAATTGGACATATTATTACACTACTTCTTCTTCTTCTTCTTCGGATCTGTAAGGAATCACGGTCTCAAAACACTGGCCCTCTTCGTTTTCCAAGCTATCTTTAATCTGGGAAAAAGGAATACGACAATACAGGTACTCTGTAGGACAGTAATAGCTAGGAATCCTCAGTCCATCTTTTTGCTGGTTCCAGAACAAATCACGAAGACAATGTTCTATATTCCAACACCATTCACCTTCAGCCAGAACCACACGAGTATGGAATTTACAACGACCTAGGATCAACCATTTGTACTGTTGATAATGATGGTATATTTTTACCCTCACCTTAGATCCTTTAGGATGCAAGAATTTCTGTCTTTTTTCCAACCAAACATCTTGAGTCGATGTTCCTGGATGATTTTCAAAATAATCTAGGATGGCTCCTATTTTAGTTTTCATCCAGGGTCCCTGCATGTAAATACATCCAAATAAACTCTCACAATACCAACGATACTGCATTTTTTTTTTTGGCGTCTGACTTTGAGACTTGCCTTTTTCAGAATGAATAATTTTTTTGGTCATACCTCTTTATATATAACCTTATCCAATCTATTTTTAGTATCTCAAAAAAAAACCAACAACATTTTTTTTTTTTATGATTTATTGTCCTTCATATCTACATAAGGGACAAAGTCTGTAACAAGTCTTGACAAAGTTCTCAATACATTTCCCACAGCAAGGATACTGTCGACATTGTTGACACTTCCATCTCCCCTCCGTATTTTCCTCCCAGCAAGTCAGGCATTTCTTTAAAGCTCTCTTTCTCGTTTCTTTGACCCATAAGGGTACCATATTCTCTGCCCCGTACTTCCATGTGAAATATTTCACACACCAGTTACATCCACAGGTCTCCATAGAAGGGGGATCATCCACAAACCAGTGAGGAAAAGGCATTTCACAATGCTCGCAAATTCGATAAGTTCTGTGATGCCATCCGGGATAATCATACACCGTAAATGTACGCCATTGGTTTATTTTCCTACACAGTAATGACAGTAATACTTTTCTACGTCAATCAAATAGATCAGTCTCCACGAAAAAATCATGATTGAGCGCAGTGTACTCAAAGCTAAGCTTTATATACCTTTTTATTTATAGGGGGTGGTGTGCAAAAATGTGTTGGACTTACGTTTTTTTATTGAGATACTACTGTGTACGTTTGATTGACGTTATGCTGAGTCAGGCATAAGCAATACACACAAAATCTTGGCAGAGATTCAAATCACAGCTCGCTATGCATTGTGACGTCACAAAAAATGTTATAGTTGAAGAGAGAGAGAGAGAGAAAAATAAGACATTTTTTTTCTAGGTTTTTAATTCACAATAACATTAAAGTAACAAACATGGAATACTTTGACATAATTCTTTTTGAATAGGAAAAGTTCTCCTCATGTACAAATATTCTGTTTCACAAGCACAGTCCATGATGTCGTATCCTTCTTTGAGCACTTTATTTACATAATCTTTGATACAATCACGGATTTCTTCCATCCATTTCCCTTGAATCCAAGTCCTTGCTGGTCCCTCTGGTTTGTGAGCGAAAACGTATTTTACTTTCCATTTGAATTCCTGATATTGGGGTCGCCATGGTCCTAATATTACTTTTATAAGTTGTCCACATTCATGATCCGGTAATTTGATTCTCTTATACAGGTACACATCATTGACTCCTGTCTCTCCCGGATTCTTATCCATGAAATCTTGGATACATTCATTTTTATTTTTCATCCATTCTCCTTTTTTAGTGGAACCTGTATGCTCTTGCATTTTCCAACGATACTCTGAGCTTAAAAAATCCATGTTGCTTTATCCTCAGTCAGATCAGAAATGAATCTTTTTTTTGTTTTCCCATTTTATATATACTCTGTGATGTATTTATTTTTAGACATTAACCCTGTGCATTCGTGGTCTTCTTAGGGGTATGATGCATCATTGTAGGACTAGGCATGATATAACCTACTGAAGAACTGACACATACCATCCAATATTCTCGATTAGGATCATGTAAAGCTAACATGATCACACTAGTGACGATGAGAGAGACACAGATAAATAATTGGGCGAAATAAACGATTTCTTCTCGAGGAATATTCTCTCCACAAAATTTCCAATGAGGCGTTATTTGATGAGATCCGTTTGGGGAATCCATGAATCAAAACTAGGGGGATATCCTTTCCACCGAACTTTGACTTCTTGAATGATTTTTTTCCCGACGCGTCGCTTTTTATACCCCAAGATTTCCTCCACTTCGTACACGTCGTCTTTTTTAATGATCTTTTGTAATTCTTTTTCGTAAAAAGTCCCTTCTAATTCCTCTCCGTTATAATCTTGCACTCTATACACGTAAGGATACCTTCCAGGAACTCTTTTAGAAATAGTAAACAGTTCTGTGGTCCAGTTAGGTAAATATCCTTTTTCAAATGTGCGTTTGGCTTTACTGATGCGGACCTGATCTCCTTCTTTAAACTGAGGTTTAAGAAACTGTTTTCGATTCGATATCCCATATAAAGTTTTCCAGACTTTTAACACATTAGAAGCATTCACTTGAACTGGGGCTCTTTTGATACTCCGATGATAGGTATGATTGTAAGCATACACTAAATCCGGTAAAACTTCTAAATACCGTCTGGTTTTATGACGAGTAAAATAACGCCACATGCGTGCTTTGAGTGTACGCTGAAATCGTTCCACGATACTGCCTTTAGTGTCCGTATTACGAGTAGTAAAAAAATGAATGGATTTAAAAGCTTGTAAGAATTCTCGATTGGTAAATTCTTTTCCTTGATCGGATTGAATGCGGACGGGACGTCGACCGTCTTGTTGAAAAATCTCTTGTAATCCTCGAATCATTTCTTTTCCTGTTTTCTGTTTTAAAGGCACTACCCAGGCATATTTAGATAAAACGTCAATGGCACATAATAAAAACGTATATCCACCATTATGTTTCTTTAAACTGGACACATCTGCTAAATCTAATTGCCATTGTTCGTCTATATCGGTCACTCTAGTCTGTTGTCTCCGGAATTTTCTTTGAATGGGTTAATGTAAAGTATAAGTATCTTGCTCTTTTAACCATTCTCGAATCTTTTTCAGGGAAATTCCTAAAGGTTTGACCTGACGATACAAAGCTTGTATTCCTCCGTACCCTCTTTTAGGATCATAATAAATCTCTTTTAAAATATCTTCCACTTGTTTCTTTTTCATATTTTAGGCAATGAAAGCCAATTTTCATCGATTTGTCCTAATTTCTTTTCTTCTTCCTTTTTAGCTTTAAAGGATCTAATGTCTTCTTCGACTTGGGCTTTTAATTTCTTTCGAGCTAAAGGACTATATTTGGATCCTACCCTTGTCCCTACAGGAGTTGAAATGGATTTTTTAATGACGGTTCCTCGATCTTCTAGGGGTCTACTCACTGGAGTGTCAAAAAAGGAAGAAAATCCACTATCGTCTATTTCGTGACTTTTAGGAGTACTGATTTTTCCAGGTCTCTGCATGGCTTTTATAAGGTTTCCATTGCTCACGTATTCTAGAGGAGTACGCGTTTCTTTTAAAGCTTGAGCAAATTGTTCTAATCCTGTAGGAACCGGATGATGTTTACGAGACTGAGATCTCATACTATCAGCCATTAAATCCACAATGTTAGAATCGGGAATTTTTTGACCTCGATAACTAATTTCACCTTCTTTATTCCAAGTTAATACTTTAGGGTTTTTCTTTAAATGATTTAATAATAATCCAGCTTTTCTCTTCATGTTTTTATTCACTGTTTCAAGGATTTCATCGTCAATTTCAGCTGCTGGTAATGCTGCTGCTGCTGAGGCTGGAGCTGCTGCTGCTGCTGCTGGAGCTGCTGCTGGAATTTTCAGTTTAGAAATAGGTTCCTGTCTAGCTTGTTGTAAATAATTCCTATATCGATGAAGTTCCTGGCCATATAAAGCGACTTTTTCTTCTGGGGTTAAATCTTCACGTCTTGTAATCTCGTCCAATTCCTGACCTAAACTGATGGTGGATTGAAATTCCGGAGGTTTGGGTAATTTGGCCTTGAGATCATTTAATAAGACTTCGGGAACTAACACCATTTTACGACTCATATTTTTTTCTTCTTCTTTTTCTTCTTCTTGAGGACTTTATAGACGGATTGACCGGCATCCAACAATAAAGGTGCTGCTGAGATTAATAGGGGTAAAATGTTTCCTCCTTTTTGTTGAAGTAATAAAGCTCGTCGTTTCTGGACAGATTGAGCACTACTGTAACTAAAAAGCACTGAGAATCTAACAAAACCCTGAGGAAGTACTGAGTTGTACTGAGAAAACCCTGAGTGGTACTGAGCCTGGTACTGAGAAAACAGAGGTAGTCCTGAGGAGCACTGAGGTTTTCACTGTGGACACTGAGGACATACTGAGAGGCACTGAGGTTTACTCTGTTGGTACTGAGGGGGTACTGAGGGATACTGAGGTGGCTCTGAGGGCACTGAGCTGATACTGAGTAGCCCTGAGGTTTAAAACCGTGGCTACTGAGGTAATCCTGAGTGACACTTAAACTGGAATTGTTTTTGCTTCCCATTCATTGAATTAAATAAATTATTTGCATTTGGAATTTTAAAGGGATATTTAATTAAGTGTTCTATGCATATATTTTTTGAAATATGATATCTGATTTATTTGTCTTTGATATCAACCAATTAGTTAATTATTTGTGAAATTTCTTCTTTTTTTTTAATTTATTTAACCAATATTAAACATCATGATAAATAGTTTATATTGTCCAATAATTCTCGATCCACACCTGAATGTTTAGAGTGAGTTACGATTCTTCTATGCAAATACAGGAGTCCTTAATGTCAGGATAATGGTAATGTTTCAAACATATTCTATTGCACGGCACACATAAAAATTTTGATGAACATGTTGCAACCTTTCCTTGTAAAAGATAATATCAGTTAAAAGTTACAACGATTCTGAAACATCTTTTACTTGAAAGTTGTTCGTTTCTGATGATCAATATCATAAAAATAAATAATAAATAGATAAAATATTATTAAATGAATAAATAAATAATTAAAGCAAAAACTTTTTAGATGATCTTTAATTAATTAAAGCAGATATATATAGAGAAATAAAGCGGTGATGTGTCACAACTTAACTTAACAACTTATTAAAATAAATTTTACTGTATATTAAACTTATATGAAATAGATGTATTTTGACTGATATTAATCATTTATTGCATATTTTTAATGCTATTACTATTATCAATATTTAAGCTGTTGGTGCGACATCTTAAAAAGAAATATTTCGAATTCCAAAATCATATCCCATATCTCATTGCATTGTCATATAAATTTACCGGGTCAATAAGTAAAAGTAGCTGTCACTTTGTAAATTTTGTATTTACTGTCACTCGGTTAATTCAAAATTTTACAACATGCATGAAAGCATTTGAAAAAAGTTTTTCTTTACCTATCGTGAATTATGAAAATTATTTTGAAAATGAACATGGGGGATAACTGAAAGTTTTGTTATATGTGCTTGTTATTTATTAAAATGAACACCGACAGCAGTAAATAATACCGGTAGGTTTTGTTTTATGCTCAGGTGATATTTTGTAAGAAAAAGTTTGCCGATTATTTCAGCACACACGCAAATGAAAGCAGAAGAAAGAATCGTTAAAGGAATTAAGATATTCAAAGTTTAAAATTTTGGATCTATATGTAAAACACAATGCGCTAAAATTGTAATAACATGTAGTTATATAATATCAAATCATGCAATCTTCGTTGTTTGGAAAACAATTGATCTGTTAATCAGACTGATGGCAAGTATACTTAAATTATATAACCCTCGCTTGATTTACCAGGAACTTATCATTGTCATAGCTGCGTATACATGTTTTCTTGGTGATAACGCAAAAATAAGACATTAAATACAGTAAATGAAAATAAATTATTACTCCGTTTAAAATCCAATTTTTGTTTTATTTTGACTAGTTCTAATTATCCTACAGTATTTTTTCAACTGTAATTAGGTCTTACTGACCATCTGTTATAATACTGTACAGTACATATAATAGTCACGAATGATTCAGTAGACATTCTAAGCTTTAGAATCTTGTATCCTTTCATTTTGAAAAATAACTAATACCTTCGGATTAAAAAAAAAAATCAAGCCATACTATGAACGCTATTAAAAAATATAGCTTTATCGGAAATATTGTTTAATGTATAATTGTGCACAATTAAAAGTGTTTCTTTAAAAGATGATTTTTATTTAACACAGCAGGGTATTCAAATACCATGAATATGGATATTGTACACAAACGGAAGCCCATTGAAGTTCTACGCAGACGCTGACAAACGGAAGCGCTGTGAAGTATTATACAAACGGAAGCGCTGTGAATTACACAATGCGGTAGCGAGAAAATAAGACAATAGGTGTCACTGCTGTATATATACAGAAGAGCACTTGCCGGATATCACAAGCAGTCAGTTACGCAATGTTGTCGTGACAGGTAGACTCAGAACAACCCCCTCTTTTTAAATTTTCCCTCACACATTACAGAAAATCATTTAAAACACAAAAAATCTAAATTAAATTTGCGATACATTAATTTTTTTTTCTTGATAATTCAAGTTGGGAGTTTCAAGATAAAATCTATTTTTTATTTATTTTTTTATTATTATTATTATTTTTTTTTTTTTTGAACTACTGGTTTAGTTTTAGTTTATCTCTACTAATCCGATCAGTTATAAACAAATATCTAAAATACAGTGTGCTTGATTAATTAGAAGTTTTCAGTAAGCGATACATATTATCCAACCTCTCATGATCAGGGTCCCCTTTCAGAATAAAGAAATCAACTGAAATAATCAGAAAGAAAGAAAAACTAAATATATTTGAAAATTCTTTTTGATGAAAATGGAGAATATTTAATGTTTAACTTTGATTTTCATAAAGCAAGAATTAAGTACCAGTTTTCTTAGTCAGATAATATGTAAAATTTAATCTCTTCTGATCTGATCTGCAATAATTTCTATACATACTTTACACTTTTGTTAATATGACAGCTGCAATGTTTCCGTTTTCTTAACAGAGCTTTCTAAATATCCTGTTATTGCAATAGTCATAATAATAAACATGTCACTATAAAGAAAAAAGAAGAAGAAAAAAAGAACACGAGGCTTGTATTGCCTTTCATGTTAAATCAAGTATACAGTATAATTACGTGTTTGGAATTAATGTGTTGTATTTATGAATTTCTCTTCAACATCGTTTACATGTTGCGATGTACTTAAAAAATACGGCAAAATTTTAGTAAATTTATTTTCTCTCCATTCAGGAAAGGTAGTGTGATTCGCTGTTCTACACGGTCGGATGTCTCCGTAAATTTCAGACATCGGGAACGAGCATCAAAATACTTTATTTTCAGCAATGGTTTTGTTTAGAATGTTAACAGGTGACAGTTAATGGCACATCAACTTTTTTTTTCTAAGTGGTTACTGTCACAGATAGTAGTACTTATTCTTGAACTAGTATTAAATATCGGTATATGGACAGTTTAATGGAAATAGAAAACCATGTAGTATAAGAATGACAAAACAATTAGAAAATACAAATTACATAGTAGTTTCATGCAGTCCTACATGTATAACCACCTGGGATTCACGACACTTTTCACTGAAAGACTGGAAAGGAAATAAGCATGTCACCGTAAAAGTAATTTTTTTTATGGCCAGGTTATTGACAAGCAAATATTGCTGCTTTTTAAAATAGTATTTATTTATTTAGATAAAATGGTTCTCGAAAATAAATGAATAATAAGTGGTAATTTAAAATAAAAATGTCCCTGTACATCTGTATATTTCAGTTAGTAAGTAAACAAGCACCTAATTCCATGCTTGCAGACAATCACGTGTTAAACGTGTTAAACATGTTAAAGCCAGAGGCCTGTTCAACAGCGCGAACGTTCGCGAGCGCTCGCCAACATTTCTGTTGAAAGGATAAGGAATTGAGGCGAGCGCTCGCGGACGTTCGCTCTGTTGAACAGGCTACCGTGCTTCACTGACTGTCCGTTACATGTAGCTTATTTCCGGCTGCGTTCGGCACCCGGAAAGAATTAAACTACTTTAGTTAACTCATTACTTCACTTTAATCTTTGTTCCCAATTTTCAGCGCCCTTATAATGAAGCTGCTTAAATCATTGTTTTCATTATAAAAAGGAATTTTAGTAGAAGTATTTTTAAATCATTAGTATAATTTTATGCCGAAGAAAAATTTTAATTTTACGCAAACTTTGAATGCAAATTATGAAGTAAATCAGATTTGTTGTAATTACGATAACTTACATCCCCCCCCCCCCCCCACCGAGGCCTTTTACTATATATTAATCTTACTGGAAAAAGATTTTTTAAATTAAATCTTTACTGAAACATGATATTGGATAGTGTTAAAAAATTTTCATGCTATAATTGTGATATGTAGATGCCATGTTATTACCATTCACATACCCAGCACTTTAGATATTTTGTAACACTTGCCACTCAAAATAGAAGCCATGTTAAAATATTATTTTTTAAGTGTGCACAAAAGTGCATTAGTTTTTTGGTAGCTGCTTACTTCTTTTATTTCTTGACATTGAATCCCTTTTCACAATTTCAGATTTTATTTAAAATTTCATGATAATAATCCTCTACATTTTCTTGAATATTTGTTCGCTGCATTTTATTTCCGGGATTTTACACTGCTTTTACGGCAATTGTTATTTTCATTTCTGACAATTTGTACCTTTCCAGAAATTTATGTGGGAATAAACTTTAACAAAAGTAAATATTACCGTAAAAAAATTACACTTATTTTAAACCATGTTTTCCGAATAAAAATATTACAATACACTGTATATAAATGCAGCCTAATTAAAGGTTTTGCTTGAGTTAAATAAACACGCGTTTTTCCCCAACTAAACTCAATGTCAACCGAATAACGTGTCAAAATTATATTGGATATTGATGATTTATTCTATCAAGTCTTTTAATCTGCTTTTATTGCCAGGAAGGTACTTTATAATTAAAGTCGTAGAAATTATCTTTAAAATGTCGGAAATGAAACCATTAATATTTTAGAGGATTCATTCCATTTTTTCACTTTAAATTTTCAGATACTACTGGCTCTTCTGAAGAAAAGATATTCAAATCACATGTAATACAATTCCTCTACTTTTAATAAGCTCTACTTATTTCTGCATAGAAATGCAAAACCTAGACATGGTTAGATCACTTGATTCTTAATAATTGATGCTTTTATTTAAGGAAATTATTGTTTTCAATAGTCTACTTAAATCTAAATTGAAATAATACTACAAAACAATCTTATTTAAAAAAAACTAAGACCTCAGAGTGTCTCAGGATTACCTCAGTAGCCACAGTATTAAACCTCAGGACTACTCAGTATCAGCTCTGTGCCCTCAGAGCCACCTCAGTATCCCTCAGTACCCCCTCAGTACCAACAGAGTAAACCTCAGTGACTCTCAGTATGTCCTCAGTATCCACAGTGAAAACCTCAGTGCTCCTCAGGACTACCTCAGTTTTCTCAGTACCAGGCTCAGTACCACTCAGGGTTTTCTCAGTACAACTCAGTACTTCCTCAGGGTTTTGTTAGATTCTCAGTGCTTTTTAGTTACAGTAGTGGAGGTTTGACCAGTCTCCTGAAGATGTGTTTCTTAGGAGCTAGTTTTCGTTTATGAGCCGAACTAAGAGGTAACACTCCTTTTAATAGGTTGTACACGATCTCGCAGATTTTGAGAATACAATCTCCAGAACAATGTTTTAAAATACCCGTCTTTAATGGAGAGGAATAGTGAGGGTCCGATAACACTCTTAAAAGAGGCCAATGAGGTTTTAATCGTGTAGAACAGCATCTTTTCTTCTTCTTCTTAGCCATCCTGGGGTTAAAATGAGGACATGTTCCAGGTTTCTCCCCTTTTTATACTCTCAAGGAGGAGGAGCATACATGTCGTGTTTGGCCTTCTCGTGTTTGTCTCTATTTTTCTGGGTGACGTAGAATTTGGAACAATATCGGCATTTATATCTTATTCCTTTAGGAAGTTGAGGTGTAGAAGCAGTCAGAGGTTGAAAGCGTGCTATTTTAGGAGTGTGAATGGGTACTTTAATTCTAGGAGTGTGAATGGGTACTTTAATTCTAGGAGTGTGAATTCCCACATTGACTTGAGGAAACATTTCTAAATCGGGAGCTCTTTGACTGCCTATGGGTCCCATAGGACGATCCATTCTCATTTCAGCTTGTTTTTTTAATAACTCCCCAATAGTTTTTTGTCTTTGTTCTTTATAATACTGATTGATTTCGTTTTTTAAACTTTCAGGCATGGCTTTTCGTTGAGCTGGAGTTTTGGGAGTCGTTTTTTTCTTTCTACCACCTTTTCTTTGAGTAGGTTTTCTCTTTTGAGGTTTTCTCTTTTGAGGTTTTCTCTTAGGAGGTTTTCTCTTCTTTCTGGTCTTTTGAGCTGCTCCTCCTACTCGGACCATCCAATCTGGAAACACTCTTTGTTTCTTATTATTGACTCGCACTACCACACTTTTTAAACGACGAACACGTCGTTTCTTAGGTGCATTCCATTTAAATAAATGACGAATGATGACTCCGCCTAGAAATCCGGCTCCTCCGCGTTTTAAAATGGCATTTTTTCTGTCTTGATCACTGCCGACTTATCGGCTATGATACTTAAATCTTGACGATGATTATTAATAAACTTTTGAGTCTGTTTATTGATAGGTAAGACCCCACGTATCAAATTTCGAGCTCCCATAGCAAACCAATTCAATAAGGCTTTACGCCCTAATTCGATTAAATGGGCTCGCTTGGCAGGATCTCGCTCCCGCTGTAAACGTCGTAACGTTTTCACTAATTTACTCTTGGCTGAGAGAGGTCGACCCATGACGACTGTATAATGATAAATGACAAGTTTAATGTTGATACATTTTTATTTATACTCTTGTGGCATGTGTATAGTTAACAATTCAAACAATCGACTTCTCAATCTGTATTCGTCTGGGGTGTGTGGATTTAAGTCCACCAGGAGATACCCGTGAGGAACACTGGTGGCTTCTTGATAGGCTGACATCAAATGAGGTAAGGCTAACTGTCGACTCAAGACACTGATTTGAGATTTGTCTCTGGGATTTTTAAACAACACTAAATAATGAGCATTCAAACTAATGGTGCGATGTTGTGGTGCCCGATCAAATAAATTCTGAGTGATGTAAATCACACTGGTATTCCGATGATGCGCTTTACGGGTAAACCAATCCACGATGGATTCGATGGCTTTTCCTCCCATCATGTCGTCAAAAATGAGTAAGTGAGGAATACTTAAATTGGCTACTAATTTCTCATCGTCTTCTGGAATATTTCGAATGAAGGAGACCTGATCTGTTAAAGAAATATAAGCAGGTTGCCATTCTCGATAACACCAGACAATTTTTTGTGGCATGGGGGTAATCCAATGTAAATTTTCCACTAATTTCTTAACAAATTCCGTTTTCCCCGATTTAGATGGTCCTGCTACCACCATGGTAAATTCGTGTTTTAATTGAAAAGACGGGAGTGTCTCGTCAGGTTGCATGATGATAAATGAAGAGAAAAATAGGGTTTCAATCCTTTTTATTCAACACAGAAATATACGTTGGGTTCTCTTCACATCGGATCGACAGATGGGGCAATACCGGAAGGTGGGAGCACATAATGAACAGCAACATACGTGTCCACAAGGGAGTAAAGCCATTTGTAATTCTCCCTCTAAACAAATGTGACATTTTCCTGTGGCCTGAATCTCTGTAGAGGTTTGGTCTAGTAGAGGTTTAATTTCAGGTGAAACTTTGTATCCCACCCGGAGTAAATGGTTAATGAATACGATCATCACCCACTCACGTCCTTTGTAGGTATTGATGTAAGGACAGTTAGGGTTCCAATACGCATGTTCTACATAAGGATCGTCTGTAGGTTCCCAGTTGGTGAAACCCATACCACAATGAAAACAAGTGGTCTTATCACCCACTCCCCTGTAATAAAATCCGGCTTTGGCTAGGTTGGGTAATAATCCTTTTAAAGACTCGGGCCATCCCTCTTTAAAGGTAGCTTCTCTCTTTAAGAGCAGAGCATAGTTAGGGTAATGAGGAACCCCCTCTGGCTCCCTAGAATGAACAGCCATGACTGAAGTGTTCAAATATTTTTGTCCCCTTTTTATAACCCCCTTCATTTTTAGGGGTTTTCCCCAATAATAAAAACACATTTTGAAATACAGTATGTTTTTAATAACCATAAGGTAAAGTATTATAATCATTCATTAATTGTCTCTTATCATAGACAATTCTATATTGTTTTTCTAAAGGTACTGTCTTGACTTCATGTTGACGAGTCCTCTGTATTTTGTAAGGATAACAGACTTGGATTTCATCCATTTCTTTCTTGAGCATTTTTTCTAATGTCTCTGGTGACACGATATTGGAAGCCCGATAATTAAGAGTCAATCCTTTGACTTTACACACGGAATTTCCCTTGGCGGTGAGGTAAGCATAATTTTTAGGACCTCCTGACATGAATTTGATAATGTGGTCCCCGTCTAATTCGTCGGTCCATTCTCCTAAACTGTGGCCAAGGGTAGGATTAAATTGTCCCTCCTTATGTTGGTATATGATACTGTCCGTATCGAAATAAAGGACCCGATCTCCTAAAGGTTGTAAAGTCTCGTAGAGGTGTAATCGGGCATGAGCGGTAGTGAAACAGGCCAGTACCACGTTTCCGAAGGGACACTCTTCTACAAATTCCTGTTTCTCTTGATAATTCACCAGCATCATGTCCGATTCGGGCTGCTCTTTATTTTCTAAGAGTTCTAGCCCTTTGATGTCAATGGTCGAATCTTGTAAGAGTTGCTGTACTTCCTCTTCTTCGGTCAAGTATCGAGTTTTAGGTAATAACAGGCGTTGAGCGAATTTTCCCCACAGGCAATTTAAAAAGAGTTTGGCTATCGTTCTTCGCACCGGATTTTTTTCTATACTTAATAGGTCCATTCTAATCCCTTCTCTGTCTATGACTTTACGAATGTAATCTAGTTTTTGTTCCTCCGTCTGACAATCAGGTGGGAATCCAGACGCTTCCTGTTTGATCTTTAAGAAGGTATCGATGTAAGATCTGAATAAATCTTGACTGCTTTCTGGAAAATGCCAAACCTCGTAAATCCGCTCTAAAGTATATCCCATGTCTAAGGCTTTATGTAATTCTGTAGTCACCCAAGTACCTGTAAGACTGCGTTCCTGATCTGTGTGTTGACATCGATGTTTAGAAGTAGAGTCCTGTCGTTCCGCACAGGTTCGACATAATGGAAATAATAACTTGCCTCCTGTGCGATAAGGTAAAACGGGGTGATAGAGGCCTCGGGGTGGTAAGACCCGACAGTGAATGAGGCCGAAGTAAGATCTCACGTCCTGGAATTGGTCTGTTATGATCTGAGGATGACCTAGGGGAAAAAGTCTGTGTTTTAAGACGTAAGGGTATAAGGAACAGACGTCCACGTATCTCATGTCCCCCTCCTCACAATACAAGCGTGCAGCATTCGTGCGGCCTCCGTACAGGGCTTCTCGGGGGTTCAAAGGATCTGGAATGTCCAGGTCTCGTACATAATTCTGTAATGTCACCTCTCTTTGTACTTGTTGATCGAAATCGTGTTCCCAGATACTATGTACGGAATACCCCATTTCCTCTAAGACCGTATTCCTCCTTAAGGTTTCCTCGTGTAATTCCTGGTAAGTAAATTGTGTCCGGTGAGGATGAGTTTCGGTCTGTAGATTCGGATAGCAAGTAGGGCATCCGTGCCAATAGCATCCGTAAAATTCGTAGATGGTACGAGTAGCTTCCTGGTATCCATCTACATTATAACTTCCGATCTTCACTTCTCCTCCGTTTCTAGCATGTCGTATGTGAGATCCGCTCTGGTGACTCATCCAGGTTAGCCACCGACAGGCTTTGGCGGAATATTGACGCGCAGGCTGATACCCCATGTTGGGAATGATGGCAATGGTATCTTCGGGCATGAATCCTCGACGGTAAGCTAAATTGGCCGCACTGGCAAAAGTGATGGATTCCTGGAAGGGGTCTACATGGACCAAGGTCTTGAGAGTGGCTCGAAACTAAGCACAGCATCGTCGTAAAATATCGACGTCTGAAATACAATAGTCTAAAAATTCCTTCTGGTAATCAAACACTTTCCCGGCTTGTTTTTCGTACCATTGGTAAAAAGCCTGTCGTCCACTAATAGACATGTCGTCCGGATTGTAGAATGCCGCCGGTGGAGAAGGCCCCACATAATTCTGGTTCTGTTCTGTATTAAAAAAGTGAGAGAAATACCCTTTTTTCAGTTCTGTGAATCCGAAAGCAGAGGGCATTTTAGACAGAGCAAAAGGTAAAAAATTATACGAGTCGATGAATTTCAATCCGCAGATTTGCATGGATAAGATTTTACTGCCGTTCATGATGACTGTAGGCGTCATGCAGGCGGAATGCACCAGGTAATTTAAAATGAACTGTCCGTCATATCCTTTGAAATTGTGGGCAATGATGATGGCCTCGTCGTGTAATAAGGCGGAATTCTTATTGCCTGTGTCGGGTTGTAATAACCAGTCCATGAAGTGTTTTAAGGTATCTGGCCCTTTAAACACGTGTTGACGGGGTCCCATGTGTCGACAGTGAGGACAGGGATCTTCTATGGGTAAGTGCCCGCAATGTTGACATACGCGGTGTGCCACACATAAATTAGGGACGTGGATGCCGTTTTCCTGTGTACATTCGAAATCGAAATAAATATAAAACTGTAATGTCTCTTTGCCTTTCTTTTTCTTTTTCTCAGGCTTCAGTTGAACGTAGCACTGATGATCCGTGTCTACAGTTTTCTTACAGATCTTACATTGTTTCTGTCCTCCGCAATGATGATGAGGGAGTAACATTTTAGACATCCATTTCTCAATGGTCGCATCGTCCCATTAAACTGCATACCGTTGTGGCCGTATTCTTACTGTGAGGCCGTAAATGGTTTTCGTAGCAAGTTCTGCTCTGAAAAAATCCCTGGCATTGACTACATTGAATGTGGCTCCCGTCTGGAGGGCAGGGCGTGTCCGTTAAACAAAATGAACAGCGGTAAGGACACTTGGTACGATGGCCTGTAATGTTCCTGTACCCCACATCGCAATGATCACAGTAATATGGGTTGCCCGTCACAGCTGGCATAGACAAAATAGCATCGCAATGATGATCGTTTAACAGAATGTTTAAACAAGTTCCATCTCCGCAGCCTTTGTACAGGGGCTCTAATCTGAGTTTAGAGGAGGTGGACTTGAACTGAAATATTTTCAGTCGATAGCGAGGGGCTAACACCTGTTGTAATTTCCCCCATTCTTCGGGTCCACAAGGCTGATGAATATCACAGCCGGCTTGTTCCATGAGAGCTATAGCTTCGTTTTTCTGGTCATTAGCTCTTACATCTCCTAACCTCATGCGTTTCCATAATTTTTCCCATTCAACTAAACTCTCTGGATTTTCCGGTTTTTCACTGTGTAACCGGGTGAGTACAATGGCTCGAGCTAAACAAAATTTATCCCAAGGATTGTCGATCTGAACGATGCATCGTTTATTCTTTTTAAAACTCTCCTTGTTGACCATCAGGTGTTTAGTATTCTGTCCACCACTGCCTTCTGGATATTTGACATGAAACATGTCGAATTCCATAGACCCGTCTCCCAGTTTAAAATCTTTCTTAGATTGTTGCACGGCTTCTATTTTGTCTAAAATGAGGTCCTCGTTTAAATGTTTACATTGCGTAAACTCGTACCAAATGTCGGAATCCAGAGAAGGGTGGTGAATATTCAGGCGTACATAATCGTTAGGGTTACACTGCATTTGATATTTGACATTCTGTAGCATGTCTCTAAATAATCGCCGAACAAAGCCTCTGTTTTCCTCCTCTGGAAATTCTTTAAAATTCACACTGTAGACATCTTCTTTAGCTTTAAATTTTCTGGAATGCTTAGCTTTATTGAGTCTCAGTTGGTAATACTGGGAAATGGTTTTTGGTTTCGGTGGTGGTGGTGGTGAATGAGGTGGTGATGGGGATGGTTCTTCTTCTTCAGGTAGATTCCTTAAAACTTGTAAGTGTTGAGCTCGGTTGGCTTTGGCTCTCTTTAATCTTTCCATTAATCTCGCATTTTTTTTCCTGAGAACTAATTCTCTGGTTCTCTGTCGAGAAATAATTCTTTCTAATTCTTTCTCCCGTTTTTTCCATCTCATAAGTTGTTGTGCATGTAACAATTGTTTCAAGGCACTATCAAAATTCATCTTGATAGATCTGACAACAAAATGAGCTGAAAGTCGGAGAAAAGCTGTATTTATACAGTGTATGACGTCACAATGCATAGGTAGCTGGCTGATCCAAGACTAAGTATTGAGACGTACACAGTACGTACAAAAGGGTATATAAAGCAGAGCTGGAAATTTTAGGATCAGTCTTAGTGGGCATTTGGTACTAGACAGACGTAAAAAAAAATATGGCAGAGGAAAAGTCCATGAATTTACCTGCAACCTTACCAGAGACACAGGATAGTATTGAAGGAAATGAAAGAAGTTTGATATGTGATATCTTAGATCAAATGACCAATGTAATGGAGATACTTCAACAGACTATTTGTGAGTTTAAACAAGACATGATTACTGAGATTCGTGTGTTTAGAGGAGTGATAATGAATGAGATTGGAAATCTAGAAAAGAAAATAGAGACTAGTCAGGATCAAAAGCAGATTAACAACAAGAGGAAACTTCCTACTACCCAGACGGAGAAGACCCTGAAACTCCAGAAGAAAAAGTAAATATGTACATTTTTTACTTTGAATAAATCATCTTACACACCTTTGACTGTGTTATTGTTTTTTCCGTTTTCAGAAAATAGAGCTCTGTGTGAATGACACACATGACGTCACAATGGTATACTTGAATCGATGCCAAGATTGTGTATTGCCTATACCTGACTCAGCACAAAACGTAGATCAAACGTAGACTCCCCTTTTTTTTTACTTGGGTTTTTCCAAGGTGTATACTAGATTGAACAGGCCAGGGGACCAAAAAAAAGTGCACTCAGTTGACCCGGCCATCCAGGATCTGGGGGGGGGGACAAAAGTGCACTCAGTTGACCCGGCCATCCAGGATCTGGGGGGGACAAAAGTGCACTCAGTTGACCCGGCCATCCAGACCCCTTATACTACTGTAGTTCATAGTCAAATTTAGTATTTTAAAGGGCCTAACAATTAGCATGAAATATGTCAGTCAAAATAAGACCCAGTGATAGGTTATATTTGCGAACAAGATCATTATAAGGACCACAGAATTTTCAAAATGCTCATTTCAAATGAGATTTTTAAATTTCCTGTAACATGAACTTATTTGTCAGTAGCATGCTTTGGTTTAAAAAATGTTCATCCTCTCTTGAGTATATAATAAGTTGTGAGACATGAACATCATATGTAGGTGATAGTGGAATATTACTACATAAATAAAGAAAGTTGACTAAGGAAAATCCAAAGTCATATCTTTGTCATACAGTTCTCTAGTAGTTGTTAGCTGGCTCTTATCATCTATAGTCAGGAAAACATTCAAACATGAAATGATGTGGCAGACTCTGTGGTGTCTTTTATTTCTAGATCACTGGGTTATATCAAGTCGACATATGAATGGAAGTAACTAATGTTAATTCATAAAACGTCGTTGTTATCTGAATATTGAGGTTTTTCTTTTTTTTCTCATGTATAAGTTTTTTAAAATAAATTTTGCTTCATACCTGAGCACTTCAGGTAGGAGTTCAGTATTGAAAAGTTTATTAAAATTTATAAGTGGTCCCAAACTACCCATAAAGTGGGGGGGGGGATGAACATTTTGAACAAATGTGTATCTAAACTAACTGAGGTTGCTTCCATTTTTCTTTAACTAATCATGGCTTAAGAAGATTTTTAAAGATTTTTTTTTCTATAAGTTTTATCTTATATTGTGGCCCCACCCTGCGTGCCTACCTCTGTGGGTCATGATTTCAACAATCTTGAATCTATACTAATCTTAGGATGCTTCCTGATCAGTTTCATCTTCCTGGGCCTAGTGGTTCTTGAGAAGAAGATTTTTAAAATATACCATTAATTTTTCACTAATTTGTAATGATCTCCCCTTGGAAGAAAGCTTGGCCCTTTATTTGAAAAAAAAAAACCCTAAATCCTCTTCACCCAAGGATACTTTGTGGCAAGTTTGGTTGAAATTGGCCCAGTAGTTCCTGAGAAGAAGTTGAAAATGTGGAAAGTTTACAGACAGACGGACACCGAACAAAATGTGATCAGAAAAGCTCACTTGAGCCTTCGGCTCAGATGAGCTAAAAAAGGTCTGCTTATAAAGAAGCGCAATAAGTGTCCATGGGTATTCCAACAGATTGTTGACTTGGACACTGACCTTGACTTGCCAAAATGACCTTTTGTCAAGTTCATGAGTCATAAGCAATATTTGTGTCAAACATCAGCTTCCAATTATTCAAGTTATGGACCGGAGACATGAATAATAAACCTTTTCTGCCATAGGCAGACCCTAAGGCCATGAGCAATTTTTGTGACAAGTATAAGCTTTTAATGTTCTCCATTTTAAAATATGGTAGGGACAAGGAATTAATCATTTTTCTAAAGGTAACTTGAACTTAAGGTATTAGAGGTGTAATACACCATTTCCAGTAAAAATGACGGCATTTACCGAGGTGTCTGACATCGGCAGTTTTCGGAACACTGTACTTCGTAAACAAAATGGCGTGTCGTCAATTAAGACGGCCTAGGACGCTAACATAAAACTTACACCAAAGAAAAGGAATATAACTTAGCGGAGGAGAGAATAAATATGATATTACGAAGAAAACACGTTAATATATTTTGTTAGACAAAATATGCAGTCAAAAAGATGATACCTTCAAATACACACTTCATGGGTTTTTCCAACTTCTAAAAATAGCACCATTTTCGAAGAACGAAGGAAGTATACCAGTATACCTTTCTTCAAAACTTTACATTCGCATCGCGATTTCTTGTGATTCTCTCATTATCAGCAAACCGTTTGAGGGGAAAAAATGTACGTAATAGGTAGCATTGCGTGCATTGTAGAATCTGCAATTTATAAGTGACGTTCAATGTCCATACGTAAAATATCTGAGATGTTCAAATTATATCAGTAAAAAATAGAATGTAAATATGTTTACAACTTCAAAGAAAGAAAATTAATATAAGATATGGGAATAAATGATTTATTCTGGGTTGGGTTAGGGTGATTTTTGTTATTTTATTTACATTAATTTATTTATTTATTTTTACATGTTTACTGTTTAGAACGGGGGGGGGGGGGGTATTTTTTTATTGATATTTTTCTTATATACATGTGGGGAACAATTCAGTTTTTTTTAACCTTTTGATTAGTGTTTCTGTCAGTATATATTTTAGTCTACATTGTATAGTAATGTTTCGATCTGTAAAGAACTTCATGCACATGGAAGCTGCAAAAATGTAGGTCATTTTGCAAATCTTTGTCTGGGTCAAGGTCACTGTGACGAGGTCAATCTTCTGAACAAATGAATCTGACTAAAGTGAAGTGTATTCAATATGACAATAACCTGTTGTTTATATATGCTCATTATTTCATTAATTATCACATACCCCATGACATTTACAAAAAATGATGGCTTAAATTTTTAGGGGTACATCGCTATGATACAGAATATAGATAAATATTGTGGATGAAATAAAAAATTTTTGTTGTTATATTATCACAAACACACCTTACACAAAATTTATATTGTTCTTTTATTGATCTTTCCTACCAAATTTTTCTTTGACAGAATATCACAAACGGTTTTATGAAAAAAATCGCCAAAATTGTCATTCAAAGTAGACAAGTATTCATATATCATACTTGATGAATTTGAACTAAAAAGAATATACATATGCAATCTGTACTGCTTAGTGTTGCAGCTGAATACATGAAACATTCAACTGTTTGCGACTAACTAGAGTAGAAATAAAAATTACATCTTACCTTTTATCCATTAAAGGTGCACCAGTGGTTAGAGGGTACAGACATGAAAATAAGTATAGAAAAATTATGTTTGGACAGAATTGCTTGAAACTTTGGGAAATATTGCCTGAAGTGTTGTCCATTATAACTAAACTGAATTTAGTCATATTCAAGGTCATGACCATTACACCCCTAATACCTTAATCAAATGACCCTGGGTCAAGGTCAGGACACACCTTCATATCCTAAGCAATATTTGTATGAGGTAAGAACTTCCACTCTTTCTTCATTAGGAAGTTACAGAACCAGCACAGAATTTGTACTTTATCTATCAGTGACCTTGAACTTCTCAAATTACATTAACGTCATGAATTTTTAAAAGTTGGTACCCAAAATGTCTTGTCCCAAGGAATACACAAAGTAACATGAAATATAAAAACCCTAACACCAACCATTCAGGAAAATATGGTACCCAAACAAAGATCTGGTCACATGGAATATACATGTAAAATCAAAAGACCTAGCACAAACTATTTAAAAGTTATGACCAAAGTTAAAGTTTGGTAAAATTTTGAAAAAGTCGGTCAAACTCCAAGGTCAAGGTCAAATAAGCAGGTACCCAAAGAAAAGTCTTGTCACAAGAAACACACCTGTGAAATATGAAACTCCTAGCAGCATGGACCATTCAAAAAACTAGAAAACTGATCAGTCAGCAAGGGCCCCGCCGAGGGGTAGAAATATAAGGGTGCAGCTTACAGAATGAGAATTTTAATTAATTACAAAAATTTAAAAATATATGAAGAAGAATATGCAATAACAACTGTATTTATAAAATTTCAAGATAATTCCTAAATATCCAACAACCTGTAAAGAGTATCCCTGTATTTACTTAAGGCAGTAAAAAACATCATATCTATAATAACTCAATTAAATGTATATTTAAACAAGAAAAAAGCATGTACATAAAATGCCAGCCTTCAGTGAATGCAAAATCATCCAGGCTTGACCTTAACGTCAAAACAAACATCAGTTGCAGACAAAGGTTAATTTATCTTAAAGTGACAAATAAAGATAAGCCTGGAAAAATTTCTGCCCCAGACAAGATAATTAATCCCAGGGGATTAATTGTACTGCTCTCTCATCCTTTTCTTTCAAGTTTACAATAAGAACTTTTTCAGTAATGATAGAATGAGTTTATTATCGGACTACCTGTTAAAATTAATAGTTTTCTTGAATATACATACAGCAGCAAAAAAAATATGAATAAATAAATAAAATAAATAAATAAATAAAAACAAAAAAAATTAAAAAAAACATATATTGTTTTTAGAGTTCAATAAAATCATAACTAATTGTGTATTTTATCAAAATAAAGTATGGACTTTATTTAAATCCACATTTCAGCGAATGTAAACATCATTCAGAATTGACCTTAACTTCAAAACAAAGTTCATTTGCAGACAGAGGTATTAATTAATCTCAATTTGACAGAAACAGAAAATGCTTTGGATTTTCTTCAAGAGGAAAGTTAATTAATCCCATGGGACTAGTTGCAGCTTTCATAGTTTACAATAGGAACATTCTCAGCAGTTATCTCTCTTTGCCCTGGCATTCATTCTAATGTAAAGTTAAGGAATCTACCCCACTACCCCAGCTCCAAACTGGATGACATAGAGATCCAAAGTTAGCATCAAAATATGTCTCACTGCCTCTGTAACCAACATACCAAACTGGAACTTAATTGGTCAACTACAAAAAAAGTTATTAGAAAAAAACAGAAAATTTGTGGACGGAAGAATGACAGACGGACAGACAGACAGAGTGATTACTATAGGGCACCCGCAAATCCTTGCGGGGCCCTAATAAGGGCAAGGTTAAAAGTTTTTGCAGACAAACAGATTAACAGACATACAGACAGACCAAAAACTATATGCTCTGAATCTTCGATTACAAAGACATAAAGAGGAGGGTAATCCTGATTTACCTACATGTCATTTTACATGATAAAAATTAAACAACTAATAGGTCCTTAAAGTTTATAGGTATTTACTTATCCCAGTGTCAAAGAGTCAACCCTGACTCATGTCAGTAGTAAATTTAAGAAGAATGCCATTCATTTTTTTTTTTAAAGTCCATGTATCTTTTTTGAAATATGATTTCATCATTAGAAGACCAATATAAGCTCCTAATTACATGATTTATTTGTTTTGTATTCTTACAGAGAAAATGAAAAAATGTTTATGATGCCACTGTAAAGCTTAAAATTTGCTGTAAATTAATGCATAATATAAATCTAAAATAAAACGTAAGTAATCAGAGATTACAGAGCTCACCTCAATGAATGCTGTCTTTAAGCAAGCCAAAGTCCACACCAAACTAATAATCTAGTAGTGTGCATCCCTAGATGCAACATTTATGCAATTTGGGTCTGATAGGGCTTGCAGTTACTTAGGAATTGACTTATCTAAAAACTTAAACTAGTCATTCATTCAGAAAATTAAATCAAATACAGCATCTGAAGTAAGTTTAAGAGTGTCATCCCTTGATGCACCATCCATGCAAGTTTGGTTCAGATAGGCCTTAAAGTTTCTTGGTAATGGACCTACTCCAAACCTGCTCTCTCATCTGTAGAATGTAGGTATATCCAGCATCTGAAGCAACTCTGGTAGTGTGCATCCCTTTTTGTATCACCCATGGAATTTTGATTCAGATAGGCCATATAATTTCTTGGTCACAGACCTGCTTGCAAAACTTTAACCTGTTACTCATCTGGAAAATGTAGGTCAAATCCTGCATCCAAAGCAACCCTGGTAGTGTGCGTTAATAAATGTATCTTCAGTGTAATGTTGGTTATCAGAGGACTTATAGTCACTTTAAACTGCTCTAAAAGCTTTAACATGGTCACTTATCTGAAAAATGTAGGTAAATTCAGCATCCAAAGCAAGCCTGGAAGTGTGCATCCTTAGATGTATCATCCATGCAAGACTGGTCAACATAGGGCTTACAGTTATTTGGAAATGAGACCTGCTCCCAAAACTTTAATCTGGTCACTCATCTGTAGAATGTAGGTCATATCCAGCATCTGAAGCAACTCTGGTAGTGTGCATCCCTTTTTGCATCACCCATGCCATTTTGATTCCAATAGGCCTTATAGTTACTTGGAAATGAGATCTGCTCCATAAACTTTAATCTGTTTACTCATCCATAAAATGTAGGTCAAATCCAGCATCTGAAGCAAAACTAGTAATGTGCATCCCTAGATGTATCATCCATGCAAGTTTGGTCAATATAGGGCTTATACTTACTTGGAAATGAGATCTGCTCCAAAAACTTTACCCTGGTCAATCATCCATAAAATGGAGGTCAGATACAGCATCTGAAGCAAGCCTGGTAGGGTGCATCCTTAGATGTATCATCCATGCAAATTTGGTCAACATAGGGCTTAAACACTGTAGTTACTTGGAAAAGAGGTCTGCTCCAAAAACTTTAACACGCTCCAAAAACATTAACTTGGTCATTCTTTAACTGAAATTGCAGCTTTTGAAAAACCTTGACTGGTACAATGAAGCATATAGATAGAATGTTCTATCGTTAAAATGATAAATGTCCTACGGACCTGGTTTAACGATGGAATGCGTTCTGTGTATTGTCTCTGTAGCAAAGAAAATACGGGAGATAACTCTCAGTGCATTGATTATGAAAAATCCCGAGAGTTCTGAATGTCAAAATGGTGTGTAAATTTGAAACAAGTAAAACCCTTTGGTGAAAAAGTGTTGAATTCTTCCATTATATGGATTAAATTTTCAGATGAAAGGTATTTACAGTCTCAAAAAGGTTTGTTATAATTAATTTGACTGTTATTTTTAATGCAACTTCATTAATTTTCTCCAAAATCGTTTCGGAGTGATTCTGCAATTTTCTGCTACATTACGGGTATATGGGAGGCATTCTAACTGTGGTGAGGGCCTGTCCCGAGACACAGTTAGATTTTTCTAACTATGAAACATGAAGCATCTTCCATGCATCTCTGATTAAAATTAGGCATAGAAGTACTCTATGAAGAAATCTGCTCCAAAAACTTTAACCTAGGATGCCGATGCTGAGGGTATTACATAAGCTCCCCAACTTCGTTGAGGTGAGCTTAAAAGTCAAGAATGTGGTAGACATTTTAATCTTAATAATATCACACAACTTTCTAAAAACTCTATAAAATTAGTAACAGTAATTAAAATGATAACTAATAAGTTTTTTACTTACATATACAATCAGTTTTGTTATTTTTTCCATCTGATTCTGTTGTACAGTTTATGGGACATTTCATACATTTCTCCTGAAGATTCATTGGCTGATATTCTCCAACAGGGCAAGGAACGCAGACATTTGAAGAATTACGGAATGTTCCATTGTAACAGATTTCTGTTATTCAAAACAATACAGTATAATTATCAATTTATTTTATGGACATCTGTGTATTAACTAAATGTAACCTCTTAAGTACTGTTGTATTAAAAATGTAGTCTTGAATGCATTTACAAGATTATTTGCACAGAATGATGGGGAAAAAATAAATAAAGAGGCATCAAGAGTAATAACTAATCATTAAAGAAATGATCAATTTAGGTAAAAAAGCAATTTCCTATTAAATACATACTTGTCATCAAATGAGGAAAATCATATTAACATTTTAGTTTTGAAGAAGATGAAATGTGTATTCTTAAAATGTATTGTGTGTATCAGTATAAATTTCTTATAATTAAGCTCAATAATTTTTTTTATATGATCAAGATCCCATTTTTATAAATTGAGAATCCAAGAAAGATAATTCTTGGAATGTGGCAAAAGGAGGTACTCCATGTACACACAAGGAGAATGATTTCACTTGCACTCAGCTCTTATAAATGTACATGTAATAGAAACAAGAAGTCTATGAGCCAATGCTCAATAATAATACCCTCGCTCTGATGTGAATATACAAATTCATTTGTGGAAAGACAAAGGGATTGATAAACAAGTTGACATCGGATTTGCACAAAAATGAATCCCACCATATGACATGCCTAAACAAAGAGTGTGCTAAACTTTCCAGCACTTGCTTTAAGTAGTTGCTGAGAAAAACTGCAACAAAAAATGTTATATATGGTACGGACGGACACACGGATAAACAGTTCGTACAAAAATGACTCCCACCATATGGCATGCCTAATAAAAGAGTGTGCTAAACTTTCAAGCATCTGTAATGAATAATTGCTGAGGTAACAGCAACCAAAATTTGTAATGTATTGTACAGATAGATGCATGCATAAATAGGAAATTGACATTGATTTGTACAAAAATGAATCCCACCATATGGCATGCCTAAACAAAGAGTGTGCTAAATTTTCAAGCATCTGCAATGAGTAATTGCTGAGAAAACCGTGACCAATATTTGTTATGTTGGTACAGACTGATGCATGGATAAACAAGCAGGAAGTCAACATCAGATTCGACAAAAATGAATACCACCAGATTGTATGCCTAATCAAAGAGTGTGCTAAACTTTCAAGCATCTGCAATGAGTAATTGCTGAGAAAACTGTGACCAAAATTTATGTATGATATGGAATATGACACACGGATAAACAGGAACTCAACATCCGATTTGCACAAAAATGCATCTGGGATGAGTAATTGCTGAGAAAAGTGTGACCAAAATTTGTAATGGGCAGACACACTAGGGTAACATAGTATACCCCCCTCTCCTTTGGAGCGGGGGTATAATAAATGTATTTTAAGTAACACAGAACATATGAATATATATCATATAGAAAGATTTCTACTTAATAGTTTAAAATTCATGAAATACTATGCCTTACATCTACCTAGTACACATGCTTAGTTCAAGGGAAAAATTATGAATTGTTCTCCTAAAACACAATGAAGTACATGTATATACATTAACAATTTCTTATATTAAATCAAGTAAGGATAAGGTATCCTTACCCTTGAAACTTGATTTTGTACCCTTGAATGTAGTTTGCATATATGAAGGTTGGGAGGTTGGTGTGGGGTTAGAATACTCATTATAATTATGCACACTGATTAATTCCTAGTAAAGAATATGATTTTTTTATTGCATTATTTCTAATGTTCTGACTCTTTCGTCATTGCTTTCATGGGGAAGAGATCTAAAAACTCATTTTCTTACTGTACAATATAAATCTACTTAGCATACGTAAATCTGCAGATTTAAAATTAAAGTGTGAATGATTTATAAAAATGGCAATTAAATATACTCACTAATAGAACATTCATCAATGTTTACAGTTTTCATTCCCTTTGTTGTAAATCCAGAGGGACAAACAGAACACATACTGAACACATCTGTGTTGTTTTTATATTGGCCTCGTGGACATGGTTGACAGGTTTCATTTGCTTCATCCAAGACTTCATATCCCGCAGGACAATAAACTAAAAGAAATATAATTCTTGTAGCATTTAAAATTAAATTATTGACACAAGGTTGACACAACTTAACCCTTGGTAGACATTCAGACCAAATTATACCAAATTGCATATATGACTGATACTTCTACAAAGCATTCTTAACACTTAAGATGTGCCAAGGCACTAGAAACTCATTATATTCCAAGTATAATACTAGTACATATAAACACAATAAAGACCATTTGGATTCCAACACCTTAAATTAAAATGCTTCTTCCTCCAATAATGATATTCATAAAATACACCTGCTTATAAAGTTAAAAATTTTCTCTATTCTGTGTTCAAAACATTGCATTTTTAAAAGATATTCTTGTCAAAAGTGGTTCACTTACATATACAATCAGATTTGTAACTTGTTCCATCTGATTTTGTTGTATGGTTAACTGGACATTTCATACATTTCTCCTGAAGATCCATTGGCTGATATTCTCCAACAGGGCAAGGAACGCAGACATTTGAAGAATTACGGAATGTTCCATTTTAACAGATTTCTAATATTGAAAACAATTAATATAACATTCAGAAACATTTCCTTAGTAAATATCAAACCATATATAATTACCCATATTTTATCACAAGGAGGCATGCAATCAACTAATTTCTATTAATTAAATATCTAAATATATTTCAGCCAAAATTTCTTTGAGGCTATCTTTTTGTTTGTATGTTGTTTAACGTCCCTCTCGAGAATTTTTCACTCATATGAAGATGCCACCACTTGCCGGTGGAGAGCTGCAAATTTTTTCCTATACCCGGAACTTACGACCATTGAGCAGTGAGGGATCTTTTTCGTGCCAGCACCTACTGCGACACAGGACCTCGGTTTATACAGTCTCATACGAAGGACCGGTCTCCACGTCCCACAGTGGGATTTGAACCCGCGACGTAAGGATTAACTCCTTACTTTGCGACTCTAGAGCAGAGGCTCTAACCACTGGGCCACGCGGGCGACTGTGGCTATCTTAAAAGCTGGCTCAAATGTCAATAAATCAAGGGGCAGACTGGACTAAAAGGTCAACAAAAACTTATTTGTATCATTCACTGCTTTTATATGTTTCTGATTTAAACAACTTCAATGCTAAAAATATATAGCTACAATGAACTCCATTATTTTCTCTATGGGCTGTAGCCTTATGCCAATCAAGTGACAGAAAATACAATTTCATTATTTTCTCTTTAGTAATACTAATACATTTCTGATCTACTGTTTGATCTTCTAATCTGCATGTTTGACATACTTATCTCACATCCAGAGGCACCTGTAGTGTCATTCCCAGCAGTCGTCATTCCAGGTGCACAAGGGGTGCAGACATCCTCTGAAAAACTGCGGTAGTACCCATGAGGGCATTCCACACATTCCCCATCTGGTTTAAGTTCTGTTCCCTCTCTACAATCATCTGAAATGACCCAAATATATTACATACATTTATTTCTTCAGGCTTCAGCCACAATTAACAAGTGGAGGGCAAACTGAAAAAAAAAACAAGACGCCTAAGGGCATAGAATTGCTCTTCTGAAAATTGTACAACCTATAATCTCATCTGTTTTTCTGTTTTAAGCCTCTTCATAATCTATATATAAGGATAAAGCCTTGAAATTCCAAAAGTAGGTCAGCATGGCAACAATTGACAAAGTTTGATAATTCCAAGCCAATTAGTATCTGAAATATTTAAATTTAGCCATGAAGTTGCAAAAGTAGGTCACAGTGCCCTACTTTTTGGGTGATACACTCTGAGGATTCAAGATGCATCAACTGACAAAGTTTGATGATTCTAAGCCAATAAGTATCAGAAATAGTCAACAAATTCCTCAAGTAGGTCACGGTGACCTACCTTTTGGTTGACCCACTTTGAGGACCCAAAATGCATCAACTGACAAAGTTTGATATTTCCAAGCTAATTAGTACCTGAACTATTTAAATTAAGCCGTGAAATTGAAAAAGTAGGTCACAGTGACCTACTTTTTGGTTGATACACTCCGAAGACTCAAGATGCATCAACTGACAAAGTTTGATGATTCTCAGCCAATTAGTAACCGAAACATTTGATAATCCTAGGTAAAATTATTTAGGAAAAATAAATTGAATAAACTCAAAAATGCTATATTGTTATTAAAGTATATATCAATTTGCAAAAGTAGGTCATGGTTACCTATTTTTGGTTGACATACTTTGAGGACCAAAAATGCATCAACTGACAGTTTGATGATTCTAAGCCAATTAGTGACTGAAAAAGCCATGAATTACACAAGTAGGTCATAGTGACCTACTTTTTGGTTGACACACTTTGAGGACTCAAGATGCATCAACTGAAATAGTTTGATGATTCTAAGCCAATTAGTAACTGAACAAGAGGCCCATGGGCCACATCCCTCACCTGAGCACATTGGCTAGGCAAAAGCACAAATCAGTTCAGTACTGAAAAGATTACCCGGGGGGGGGGGGGGGGGCTTGAATTTTAAACTACCTGATGATGCTTCCATGTCAATATAACAAATGGCTTTGTTGTACTTGAGAAGATTTTTTAAAAAATTTCCCATATATTCCTTTGTAAAAATTTGATCCCCCATTGTGGTTCCTCCCTATTCCAGGGGTCATCATTTGAACTTGAATCTACACTACCTGAGGATGCTTCCACATCAATATGACTAAACATAGCTTTCCTGTTCTTGAGAAGAAATATTTTTTCTATATGTTCTTATGTAAAACTTTCGACCCCCCAATGGGCCCCACCCAACCCCTGGGGGTCATCATTTGAACAAAATTTTATCTACACTACCTGAGGATGCTTCCATATCAAAATGACTAATCATGGTTTGCAGTTCTTCAGAAGAAGATATTTTCCTATATATTTCTATTTAAGACTTTGATCCTCCATTGTGGCCCCATCCTACCCACGGGGGTCATGATTTGAACAAAATAGAATCTACATTACCTGAGGAGGCTTCCACATAAATATGATCAATCAGGGCTTTGCTGTTCCTGAGAAGAAGATTTTTAAAATTTTTCCTATACATTTCCATGTAAAACTTTGATCCTCCATTGTGGCCCCATCCTACCCCCGGGGGTCATGATCTGAATAAATTTGAATCTACCCTACCAGAGGATGCTTCCATATAAATATGAACAATCTGGGCTTTGCTGTTCCTGAGAAGAAGATTTTTCCTATATATTTCTATGTAAAACTTTGATTCTCCATTGTGGCCCCGCCCTACCCCCGGGGGTCATGGTTTGAACAAATCTGAATCTACACTACCTGAGGATGCTTTCATATAAATATGACTCATCATGGCTTTGCTGTGCTTGAGAAGAAGATTTTTAAAGATTTTTCCTATATATTTCTATGTAAAACTTTGATCCTCCATTGTGACCACGCCCTACCCCCGGGGGTCATGATTTGAACAAAATAGAATCTACACTACCTGAAGATGCTTCCATATAAATATGACTCATCGTGGCTTTGCTGTTCCTGAGAAGAAGATTTTTAAAGATTTTTCCTATATATTTCTATGTAAAACTTTGATCCTCCATTGTGGCCCCGCCCTACCCCTAGGGGTCATGGTTTGAACAAAATAGAATCTAAACTACCTGAAGATGCTTCCATATAAATATGACTCACCTTGGCTTTGCTGTTCTTGAGAAGAAGATTTTTAAAGATTTTTCCTATACATTTCTATGTAAAACTTTGATCCTCCATTGTGGCCCCGCCCTACCCCCGGGGGTCATGATTTGAACAAACTTGAATCTACACTACCTAAGGATGCTTCCATATAAATATGACTCATCATGACTTTGTTGTTCCTGAGAAGAAGATTTTTAAAGATTTTTCCTATATATTTCTATGTAAAACTTTGATCCTCCATTGTGGCCACGCCCTACCCCCGGGGGTCATGGTTTGAACAAATTTGAATCTACACTACCTGAGGATGCTTCCATATAAATATGACTCATCATTACTTTGCTGTTCTTGAGAAGGAGATTTTTAAAGATTTTTCTTATATATTTCTATGTAAAACTTTGATCCTCCATTGTGTCCCCGCCCTACCCCAGGGGGTCATGATTTTAAGAAATTTGAATCTACACTACCTGAAGATTTTCCACATGAGTTTCATCTTTGATGGCCCTATGGTTCTTGAGAAGAAGATTTTTAAATGATGCATTTATTTTTTCACTAATTCTTAATTATCTCCCCTTGAAAGAAGGCATGACCCTTCATTTGAACAAACTTGAATTCCATTAACCCAAGGATTCTTTGTAGCAAGTTTGGTTGAAATTGGCCCACTGGTTCTTGAGAAGAAGATGAAAATGTGAAAAGTTTACAACAACAACGACGACAACGACGACAGACAACGGACAAATTTTGATCAGAAAAGCTCACTTGAGCCTTTGGCTCAGGTGAGCTAAAAAGCTATTAAAGTCCTGAAGTAGGTTACAATGACCTACTTCTTGGTTGACACACTCTGGGTACCCAAGATGCATCAACTGACAAAGTTTGATCATTACAATTAGTACCTGAAATATTCAAATTAAGCCATGCAATTGCAAAAGTAAGTCATACTGACCAACATTTTGGTTGATGCACCCCAAAGATTCAAGATGCATCAACTGACAAAGTTTGATGATTCTAAGCCAATTAGTATCTGAAAAAGCCATCAAATTCTAAAAAAAAAAAAGGTCATAGTGACCTACTTTTTGGTTGACCCACTTTGAGAACCAAAATGCATCAACTGACAGAGTTTGATGATTCTTAGCCGATTACTGTCAGAAATATGAAAATGCAAAAGTAGGTCACAGTGACCTCTTTCTTAATTAATACACTCCGAAGACTCAAGATGCATCAACTGACAAAGTTTGATGATTCTAAGCCAATTAGTAACTAAAATAGCCATGAAATTTAGAAAGTAGGTCAGGGTGACCTACTTCTTGGTTGACACACTCCAAGGACTCAAGATGCATCAACCGACAAAGTTTGATAATTCCAAGCCAATTAGTATTCGAAATATTTAAATTAAGCAATGAAATTGCAAAAGTAGGTCACTGTAACCTACATTTTGGTAGATACACTCTGAGGACTCAAGATGCATCAACTGACAAAGTTTGATGATTCTAAGCCAATTAGTATATGAAATATTTAAATTAAGCCATGAAATTGCAAAAGTAGGTCAAGGTGACCTACTTTTGGTTGACACACTCCAAGGACTTAAGATGCATCAACTGACTAAGTTTGATGATCCTATACTTCAAAGTGTCCAAAATATGCCCATATAACAATTTGAGAATGAATACCTGTAAAATTCCAAAAATAGGTCACTGTTACCTACTTTTTAATAAATCTGTTTTAAGGCCCCTAGATGCATCAACTTACAAGGTTTGATGATTCTAAACCTCTTAGTATCTGAAATAGTGGCCTTCAATGTTTAGAAAATGATAAGTCATAAAATTCAGAAAGTAAGTCAAGGTGACCTACTATTGGGTTGACACACCTCAATTTCCCATGATGCATAAACTGACAAGTTTTTATGATAATAGGCTTCAAAGTATCCAAGTTATGCATCAAAATTAGAATGAAAATAAATACCTGCAAAATTCAAAAGTAAGTCACAGTGACCTACTTTTGAGTCAACATGATATGAGGTCTGAAGATGCATCAGCTGACAAGATTTGATGATCCTAGGCCTTATAGTGGGCAATATATCAAAGATTAAACAAAACAGAAATTTTATTCAACTTTGAAGTGACCTTGAGACCACGCCCTTTGCCCCAGGGTGATTCCCCGAGCAAATTTTAATCTACAACATATCCTCATCCTTGTATATAAGTTTAGTGATAATCTGCCCAGTGGTTCTTGAGAAGATTTTTTAGCAACCACTACTTTTGTTTTTATTTCCCTAATTATTTCCCCTTGTTTAAGGGACACATCCCTAGTTTTAGTATAAATGAAAGCAGTTGGGCCAAGGATACTCTGGGACAAATTTGAAAAAAAAATGACTAAGGGGTTCTCGAGATATGGCCCATTTTCGAAAAAAGTTTATGCACAACCCACAGATGGCCATAACATTAGCTCTTTGAGCCTTTGACCTACATGTATCTCTAACCTTTTGATACATTTTTCCTTCAAATATTGGAATTTGCCAATATTTGACTTTACAGTAACAAAAATGGGGGGGGGGGGGGGAGGGGGCATATACAGATTCTAAATGAAAATAGTCGTATTAAAACTACAGCAAAAGACTATACTCAGAAACAAGATGTCCAAGGGCCTTAACAGTCACCTTAGTATAATACAACACTGTAAAGGATCCATACAAGTATAAAATAAACAAAATAAACTGATACCTTAAGCTATGTTGCCCTAAAGCAAGAGAAATAGGATAATCAGGTATCATCAAAATAATTAGTTTAGTACCCGGTAACAAATTTTACAGAGATCTACTTACTTGTGTGTACATGCCCCCATTTGTCACTATCACCATGTTAACTAATTTGTGCTTGTTCTTTTTTGGTATACCATCTCATTCTCTCTCTCATTGACCTCTCTTGGTCTTTGAAGAGGATTTAAAGCATAAAGATATTATAGAAAATTCTTGTATAAATCTCTTTATTCAATTCACCTTTCAATTACATTATTTATAGTGATCAATTTTTACTGGTGAATAGCAAAGATGAATAACTTCTCTCAGTAGAACATAAATACAGCCCTGCCCTGCACCAGAACACATCAAATGGTCTAGAATTTCACAAATCTGGTAAAAATACCCTTGCTAATTACATCTTTGAACTCCGTTTACCTCCTACAAGCACAGGAGCAGTCTGAGAGCAGAAGATTTTCAAAGCAATAATACATTTTCACTATAATACATTCAACACAGCCCACCCTTAAGCATCCTTGCTCATCATAACTAATATGCATTTAGATCATCTGAGAAATACCCAGGAGCAGAGAAAACTCTCATAGAAATAATGCATTTTCACAATATATTCAACGAAGAAATAATGCATATTCACCATATATTCAACAAAGCCCTGTCATACACATAAACCCCTAACCCTGGGGACACAAATTTCGCAATTTTGGAAGAGACAGCCTTGCTCAGCACCATGCACATAGATTGTTTGCTTAATACTCAGGAGCAGAGATGTTTAAAGATATAATTAGGGATGTCAATTTTGTCAATAATTCATATTCGTATATTCAATGAAAGTATTTGAATATATTCGAATATTCGATAAAATAAATAAATCTGTTTTATTTTAAATATGCGTCATCCTACTCTCATGAAAGGTTTAGCGTAGGTATACTTTTTGGAAGTAAAATTGTATGAAGACATTCAGGTGTACAATAAGAAATTCTATTTGATATTTGTCAATGTTTGAAATAAATAATTGATTTAAAGGTAGAAAAGTATAATTTTAACAAATGAAATTTGTATTTATAGTAGCTCCAACTGAGGAACCAGTCGTCTTACAAAATGCAAGATAGTCGTAACGGTATACTGTTCAGATTTCAGTATGTGTAAAAAATTACAATTATCTGCCTAATAAGAGATATGATTATAATCTTTGATACAATGTAAACAAATTTTTTCATAGACAATTTTCCTAGGTAATTAACTAATTTCACGATAATGAATATAAAATTCAGGATTCTGTACAACCAGAGAAAATCAAGCAATTTACACATTTATTCTTAAATTAACCTTTTACAATATTAATTACAGATTAATTCTATTGGACATTTATTCAATGATCAATTAATTTTATTTTGATAAGTATACTCATTACGCCTTTTAGACATTCTTAGATTTAATTTTTGTCCTCGATTCTAGATCCGATTGTATCTAACTAATAAAAACTATGAAAGTACGTTTTGTATTATAAATAAAGCATTTTTGTACAATTCTTTAACACCTTACTCAAAACAAAATAGTACATGTAATTTAGTAAATCTATAAGATAAGATAGTAGTGAATGGAATCAGGCGATCGAAATTGATCGTTAGTAAATTAAACAGGGATAATTCCAGCACTGTTCTAATCAAAATTTATTAATCACAGTACTTCTTTTTATGAAATCTGAAAAACACCGAATATTCGAATCTTAAATTCATATTCGAATATCAACTCATCGAATGAATATTCGAATGTTCGAATATTCGTTGCCATCCCTAGATATAATGCATTTGCACTATATAACAATAGAGTCCCAATCTCACACCAGAACCACCGATTCAGGGACCATGAAATCCAATTGGAAGAGAGACCTTTGCTCTTCTAAACTTTGCACTTAGTTTGTTAGCTTAATACCTAGAAGCAGTAGGGATTTGCAAAGAATTTATGCATTTTCACTATATGATCAAAATAGTCCTGTTCTTACACCAGAACCCCTGACCATGACTACAATTTTCACGAATTTGAAGATGCACCATCACTCATCATAACCCTGCACTTGGTTTAGATTCTCTGACCCAAGGGCTATGAATGTCACAATTTTGAAGATTTTTAAAAATTACAAAAATTTTGTTGGTTTTAGCCCCACCCCAAAGGCCTGGGGGTGGGGGTGGAGAAGGACCATGAAATTCACAATTTTTATTCCCATTCACCCATAGATATACGCCAAAATTAGTTGATTTTGATTCAGCAGTTCCAGCATTGTCACAAACCACAGCCAAAATGTACGATCCTCTCCCATTCTGGCTGTGGTTGAATGAATGAGAAGAGAATATTTCGCAGCTCATTAAAATATTGACCAATGCGAGTAAAGCCTAGTCAGATAATGAACTTTGACACCACCTTTCAATACCCAATTGCAATATATGAAACATTTCTTGTATACTGTTGATGTCAGTTGTTGATTTCAATCGCGATGGAAACAAATACTGTCATTGGCTGAAAATGATGGCACAACACAGAGGCGTAAATATTCAAGATTATGACACTTTTTGTGATCAAGCAGCCACTGGTAGGAGATAGCTGTATATGCAGACTCCGGACCGTGGCTTGAGATGATGCAGTTCCAGAGAACAAGCTGAATATGCTTAAAAAATAATAACACATGAAAACAGATAGCATTAGGTCATTTAAGTGATTCATGTGACCTTCAAAATGGAGAAATTCATTTGCTTTCCTTAAAGGGTCAAATCACAGAAAATACCTCTTATATCAGGGTTTGACACTAAGGCACGTCCGACCTACCTATTCTAGTAAATGTGTGGTCCGGTCGTGTGAAATCTTCATGAACTAGACCGACTGGTCGTGTGGATGAAATAAATGTTAACCCTCATTTCAGTTTTTCAAATAAATGCTCTAAAAACGTTTTAAAGAAATTTTCTTAATTTTCCGATTGCAAACACATCTATTGCTCTGAAAAAAACTTACCTGCATGAATCAATCGCTATTTTTAGCCCGGCTGATAGACAAGTCACGATTGAAACTGGCTTCGTTCTGTATCATTTGGTATGATAAGTATTGAATAATAAAGTTTTTAATTTATTTACATGTATACATATTTTCAGTAATAATTTTATTTAAGTTCCTTGAATTAATGTTCTTTAAAGCTTATAATATTCGTATGTTTACTCATTGGGCTGCTACCCATGGGCTCAATGGGCTGCTACCTATGGAAAAGTCTGTCAAAATGTATACCTGAAAACGTGCGAGAGATACACTGTAGTATGGTTTCGAAACTTTTTTCATTATAATAGCAAGTTATAAAAAGAAATTTTTCAACTTTGGTCAGGGCTAGTGATTTTATGGTCAGGGCTAGTAAAAATTATGGGAAGTAGCCCGACTGGTCTAGTACTCATAAAGTTAATGTCAAACCCTGTATATCGTAAAAACATGCAAGGTTTGTCCCATACTTATCACATATTACACATACCATGTTTTCCTCAAACTAAATGTCAATCACAAGAATGCAGTGTAAAAGCATGTTTTAAAATAAAACAGATACCAACCAAAACACTGTGAGGAGCTGCTGGATCCTACTCCACTTGTCTTTTTGCCTAGAGGACAGGGCAAGCAGTAATGCTGCCCAGCCATGTCTTGGTAAAAGTGTTTCTGGCAGAGGGAACATATTGAACCATTCAGAAACTGTCCAACAGGGCACTCAGCTGAAAGAAATAAATTATACAGTTTGTTTGTAAAGCAGAAAAAAATAAAAACTGATATAGACTAGACTTTTGTCAATGTACATGTACAGATAATGTGTACTAAAGGTATTTTCAAGGTATCTGCTTAAACAACATTCTCTCCTCATAAGTACAGTAAAACACCTATAACAAAGTGCCAGGGACTGACGATTTTGCTTCATATTAAATGTTAATTTGAAGTAAATTTCTCACTTTGGAAAAAATTATCAGATTAAAATTTGCAACAATTAGCAGTAATTAAATACATATATCAACAGAGCAACAGTCATCGTAATGTATTCCAAGTACCAAACCGAGTTTCAATTCATATATAATGAAGTTACAAAGCAAGCAACATATGCGTTCCTTGAAACATTCTAGTTTTTTGTGTTGATGTGACTGGATATAAAGCGCTATTAATTTATCCCTCTTGAAAATTAGATGGAGGAGTTGGTAATTGGTTTGAAGTTGTTTTTTGTGCTTTGAATTAGAAATGAACCATGCATAAATGTTTATTATCTTGTTAAGGTTTGTTTTCTTTGGGATTCCAATGCAATATAGAGTTTCAGAGTTGATAGGAAAGTAACCCCAACCTTTGGATGTTACTACAGGTTTCGATGTTGTAACTTTATGTTTGTCTGTGACCGTAGTTGGTACATACACAGTAGTTGGAATTGTAGTTGTAGATGTACCTTCTGAAATCAAAGAATTCATGTTTATACTTCTATTTCTTCAATCAGGTGTTTCTTCTAATTACATAACAGTCAATATAAATATCTGATTATGCAGCTTGAATAATAATTTATTTTGAAGCTTTGTGTATACAGCTCTATATACTATAAAATATAAATTTTGCAGAAACTATATCAGGACGTGATCATATACGCAGAATAGAAGAAAGTAGAAACTGTTAAAAAGCACAACAAAAGAAACAAACCACAAAATGGGGTGATTACTGTTCAGTATTCAAATAATTATATTGATCTATAATTCTGCTCAGTTGTATATATAAGTCCTCTCTAGAACAAATTTCACCGTGAAAACTTCTGTTTGTATTCATGGGGAAGCCTGTCTTAGATTGAGGAGTAGGTAAAGGACTTGAAGTTGTTTTCTGTGCTGTAAATAGGAACTGGTCAGTGCATAAATTTTCATTAACTTGTTAAACTGTTGCTCATACACATAAATATTAGGTTTATATATCTACTATTTTTTGAAATATACGAATACAATGTCCATTTGTCAAGTGTTAAATTGGTCAATGACTATAAGTGAATTGGTTTAATATTACAGTCAACTAATTTTCAATTTCTTTCCTTAACGTGTACGGATGTTTCATTCATCATTCGGCCCACTGTAAAAGAAAACGCCCACCAAGCAAAAGTTTTCCATGGCTTATAAACCTTTAAGCAATAATAAATTGTAAGAATTCCCTCCCTGTCCTCTATTTATGCATTTTATGTTCGTTTACAATCTGAGAATACTAAAACAAATAAGGTAGCTTGGTACTTATTTATATCTGTAAAGATGTATGTATAAGAATACGTTTACACTCATTTTTATACATACATCTTTACAGATATAAATAATTCTTGCCAGTGTCAAAATCTGTCAATGTACTAGAACGATGCATAATTCCTTCAAAACCGTTAATGATATTGAAAGAAACGTCCAATTTGAAAAAAGTTTCATTATACAAAGTATATTATGACTGTATTTTTAATTTACATTGAATTATTAAAGCTAGAGCAAAATGGCAGAAATTTAAAAGTCTTATGTTTTTTTTTTCTATATTGGCTTCCTGAAAAATAAATCTAAGAAAAATACCAATAAATCTGACATTTTATTTGAATCCAGGTATTGAACCAACATCAGCCTAATTTTTACTAGCTTTCACAATTAATCACAAGAGGAAACAAATAGGAAAATTTACAAGACAACAAGTCAGAAGTAAAGCACCAAAGGATGACCATGGAGATTTTGTGTTTTAGTTCGATTTTCTGAAATTTCACCTACCAAACTTTTCTCTTGCTGAAGTACTTGAATTAGCTTCAAAAAACCCACATTAAATTGGGGTTAGATAAATACAGTATAAACATGTAATAAGCAGTGTAAAACATACATGTACATAAATAATGATGGAATAAGATATTGCAGTTCTACATTTATGAAGGTGATAATGTATGTACATAATGAATTCTTCACCAACACTAAATGGGAGTTTTAACAGATGTGTCCTTTGTGTCCTTTGGTTTGATGATTACTCTCTTAGCGTGGATAGCACACAAGCTGGTATCCTCAAAGAGTACAAGAAGGTAGGCCTCACTGGCTTCCTGGATATTTGGAGACAGAAGTGAACTAAATGATAAATTATAGTAAAAGATGATAAAAACTCACTTTCACAAAGTGTGTTGTCTTCGTCAGCAAAGTTTTCACAATCATCTCTGTTGTCACAGAGTTTGCTGGCCTCAATACACAAGGACCCATTTTTGTAGCAGTCAAATCTCTTAGCTGGACAGTGACTTACTGGTGGAGCTGAAAAATAAAAGTCTGTTTGTTCTTATAATGAAAGGAGAAGAGAGAAAATTGTTTCTGTATTTGGGATACTTTAACTAAATATAAGATATGAAACTTACGACAACCAGCTTCATCAGATCCATCCACACAATCCACATAGCCGTCACACTTGAGACTGTGATAGATGCAGTTATTGTCGCATTTAAATTGATCTGGTCTGCATGTGGCTGTGCCTTTAAAAAAAGAGAAATGAATTATTAAAGTTTTCATTTCTGTCTAATCTTTTCCTTATCGTTAATGTTATTAAATATCATCTTTCAAAATACATATGACTTAAAGATTCAAGTTCGGATTTTATCGTTTGCGATGGCATTATAGAGACGATTAAAAATGTTGAAAGTGTTGCAGATATTTACATATCATAAATAAAAAAAAATGGACTCAACTGGTGATGGTTGCAAACTATTTATACAAAGGTGCAGACTGTATGTATTTTGTTCTTGTTGCCTTTTTTATTTTTACCTTTTAAAATTTCTTTGTTAATGAACTTCCAAACTCTATTGCTCTTTAAAAAATTGTTAAATAAATTTTCTGAATATGGTAATTCATATTTTTGGCAAAACAATTTTTTGTCATTTCCAATATTAAACAATTAAAGATTAGACACGGGGCATTTCCGGTAGGAACAAGTAAAAGAAGATTATTGCTTACAGCAGGTGCACTAATTATCAAGTTATTAAAGTAAATATAACAAAATCCATTAAATACGTAGTAATATATATGAATATTTAGGGTACATTATAAACAGCAGATCAACTGTGAAGTACTATCTCAGAACAAAAATAAATGTACTACAACAATTATTATATATATAGTAACTAAATAGCATGTAATCTGTTTTCATAAAAAGGGGACATGCATGTGGTGCACCTTTTACGTTTGTGACTTTTAATACGCAATGAATGCACCAAGTGGTGGTCTTTAAATACAGTAATCTCAAGAATCAAACTAACATTGCAATTCATCTGATCCATCCAAACAGTCCTCGTCCCCGTCACATTTCCACGATTTGTGAATGCACTGTTTACCAGAGTTGCACTCCCATTCTGTGATCTCTGAACAAATAGATACATTTTTGGTTGAACAATTTGTTTCATCGCTTTGGTCATTACAATCAAGTTCGCCATCACACTGCCACAGCTTGTCAATACACAGCTTGTCTGAACACTGGAACTCGTCATCAGTGCAATTAACAGCAGCTATCACAAGAAAGGAAAAAAATAAATCATTTACTTATATCAATTTATGCATATTCTACAATTTTTACAATATTTGACCAAAAATACATACAACATAGTTTTTCATCGCTGTTGTCACCGCAGTCATCATCTCCATCACACTTCCATTTGTTTCTTACACACTTAGAGTTGTCACATCTGAATTCATCGCTAAAACAGGTAGGGGAATCACAAGTCTCATCCTCACCATTAAAACAGTCTGGAGAACCATCACAACGCCATCTAGCTGGGATACACTCTCCATTTCCACACCTAAACTTGTCTTCATGACATGTTTTATTTCCTGCAAATAAACATGATTTTTTTAACATGAATCATCTTTTAATCTTTCAATGACAAAACTATGGACTCAAAGCATCTTCATTAATATAATTAAAATCTTAATTTATTTAAAAAAAAAGAAAATATTATGAGATATTAACTTACTGCAAATGTCAGTTTCATCAGATCCATCCATACAATCTGTTTCATTGTCACAAGTCCACCTCATTGGCACACATTGACCAGATCCACATGTAAATTCACCTTCTGGACATGTCTTGGAAGCTACATTGCAATTTTATAGACTTAGTAAATATACAGAATAACCAAATATAGATTGGTTATAAATACAAACTTATAATACATAATATTACAGAATTTGTTGCACATTGAATATTCCTGTTTTATTGTCCTCCTCACTAGCATATAATTTTATTTAAACTCGTAAGAAAATTGCCCCAAAATCAATATTAATTTCTATACTTTTAAAAAATCATTCATCATGAAAAAATTAAAGACCAGATTTTTAACATCATAAACAACTATTTTTATGATAAATAAGGAACTCAGAAAATGTCATGTCCTGGGATTGGTCATTTACAAAGTTACTTTGTTAAAAATCCTTCTGATTCTACACACAACTACTCTGAATCTGATTTAAAAAGATGATGGAGTTCCTCATTGACTATGAAATAGGTGAAGACAGTAAACAATGATCTATCTAATAAAATCCTTAAACAATTCAAATTTTGAACAGCGCAAAATATACTGACCCCTTGAAACACAAGAGATGGGATCAGGTGTCTAGGAGTAAGGTTCCCCTGTCGACCGGACACACGGGTCGTGAGTCCTTTCTATTGATCAGATAAACGGAGTAATCCATAGTTAAAATCAGTATTTAAAATATGGTCTAACAATAGGTATTAAACATGTGTAGTCTTTTTGATATCGTGTCTTCTATCACTCTGTTGGAATTTCGATGGGCTCCAATCTAGCCTACTTGGTTTTTTTTTATTTTGTTATAAACAATAATTCATTCAAATACTTCTTCATGAAAAGAAAACTCTTGCCTTGGCCTTTAAATCTTTTAGATATGCTGATGACGTTTTATCATTTTACAATAGTTATTTTCATTCATACGTCAATTTGATACATCACAGTAAACTCAAAATAAAAGGCACCACAGAGTGCAACAAATGCTTCTTAACCGGGTGTTTTCTGACTATAGACGATCATGGCTACCTTGCAACTAAACTTTATGACAAATATGATGACTTCAGCCTTTCCAACTTTTTATGCAGTTATGTCATAAAAACTACTGCATATGGTGTTCGTCTCACAACTGATTCGGTACGCAAGGGAATGATCCAAGTACGATCAATATTGTATCAATGCAAGCAAGTGAAATAAAATTGATGCTACGGGGCTTTTAACAATCTCGTTTATAGTCAGCATTTTGCAAATTCTACTGTGGAGTTAAATAATGTTCTTATTTGCAAATACAATCTTTCATTGGGTCGTATTTGACTGATTTGACTGTTTCATACCAATTGTCAGGCCACTGTTTATACAGCACTTTTGAATGCAGATACTATTATTACCTGATCAGAAAAGAGGACTCACTTCCGGTGTAACCGGTCAATAGGGGATTATTACTCCTACTTGGCACCTGATCCTACCTCTGAAATCTAGACACAACTTGAAAGGCAGATATAACACATCGGTCATTGGACAATTGGAACCTGCGTTGACATAAAAAGCTGGTCAAAAAACATAATGACGTTTTGAATTGAGTGTCTCCTTAAAGATCGCAGATGGTGGTAACAATAGAAATCAATTATCGTCTTGGATTTTAATTTGCTTTCTTCATATAAAATTTGGAGCAAGTAGATTTCCAAATAGATGATAAATCGTCAAGAAGGTTTTGTTATCCAAAATTTCAGAAAAAAATAAATGAATCTAACTTTAGTCCCTGAAAAAGAATCCCAGAGCGAGAGATTGTTACAATTAATGAACCTATCATAGTCTAAACTAGATCATCCATTCAAAAATAGACTTTTAACTTGCAGTCTCTAGCTCATCATCTATCTTTTTGAAAAAAAAGGTGCGTAAAATTGGACAATAAGGACCGTGAGTAACTTAAATTTAAGGTCAGACGATACGTTCCACAAATATATGTTTGGTATCTCTTCATAACATATGAAAAATATTCAAAATTACCAATACCTTGTTATTTCTAAACTGTTTATAATTGTCTTCAAAAAGATCAAAATGGTACCGAAAAGCGCGATATTGGCAATTCATGCTATTTCCAATTAGTAGGATTATATAGAAAACACTATCCTCTGGTATCTTGCACAAATGCCTGGTAAAGGTACCTAAAATATTTGCTAGTAAACATCTTAAATTAGCAAAACTTAAATGACAAAATCATGAAATATATGGAGATAACGAACAGTATTCAAGCTCAAAAGTCCATTAAACGATACAAATTTTGGAGCATAGCAAACACGGACCTCCAAAACATCAGAGGTGGGATCAGGTGCCATGGAGGAGTGAGAATCCCCTGCCGACCGGTCACACTCGCCGTGTGTTCTTTGTCATGATCGGGAAATAACGGAAAAGTCCGTCGACAATTCAGTGTGTAAACAATGGCCTAACAATTAGTATGAAAAACGTCAGTCAGCATTTGACTTACTGAAAAATTGTATTTGCTGACAAGGTCATTGAATCGACCATAGAACTTATGAAATGACGACTTTAAACGAGATTGCTCATGAAGGTATTTTGCTGCATAAGTAAGGGAAGTTGACGATTGAAAAGTTAAAGTCATCACGTTTATCATAAAGGTTAGTTGTTAGATTACCATTAATGTCTTTTTCTAGTAAAATACCCAAATATGAAACAGATGTGTCAGACTCTGTGGTATCTTTTATTTCAAGCTCACCGGGATATATCATATCGACATAAGAATGGAAATAACCATTGTTAATTGACAATACGTCGTCGATACATCTAAATTCGAGTTGAAAGCCACAGCAAGTGTTTTATTCTTTTCACGTATAAGATTTTGAACAAATTCTGCTTCATATGAATACAAAAATAGGTCTGCTATTAACGGGGGGCAATTGGTACCCATGGAAATTCCAATAGATTTTTTGGAAGACCTGGTCTCCAAAAACCACATAGATATTGTCAATCAGAAACTCAAGCATCTTTTTAATATCAACTTCATAGTACTTGTGTGTGCAATCAGAATGTTTTTTAACAAAATAATTTTGCAAATGACCAAGGTAAGTAAATTTAAAAGTAGCAAAACTTCAATGACAAAATCTTGGGGGAAAATTATATATTTTTAAGGAACTTATAGTCTGACTCTAAGTAAAAGATAATATGAACTCAATTTGTTGAACAAATCGTATGCAAGGGTGAGTCAGGGATTAAGTATGAAGACGCCTGACAAAGAATTTTTCGACGTTTATACGATAGAGGCGCAAAAAGTATCCATACCAGCATGAAAGTGGGACAGGTTATCAATGTACACAAACCTGCATATATAAATGGAATTTATTTAATAACTACATGTATTGGATGAAGGATGTTCATGTATACCACATCAAACTTTTATTTACTGGATGTTTAAAGTGTCTCTGAAATATGATTTCATCATTGAAAGACCAATTATTATAAGCTCTTAATTCTATTTATTCATTTTTTCATAGAAAATGGAAAAAGACAAGGTATGGTAAATGCCAAATATGGCTCCATTTTTGATCTAAAAATCAATACACAGTTGAAATTGTGATTATTTGCAATTAGGAACTTTACACGATGCTTGTTTTAAAACCAGTATTAATTTTGCTTCGAATCGTACACAATAGGGTGACAAAATTCCTCCATTCTGATGGGATTTTATAAAATTTGAGATACCTTTCACTTCTGGTAAAATAAAGCACAAGCTTGCCAATCTGAGATTTTATTATTTTTTTCATAGATATTTCTATTTATATTTTTTTTCATAGATATTTATTTATTCATTTTTTCATAGATATTGTCAATCAGAAACTCAAGTATCTTTTTAATATCAACTTCAGAGTACTTGTGTGTACAATCAGAATGTTTTTTAACAAAATAATTTTGCAAATGACCAAGGTAAGTAAATTTAAAAGTAACAAAACTTCAATGACAAAATCTTGGGGGAAAATTACATATTTTTAAGGAACGTATAGTCTGACTCTAAGTAAAAGATAATATGAACTCAATTTGTTGAACAAATCGTATGCAAGGGTGAGTCAGGGATTAAGTATGAAGACGCCTGACAAAGAATTTTTCGACGTTTGCCAGAAAAGAAAAGTAAATTCAACTTATCTCCTTAAAGCTGAAGACAACTCGTAAATAGGCATACGCCATATAAAATTTCCCATATCTTATATCTGCACTGGGGTATACTAACCATTCGCATTCGTTACACCTGATTGCTTTTACCTTGTCACTGTTGCGAGTAGTACATGTGTGTCTTACATTGTCCTTTTTATTACGTTTTATTTCAATGAACGTGCATTTTTGTTTATTTCACATTTTCACATTGACCTGTGCTATTGATATTGAAAATATTTGGTCACTTTTTTGGCAGAAGCAAACAGAAGTCATGTTTGTTGCAACCATGTAAAACACAATGACAATGAAGGAGAAATCCTTTCATGTGAAGTCCGTGAGGCAAAATACATTGAACTCTGTACCAAGCCGAGGCTTATATAGCAGCTTGATATCGACGGTCTTGAGAAATCTAATATGGCGGACAAAGATAACTCTTCATGTAAGAGACTTAGAGATATTCCAGAAGAAATTCAAAATGACTCTAATTACAACATTTCCTATGAATTCGGCAGCGGAATGTGGCTCTCCAAACATGAATGAAAAATACATGTATGTGATTTTTAATATATATATATATATATATATATATATATATATATATATATATATATATATATATATATATATATATATATATATTATATTATATTATATTATATTATATTATATTATATTATATTATATTATATTATATTATATTATATTATATTTTTATGGATAAAAATAATTTTAAAACAATTATTCAAACAAACTGATTTTAGGTAGCGAAAATTTTAAGGCATTTGGTTAAGCTGTTCTCAGTTCCCGAGTTTATACGCATTGGCAAAAATGTTAGAAATAGCGAGAAAAAATGCGAATTGAATAAGTATTTGCGTAAATGATATTGAAACAACTTCAAACTTAACAAGTTAGTTTAAAGACTTGATACTGGATGCGTTAAGGTGGTTTAATTAAGTTTGGACATTAAGCCACCATTAAGCTGCAGCTTAAAGGTGGCTTAATGGTAGCTTAATGAAGTTTGGACATTAAGCACCTAGAAGCTGCAGCTTAATGGTGGCTTAAAGGAATTAACTGCTATAAGCCACCATTAAGCTACCATTAAGCCACCATTAAGCGATTGCTTAAAGATGGTCTTTCGTCCTGTGATAGACTCCTAATACTGTTTTTACTCGCAGTATATATGTACGTTATATTTATAAATTATATCGCTTTTGCTGTTTCACACCGGAAAAAAGAAATTTTTGTACCGACAACGAACAGCATAAATCAACGCAAGAATTCACCATATGTTTTTGTAATTTACAGAGTTTTCATTCAGGAATAATCATTTGCAACCTCAGATGTCCGCAGTGGAATCTCTCGAACAGCTCATTTTACATTGGTCACTTCCTACCTAATTTGTATTTAAAGAGTTCGCCATTAAAAGGAAAATTAGGTATGTATTGGTTATGTAGGAATGCTGTACATTGTAATTATTTATTTAATAACTACATGTAATTCATGTATGGGATAAAGGATGTTCATGTATGCCACATCAAACTTTTATTTACTGGAAGTTTAAAGTGTCTCTGAAATATGATTTCATCATTGAAAGACCAATTATTATAAGCTCTTAATTCTATTTATTCATTTTTTCATAGAAAATGGAAAAAGACAAGGTATTGTAAATGCCAAATATGGCCCCTTTTTTGATCTAAAAATCAATACACAGTTGAAATTGTGATTATTTGCAATTAGGAACTTTACACGATGCTTGTTTTAAAACCAGTATTAATTTTGCTTCGAATCGTACACAAAAGGGTGATAAAATCCCTCCATTCTGATGGGATTTTATAAAATTTGAGATACCTTTCACTTCAGGTAAAATAGAGCACATGCTTGCCAATCTGAGATTTTTTTTTTTTTTACACAAGATGCATCTGATACTTGTGCATGAAATAGAGATTTAGTAGATTTCAAAAAAAGAAATAGAAACAAAATTGTGAATTGAAGAAAAAAAATTATCATTTAAAAATTTTGCCTGTCCCGATCTAAATTAAACTGATTCCGACTGGAATTATATTAAATGGAAATATTTAACAATTTCACAAAAATACTAGATTGCTTGCCCATAATATGTTTACAAATTAATTGAACTTATTAAGGAAGATTTCGTACAAATTTGAAAATTAGCATTTTTTCTTAAATTACCAAATTTCATTTAAATTTCTCTATAAAATATGATTGCCTGATTTTCCTTTTCCTATATGTAAAAGTTTCTTGAATATTCATAAACTATCAACAAATTATGTGTTTCATATCCATAAATATTTGTTTATTAAAAAACTAAAATGACGTCTTGACATTTTTATTAGATTTCTATGTTATTCATTCACTAACAGCAAATTTGAAGCTCAGATATGATCTTATTTGCAACCAAAACAATTCTTTCCTTTTTTTTCCTAACCCCCCCCCCCCAAATCATAAAATAATCAAGCGCTTATATAAGGTTTCGAGGATGAAATTATATTAAACATACTTAAACAGCCAGTTATTATCTGCGGCTTGAAACATTTTATACTGAGATCTAGTGGAACTAACGCTGAAAAATTCATAATTTTGACTCCATATCATGGTAAGAAATTCCGTGGATTTTCTCCAGGGTAGATATGGATTGAAGTCAATCAAAGAAGAGTAATGCAAGGCAATCAATGTCAGAAACTTTGAGGAAAGGATCCTAAAGTTTTTAAGATTAAAAATTAAACTATGAACTTCATTCTTCAGGGAACAATTAGAGGCCTTTCAATTTTTTTCCGGGGATATTGGTGGGAGGGGGGGTGTATTTGAATATCCTATGTAATCAATAATAATAATGCATTTAAAATAAAATATTTAATAGGAAATAAACGAATAAAGTAAAAAAAAAAAAAAAAGAATTTAAATGTTTGAAACTACGATTTCTAATTTACTTTTAGACCCCTGATTCGATGTCAGAAAGCAAAAGTGTTTCAAAATATATTAATTTTACCCATATATCAGTTACTAATTTTACCCCTTAGTGCCATTTTTAAAAATAGAGGATTTTTCTTAAAAGATTTTGGGGATGTATACGGGGTGAAAAGGTTGATTTTAGGGCACAGATGGAATGGAGAGGGTCTGGAAAGATATTTATTTGCCTTTAAATGCATATAGGAAGGGTGTATAGAGGCCATATTTACCCTCTACTCAGGGTAAAGTGTAATATGTAGGGTAGACGGTATTTTCGATGTCTTAAAAGGACTTGCAAACTATGGATTCTTTAGATTCAGAAATATTTTTTGGACTTGAATCGAAATTTATTTTTCAAGATTATTTAGTTCTAAATAAAATTCAAATAAATTTCACATGCAAAAAAGAAGAATGCATGACAGCAAAATTAAAGGAAATAAATGTCACAAATAACATCTGAAGAAATTCCCTGAAAAAGGTTTATTTTCCTTAATCTGTTTATCAAAAAAAAAAATCATGTTCAGAAATTTAACGGTTACCGAAGTTGTTGTTCTTGACGTTAAAGGTCATAATTTCTAGATGTACCCGGAACAATGACAATCAAATGTTGCAGAAAGTTTCTGCAAGATCTCTGATTTACTTCCATGATCAAAGTTCCTTCACATCCATGCTTTCATGTTTCTACGACTCTTCGATTAGAAGTTTTGGATGTTAACGAAGAAAGTTGAAGAACTTAAGTGGAAGTCTAGGATAATACCATGCAGAAACCTCTGACAGCAATTAAGGTAATCAAGTTCGTCTTTTTACCTAGAATATATATATTTGTTACTATGCACTGTTGTCTTTGTGCCAACCAGAAATCATATAGACGACTTTCACATTCATAAGAGGTATCACTCTTTGTCGGCGTAACGGTTATTTTTCTCTCTATATCCGTTGTAACTTACCTGTAAATATTTTTCACCTTCAAACGCTTCCAGACAACTTTGAACAGTTCCTGTATTGCCATAGTTGGTGCAACACAGAAAAACATAATCAACATACTAGTATATATACATATTTAATTTGTATGCCAAGTTCGTGATGTTATAGAGGGAAAACAGTAGGTACGCCGATTTACCCCAGATTGACCACGCAAAGGGAAATAACTTTGGGCATTGTGATCATGCATTGGTTGCAGCGCCCCCTATGTTCGAACGCACTAACAATCATGCTTGTCAAAAAATAAATCATATGCGATTTCAATGGTTATATATTTCCTAGCAAAGCAAAGTTTGTTTTGTACATTACATGACAGCTTATGATGAATTCTCACCATTTCAATACATGTATTTTTTAAAGAAATACCAAATAGTAAAGAAAGACAACTCTATAATTTTATCAATAGTCTAAAAATAGATTTTGAATACTTTCATATAATTCAAAGTAATTTCTGATCCAACACTTAAAATTTCAATTTTAATCTAAAAAGTTAAATAACAGATTATTATGTTGCTTGTTTAACTGGAAATCCTTTGGCTTAAGATAATTAACAATTTTACAGCATTTTGAAATTGCAGCAAATGGGAAACATAAACGAACCAAAAAAGTGCTCCGATGACCTTCTTAAACTAAAAACTTTGTCTACGAGGATTTTCGAGGTACCAAAAAGTGACTCTTACTAACAGTATAATACAGAACGAATCATACTGGTCTGAATGACTAAAAGATTTTTTTTTTTAAATGATAGGACACATATTAATCAACCTCTACTAAAAATGCAGGCTATGTGAATAAATTTAGATTTAGAATGTAGTAACTGTGTGATCAAGTTATGGTCATGGCTGCTGTTGAAAAAAATGTTAGATCATGTCAGGAGTGCAAAAGAAAAAAACTAATGTTGTCAAAAACATTGATTTTAAAAATCTGTATCATAATCAAACCAAAAAAGAATTTTCAAAGTGTAAAACAGTAACTGAAATACCATTTAAAAAATAAAAATGTTGTTTGAATCACAAACAGCATAAATGAGAGTCAAGTATCTGTGCATATACCATTTACATCAGGAATGCAATATTTGATGTTTTGCTCCTCAGCATGGAAAATCTTTAATCAGTGTATGATTCTTTGCTTTCTTTTTTGGAAAATAGAGACACAAATAGCATTTTACTAAATCTATTGATTACAGGATCTGTCTGTGATTCAGATCCATATTTTTACGGCCAGAAGTGCAGCACTTTTTTTTAAATAAAGATCCAAGTTCAACGATGAAATAACTTCTATTTATACTAATAAGTATTCTTTGATCAATAACGACCTATTTGAAGAATAGCTTTAAATTATTGACCGTTTTATTATTGAAATTTGCCTCTTTTTCAATTTTATCAATCCAGATGTGTTTTTTTATTTTTTTTCTTTTAATTTTTTTATGAAATTAAAAAAGAAAAACAATGAAAAATTGTTAGAAAAAAATCAAACAATTCCACCACAACTTCACTGGAAAAAACAGTATTTTATGCTTCACAATTCTACTTTGAAGGCCCGCGTGCTCTTGGTCAGGAGTGCAACAAAAATGTTAGAATTATGGATGATAAAATACGAATAAATATATGGGGAAAAAAATGATGAGTACAATATTTTTGGTTGACATCAATTGCTTACAGTGTTTATCAAATGAAGTGAAATTTCCTATGAAATATACTTTTGTCTTATAAATAAATATATTTTTAGCTAGTTTTGTGACATTAATAGGGAATAATTTAAGATATAAAGTCAAATTTAAACAATTTTATGCATTTTAACTCTGAAGTATTGGGACTACATATATTGTACAATTTCGTTGCAATTTGATGACAAAACTTTTTGATTTTTTGTTCTATGGTTTTAATTTTAAATATTACTACAGTCAGGAGTGCGTGCGATACAATACTGTTTTATAATTATCAATGAACTTAATCTCTCTTAGCTTAAAAATAAATTGCAAAAAATGTTTGTTACTATTTGTTATTGAAATCATTATGTCTATAACAAATTACAGTCATTTTTGGACATTTAACAGTTAATTCACATAATAGCTTTTATCACTAAACATATACATCTATTTTCAAATATATATTATATAAGCAAATACTCATATATTGAAGATGTAGATGATTTAAAAAAAAATCAAAACGACAACTGCTCTACAAACTTTGAATAAGTAATTGCGTATATAATTTTTAAAACAATGATTAATGAGAAACATATGAGATGTCAGGAGTGCAACGAGACAAGGTAAAATAGGATCACTTCAGTATCTAGTATTTTTGTAAGACAACTTATATATCAAAATTCTATTTTTGGCTTAGATTTGAAAAATTGACTACATGGACAAAAAAGGTAATTTTGGGGGAATTTATAGTGTCATGTGCCTTTCATATTAAAATTGTTCAAACCAGAATTGAGACAATTAATGTAAAATAACAATCAACAAGATGTGTTTGTGAAACACTGATACCCCCGTATGACAACTTATGTAGAGGAAGATTAGACTTTCTCAAATGCAAATTAAGTATGTTGGTATCCAAAGTAAGGTCTTGTCCCTAGGAATATTCCAGTGAAATTTGAAAGCCCTAGCAGCAACCATTGAAAAGATATGGAAAAGGTTAAAGTTTTTCAAAAGTTAGTCAAACATCAAGGTCAAATAGTAAAATATTAATGGTGCCCAAGGAGAGGTCTTCTCACAAGAAATACATATGTGAAATATGAAAGCCCTAGCACCAACCATTTAAAAGACATGGCCAAGATTAAAGTTTTTCAAAAGTAGGTCAAACTCCAAGGTCAAAGGGTCATATTTGTTGGTATCCAAAGTAAGGTCTTGTCACAAGGATTACTAAGTGAAGTAAGAAAGCCCTAGCACCAACCATTCAAAAATTAAGGCCAAGGTTAAAGTTTTTCAAAAGTAGGTCAATCTCCTAAATCAAGGTCAAAGGGTCAAATTTGTTGGTATCCAAAGGAAGGTCTTGTCACAAGAATTACACATGTGATGTATGAAAGCCCTAGCACCAACCGTTCAAAATTTATGACCAATGTTAAAGTTTGGAAAATTTTGTAAAACTGGGTCAAACTCCAAGGTCAAGGTCAAAAGTGGTGGTACCCAAAGAAAGGTCATGTCACAAGGAATACACATGTGAAATATTAAAGCCATAGTTCCAACCAATCAAAAGTTATGAGCAATGTTTTGCAGACAGACAGGGCAAAAACTATATACCCCCGAATCTTCGATACGGGGGCATAAAAGTCCTTTTTTCACATATACAAGAGAAGAAACTCAATCAAGGTTTATATCTAATCATTTATATCCCTGACACAAGTCTGAAGGATAAAAAAATATATAATTTCCTTTAATTATATATTTTAAAAAGTCTCTTAGGATGTAGTAATATTTTCTTTTTTCAAATGAAGTTCTGTTTATAAAAATACTGATACTTTAAGTAGAATGTATAAACAGTATGAATTGATAATATGTTATGGTAAGTTGATTTTTTTTTTCAAAAAAATTCACTTTGCCGTCATCATCCGATGAATGGATGAGCAAGGGAGTTTACAGATTAATAATCTTCCATAACCAGTATACTCACGACAATTTTCTTCGTCTGATTTGTCATCTTCATTGATACAATCATAGTCACCATCACATTTCCAGCTTTCCGGGATACATCGTCTCAGACATTTGAAATGGTGATCTTCACAAAGTGGTTCAGTGTCGGCTGTGAAAGATAAAATATCCTCTAAAACTCAGACAAAACTTTGTTTACGCTATTTGTACACGTAATATCCATTTCAATTAAAGCAACCCGAAGTGTGAGTCGTGCAGAAAGAAGGGGAATATAAATACCCTGAGGGTGAATTAAAAAAAAATGACCAAACGCATATTTATCAACCCACAATAAAAATCAGGCAATGAAATAGATTTCTATGTCTCAGCATATGTCTTTGATAGTGTCTAAATGCCTGCCAAATATATCGTTGATATCTCAATTAACAAAAAAGTTATGCCCAAAAATGATGCTAAAATTGTCAAGAGTGCAACACCTTTTTGTGACATTTTGAAATTTCAATATTTTTTGGAGATCTGTGAAATAAATAATAATGCTTTCTGTTGAAAATAAAAGTTTTCCTGATAACATTCAAAGTATTGAGTTTTAAATGTGCGCTGTAGTAACTTTTGTTTAATCAAGTTGTGGTCATGGCTGGTGTTTAAAAAAATGTTATACCAGGTCAGGAGTGCAACAGAAAAAATGTAGTGTTGCGAAAAAAACATCAATTGTAAAATTCTGAAAGAAAATTAAGACAAAAAAAAAGAAACTTTTGAAGTGTAAATCAATAACTGATATACATTTCAAAACTTAAAAATGTTATATAAATCACAAGCAGCATTAATTAGAGTCAAGTATATGTGCATACCCAATAATGTCAGGAGTGCAACATTTGATGTTTTGCTCTCAAGCATGAAAAAACTATTATCATTATATGATTTTCTGAATTTTTTTTTTTGGGAAAAGAAAGACACAAAGAACATTTTTACCAAATAGATTTATCATTTACAGGATCTATCTGTGCTTCAGATCTACATATATTTCTATGGTCAGGAGTGCAACACATTTTTTTTAAAGATTCAAGTTGTGTGATGAAAACACTTCTATTCATGTTTAGACGTATTCATTAATTAATAATGATCTTTTTGTATAATTTAATACTAAATTATTGACAGTTTTATTATCAAAATCCTTCCTTTTCAATTTTATCAATTCAGATGTGTTTTTATCTTTTTTGTGATTTTTTTAATGAATGTTAAAAAAAAAAACACTAAAAAATTGTCATAAAATTCAAGTACACTGTAATTCCTCCTCAACTTCACTGAAACAACAAAACAAGTTCTTATGTAATTTTCACTTCACATTTCTACTTTAAAGGTCCCAATGCTTTTGGTCAGGAGTGCAACAAATATGTTAGAATTATAAATCATCCAATAAAAATAAAAATAAAGAAAAAATGATGAGTAGAATTTTTCTGGTGGGTTACCGTGTTTGTCCTCTAAAGGAAAATATGCTATAAAATATATTTTATCTTCTAAATATACATTTAAACTAGTTTTTTTGGGGGGCATAAATAGGGAATAATTCCAGATAAAATGTGAATTTTAAATACTTTCATCTGTTTTAATTATGAAGTATTGGACTATAAACATTGCACAGTTTCATTACCACTTGATGTTGCCAACACTTTATGAATTTTTGTTTTCTTTGGTTTAAATTTTAAATTTTACTGCAGTCAGGAGTACAACAAAACTGCTTTATAATTACCAATGCTTTTCAACTATCTTTACTAAAAAATGAGTTAAAAAAATGTTTGATACTACATGTATTTGATGTTCAAAACACTATGTCTACCAACAAACTACAGAAATTTTCTAGTCAATTCAGGGATTATTTTTCATCATTTCACATATAGTTTTATATACAATTTATATATATTACACTTTGCAAATAATCATGTCTCAAGGTCTTCAATATATGAAAATTGTCAGTATGAAAACGATGAAAAATATCAAAACGACAAATTAATTTACAAAGTAAGAATAGGTTATTGTGTGTTACAATTTTTAAAACAATGTTAAATAAAATACATATCAGATGTCAGGAGTGCAACACAATAATTTAACATAGGGTCACTTCAAAATCTAGTATTTTTTGTAAGAGAACTCGTATATAAAAATTCTTTTTTGGCTTAGATTTAAAGAATTAGCTTGAACGGACAAAAAAGTGAAATTTGGGGAATTTTATTGCTTCATATTTTTTTCATATTAAAACTTTTCAAACCGGACTTGAAAAAATAATGTAAAATAACAATCAAAAAGCCAATTTTTTGTCACACATACAAGAGAAGATACTCAATCAAGGTCTAGATTTAATCATTTATACCCCTTTTACCATTTTGAAGCATGAAAAACTCTAATTTCTTGTGATTATGTATTTTAGAAAGTCTTTTAAGGTGTAATGATATTTTCTTTTTTCAAAAGAAATTTTACTAATAAAAATTCTGAAACTTTTTAATCCAATTGTCTATTCTATGTCCACTTCAGGATTTTAAACTAGAATGCATGTGCAATATGATGATATAAGTGAAAAATATGTTAGAAGTAGTTGAATTTTTCCAAAAAATTTCAGTTTGGTGGTCATTTTTTTAATTCACCCCTGAATAAATGTACAATGTATAATCATCAGATAATAGACCCCTCATACTGTCGTACTCACACGTATATATGTACGTTATATTTATGAATTATATCTCTTTTGCTGTTTCACACCGGAAAAAGAATTTTTTTTTGTACTGACAACGAACAGCATAAATCAACGCAAGAATTCACCATATGTTTTTCTAATTTACAGAGAGTTTTCATTCAGGAATCATCATTTGCAACCTCAGATGTCCGCAGTGGCATCTCTAGAACAGCTCATTTTACATTGGTCACTTTTACTACGATTTTGCCTACCTTGATGCTTAAGTCTATATATACTGACACGCAAAACAAACGCAAGATCCTAGTTTTATAGAAAACCAGATACAAGGGTATATAGTAAGGACATCTTCAACTCTGCGTAGTCGGTAATTTTACGGTTCAGTGATTTTCATCCCGTTTTCGGACTGACGTCCGCCGATAAAATTGCACATTTAACACCCCCCCCCCCCTCTCTCTCTATATATATATATATCGAAAGCTTAAGCTATAATTTGGGTTTACAAGAGTTTGTTTTTGTTTCTCATGAGTATTTCAGCATTATTCCAAAAACTAAAAGCTTTTCCTAAAGCTTCCTGAAAATGCCTAAGCGCGCCAGTGGGAAATTCTCGAAGTTGAAAGAGAATTGCAGATGCAAAGATGCACAACATGCGTATTCCTGGTACGTAGAGCACTAACTTGACTGAAAGTCCGTGGACCGGAAGACCAAGTGTTACTAAATGCCTTAGAATCAAGGAATTCGACTTAGCATCTGAAAAACAGGCACTTAAAAAACTGAAGGAATATTTCTTTTGCTATAATCAAGATACTGGTGAACTCAATGCATCGTAAAATCAAGAGACTGGTGAACTGGAGAAAAATATGATCTTTATTTTTCTTAACTTTTCAACATAAAAGACATCTATGCAGTTTTAATTGGTCAGAAGCCAGTAAGCAATACCATGGCCACACTAAATATAAGAAAATGTTTAACCTATGATTTAATATTAAATTATTTGTTCATGATTTTTTTTTTTTTTTTGCCTTGCCAAATGAACCTTTAAAACCTGTTACAAAAAGGTTTGCACATACATGTGTATATGGAGTAAAATAACATCAGCATCAACAGCATTTCCAACAATATTCATCACCAATTATCAAAATAAACAATAAAACGGCAGTAATTATAAAATACTCATCAACAATATCTACACACCGATGTAGTGTAATATACATATATACACAGGGAAACCTGTCTAAATAAATCCGACATGCACTAGGAGACAAATTTTTTGTGTTGGAATAGACAGGGTGTCTGATGAACATGGAAAAATAGTAAAATGGAAATTAAAATAAAGGTCGGAATTCACAGTATAACCGATTACAAAGGTGTTAGATTATATATATATATATATATATATATATATATATATATATATATATATATATATATATATATATATATATATATATATATATATATATATATATATATATATATATTTGCACTGAGCTTTGTGAATGAAGAATCTTTACTTGTTCAATTATATTGGATGTAAAGTTTCTTACCTCCAAGAAACGGACATTTTGCCGTATTGATTATTAAAAATAATTGTATTGAAACATTCCTCATCATGAAAAGATGTGATATTTCAAAATTTAGAAAACTGTTTAACATTTGACGATTACATTAAAAGGAAAACTGACACATGAAAAACCAGCATCTAGAATGATGTTGATAAATGAATAGATATGGTTAGTACAATTATAAACACTTAAAAGGGTTAATGTACGAGTAGCGTTCTGTTCCTCAAAAGTAATGGAGCCGAGGCCCCGAAGGGAGAGAAGTCAAATGCTTTTAAGGAATGGAGCGCTTCGAGTATATTGACCCGCTTGTCAGTATCTAATAGAGACATTTTTTAATAAGATACAATAGAGAGAGAGAGAGAGAGAGAGAGAGAGAGAGAGTACGGCAAAGAATGTTTCATGAAGTTCTTCTTCCACAGCTTCGATTGCATAGTAAGAAGAATGCCCGACTACGAAAATGACGGTAGCGATTAATATGAAAATATAATTTCATAACAAATTTTAAACTTCTTGCTCCGATGGAGGCATGGGAAGAAAATTTGTACGTTTGGACTCCAATTTCAAACTTTTTTTTAAGCTAATCTATGCTTAAATATCAAAGGCGCCTAAAGTGTGGATCGATCACCCCCCCCCCCCCACTTTAATCTAAAAAAATCTAAAGAGCTTATAATTTCCCCAATATATAAAATTCCCCCGTCAATCACATCCATATGTCGTTCTATGCAAGCAGATTGTACTTAATCTTTCATTTAGAGAATGGCCTTGTACGGTTTAATAAAAATACACAAGGTAAGAATCAAAAGTAAACAAACGGGGGTTCCCTGCTTCGAGACATTTTTCCAAGGTATTATTGTATTAACAGTGTTACCTATCATAATTTTGCAAGCACTCTGTCAAGGAAATGTTCTTCTACTAATCTCTTTAACCTAAACCTCATCATTAGTGTTTTATATGCCGTACAGTCGTGAATCCAAGAATTTTTCCAAGGGGGGGGGGGGGGGGGCGCCCCATTCAAAAAAATTCCAACCAGAAATTTCTTGACAAGCAAAATAAAATAAAAAAACAATCCCTAAACTCCTTTCAAAAACTTATAAAACCCGGAAAGTTTGTTGGCAAGCAAAAATATTTTTTTTTAATCCCCGTAAAATCCATTTCCAGAACATGAATAATACCTATTATAAGTGATGGCGTTGGGGTCCACGTTTTCTTGGGCCCAAGTTCATTTTTTATTGCTTCAGTATATATATTTTGAACAACCCTAACCCCCCCCCCCCCCTTATAGATCTGCACATGCCGTAATCGGACGATTTATTAATCGGATACATAAAATTTTCTCCTTAGCTCACTGGTCTGAAAATAATTGGGATGGACGACCAGGGAGGTACATTGCCACCCAATGAAAAAAAGTGTATATTTATTGCGCACAAAAAAATGCGCTGTTTCTCGATTTTTTTTTCTCCGTATATTTAAGCTGCCGTCTCAAAAATACTACAAACCGTATGTTCATAACATATTTTTTTCACTACTTCCACAATGAAACATTTCCCAAAGGCGTTGTAAATAGCCCTCCTGGGCCTGAAATTGAGACCATCGAAAAGTTCGCCTATTTATACTGCTATCTTGGGTGGCAAGACAATTCGGTCCAACGTGCTTCGTACATGACTTGCACATACAGTTTTCTTGTGGAAGTAGTAAAGGAATATGTTAGGAACACACGGTTAGTAATATTTTTATATAATTTAATTTTGTTTGTATTCTAGCCTATGATTGGTTAATATCCAAAAAGGAACACAAATTATTTCTGTATAACCTGGTTTGGTATGGGGACACCCCCCCCCCCCGACATACAGCTGAATCATCTGTATCCATACAATCCTCTCATTTCCAGTCCTCGGAATTCATGGAAAATTCCAGATTTAATAAATGCAGCTTTAACTTCAAACAATAATTCGATATTACCACATGTAAACAAACAACAAGGCTGCTAGGCCTATGCATCAGTTTTTACCTCCCCTTGCTTCCCATCACTTCCGTTACTACGGTTGTATTATTAAGCGGCAAATTTGAACTAATAAAAAGCAACGAAATTTTACACCCTTAGTTATTTTATGATTTTAAAATTAAATTATAAGGAATGATTCTAATTCTTGGCCAAATTATTCGAGTATAACCTGGTTGGGGTCAGTTTACGCTGTTTTATAATCCGCTTCGCGGATTATAAAGCTTAAACTGACCCAAACCAGGTTATACTAGAATAATTTGGCCAAGAATTAGAGTCATTCCTAAAATATACTGAGAAATAATCGAGAAACAGTGCGCAATAAATACACACTTTTTTAGTGGGTTTCAATGTACCTCCCTGATCGTCCATCCCAATTTTTTCAGACCAGCGAGCTACAGATCTGCAGCTATTGACTGCTTTGAAGGAGATTTTGGAGTTCGCAGATTTGTTTTGCTTTATCTGATTGGTTAACAGTGATACAGTTGAAATCTTTGAGATTGGTTAAAGAGACTAAAAGAAGAACATCTCCCTGATAGAGTGCTTTCAAAATTATGATAGGTAATGCTGTTATTAGTCCCCTACCGGTGAAACCGGAGGGGACAATAGGTTTCCTCTGAGTCTGTCCGCCCGTCTGTCTGTCTGTCCGTCTGTCCCTCTGTCTGTCTGTCAGTCTGTCCCACTTGGTTTTCCGCACTTTTTTCCTAAACGCTTGCAGATATTGAGCTGATTTTTGGCATGTGAGTGTATCTTGACAAGTTACAGATCAAGTTTGCATTTCGTTTCGCTTCATTGATTTTTGACGGAATTACGGCCTTTTTAATTTTTAAAGGTTTTCCGCAATTTTCTTCTAAACGCTTTCAGATATTGAGCTGATTTTTGGTATGTGACTTTACCTCGATTAGTTATAGATCAAGTTTGCATTTCGTCCCGCTTCATTGATTTTTGACGGAATTATGGCATTTACAATTCTTAATGGAACCAGATTACAATTGCCGGTAGGGGACTAGTATTGCTAATGCAATACTCTGAGAATGCTTGTTACCTTGGAAATATATCTCGAAGGAGGGACCCCCCCCCCCGTTTGTTTACAAATTTTGTTTCTTACCTTGTTTACTTTTATGATACCGTACAAGGCCAGTTTTAAAGGTAAGAAAAAGTACCAACTGATTGCATAGAACGATGGATGTGATTGACGGGGAAATCTTATATTTTTAAAAGAAATATATTTTTAAAAGAAATAAGCTCTTAGACATTTTTTTTTAATTAAAGGGGGGGGGGGGCTATCGATCCACACTTCAGGCGCCTGTGTTAAATGTGAAATAGTTCGCTACTAAAGACTTTTTTTTCTTTTCAAATAAAGTATTCCAGACGTCCTTTGTTGAGCCTCTTAATCGTAAATAACTCATTTTTTTCCTTTTTCCTCAAAATTTATTTCTCGACATTTTAAGTCTTCAACTTCCGGTGAAGGTCATGGTGTACGATAGTGTCTTATACAGAGAATAAAAAATATCAACTTTGTGTATTTTTGTCCTTAAAAATAGACACTAATATTTCTCAAAATAGTTTTGTCACGTGGCATTTCCTTACTTTTATGATAAGTAGCCAGTTTTGGACCAATGAAAAAAAACAACACAATTGAAAGGGCTTTAGTTGAATCTTTTTACCAACTATATACGCCTGTGAAATCATATGTTTATTTATAAAATAAAAATTAATTTCAGTGGAAGATGTTTGGTTATTTGTTTTTCTTCCTTAAACAATGACCAAATGTTTCC
>NW_026889759.1:11000000-11180000 GCF_033153115.1 Saccostrea echinata | reverse complement strand
CCCTCCAAAATAACCTCAAAAATCACAACCGACTTATAGGCGGACCGACTTATAGGCGAGTATATATGGTATATGGGAAAAATTTTTAAAAATCTTCTCAAGTACAACAAAGCCATTTGTTATATTGACATGGAAGCATCGTCAGGTAGTTTAAAATTCAAGACCCCCCCCCCCTATCTTTTCAATACTGAAATGATTTGTGCTTTTGCCTAGTCAATGTGCTCAGGTGAGCAATGTGGCCCATGGGCCTCTTGTTTCTTTTTATTATTTATTCAGTGCAAAATATTTTTTTTGAAACTTAACCAAATAGGGCAATGATATTCTATTTTCCCTCAAGCACTAGTCGCAACAAAAATTGTAAGCTCTCTAATAATTTATTTTTAAATACAATGTATTTTGAATTCAAAGTGTCATGTTTTTCAAACAATTACAATTGACTATTCATTGCATTTAATTACCTTTTTTCTTGGCTTAAAATATATTTAGAGAAAAATATTTTTCATCCACTTAGCTTTAATTTATTCATCACAAATAGTAATGTTTTCCAATTTTTTTTTTCCAAATCTAACTTAAAACAATTTTATTGTTTATTTGAATGACTTTTCAGCAGAAAGATTTTTTTAAACAGTGCTGAATTTTAAGAAGATAGGACTGATCAGTCTCCCCACCTTTTTTACATTCAGAGGAACAAATAACAGGAAATATGTTTTGGGATATAATCTCCCTCATATTAACTCATTTATATTTTAATATTGATTTTTTTTTAATGATCATTCAAAAAATCACTTCTTTCTGAATTATAAGGAAAGTATCCTCATTCAAAATTTAAATATGAAAATACATCATATAAGGTATATATTCTTTTCGTATGTTAAATATAGGCATCTTAATGACAATTTCTTTTGTTCAAAATTTTTGCTATTTCATTTTTTTTAAATTCATTTTAAACAGTAAATATACATTGCTATTTGAACAGTAAATAAACAACGCTATTTAATTTTTCAATTTTTGTTTAAAATGCCAAAATCGTGCAAAAATTGAAAAGCACAGAAATGCCCTCTCTGAGTTAGCTTTTAGTAATCTTCCTCTCAGTTACTGTTATTCCTTCATGTATTCATTTTTTTGTTCCATTTTTGTTGTTTTTGCTGTTGAAAAGTCAATATTTTGATTTAATACTCTCTCTATTTTTCTTTTGAATTCAGACAGAGTTAAATTTTTCTCCCTAGGTAGATTTGTGAAAAGAAAACTGATCAGTTCCCTTCCTCTCCTTCAAATTGATTAATAGTATGACATTTTTTTATTTACTTCTTTCTTAATGAAAAGAAGTCAAGTTCATGCAGTATTTTCCCTCATAATGCACATACATGTAGTTTGAAGTAAACATATATTTTATTATATTTATTTATTATATCCATTATATAAAAGGCTACAAGTTTGAATTTGCAATTTCATTTCATAGAGCAATACTATTTTGCTATTTAATATATTTTTTTTTTTTACATAAAGTAAGAATTTGAAAAATGGATAAATTACCTATTATGCAGAATTTTTTTGTTATCAATACTGTACCTTTCTCTTTCCTTTTTTTTTTTTTTAGTTAAGAAGAATATTCTCTCTCTTCTGTTAATATGAATTTGAAAACTTAATTAAACTATTAAAAAAATATGATTTTTCTAATAAAGCTAGTTCTTTTTTCTATTTTTCCCTTGAAAAGACTGATCAGTCTCTTCTCTTTTCACATTTAGAGGAACAAAATGGCAGGGAATGTCTCCAAGACTATGTCTCACCCCTAACTCAATTTTGCTTCATTTTGATTTTTCCCCTAACTCATTTTTACTTTGATATTTATTGATTCATACAGCATTATATACATTCATACATCTATAAAATTAGAAAAGTTTGACTTATTTTGAAATGAAAAAAAGAAGTCACCTTCAAGTTTTCAGCTTGAGGGGCTTATTGTAATATATTTTGAAATTCTTTTATTTTCTTTTTAATTATAACTTTATGAAGGGCAGCATCAGTATAGATTTAAGTTTCTGCAGTTTCATTTTCATCTCTTTATGTCAAGTTCATTTCAGACAGCAATATTTATTTTAATATTGTATTTTTAAATAACTTGACAAAAACTGCAAAATTCAGATAATCAAGAAAAATTATACCCATTATATTGCACATATAAATACAAGTTTTTTACAAGTTAGATATTCTGGGATATTTTTTTCTCTTTTAAATTTTCCAAGGTAGTGAAGTATAAATTTTATGTCTCAAAACTCTCCTTTCTCTCTAACTCTTTTTTCACTTTCATACAATATATTAGCAATTCATTCTTTCAGGCATAAGTTTTAATATCAAGTTTGAGAAATATATACATGTAGTGAAAACTTCCCTCCCTCTGCTTATGTCTTTGTATAAAGACATCCATTAACTTTTTCATTAACTTAATAGTATAAGCAATTAATACTTGATAACATCGGATAAACAATATGTTAGCAACTTCACATATCTGAATTATTTCTGACTGTGTATAAGAATTTGATTTTGATAATGACAATATTGTTGATATATTTAAGTCAACATGATCACCTTTTCATTCTTTCTTTCATTTTATCCACTATTGTTGGCAATTTTATTCTTATAGATAAGTTGTATACTGTATTCCTCATTAAAGCTGTAAATTTTGAAGCTGTGCATAGGGTTATTTGAATCCAAGTCACATGTACATGTATTATTTGCATTTTTAATTGTATTTAGAAACACATATAATTAAATTATGAGTCTTATTGTTTATTTACATTAATGTAGGAGAGGGTTTGTACATTGTAAGACTGCCCATAAGTTTGAAATTTTTATAGAGCAGTGTAACCAAGATATGTTTTACATCAAAAAACTGAATGTTTTTATCTTGACCTTTAACAATTGACCTCAAGATCAACAGGCCTGTGATTGTTTTTAAGATAAAGTCATCAGCTCAAGTTTCATTCCCTCTTAAATTTTAAGTCACTTTTGATATGCCAGCCAATACATTTTTAAAAAAAAAAATTCTCTGCACTGATTCTTGAAAAAAAATACAGTGATCTCTTAGTTACATTATTACCTTTTGATATGTTTCAACATAAACATTCCAATAAACCAAATTTAAGTTCTTACTATATTCTCTCTTTTTTCTCTTTGATTTGCACAGCAGGCCTTAATGTACTAATTATTTTTATCTTTTTATGTAATAGTTTTCATTTGTTTTTGGATGCTCTCTCCACTATTTTTTTTATTACAAAAGAATTTATTGATAATGCTGTATTTACTTTGCTTTGTACATTTTAATGTTATGTATCATGTGCAACTAAGTACACAAGTAGTAGAGATAGGTTTTCTAGACATTCATTTTTTTCTCTAGTTTTTCCTCATAAGCATGACAAGTAATGAAATAATTGTAAAAAGAAAAAATGTTTTTTCCCATTGTTATAGATGATGCTCTGTTCTCAGTTAAAATTTATGATCATATTAAAATAAACTATTTCTTTGTCATGCAATTAAACTTGTTGAGTTCTCACTGGATCTAAAGGGAGTCTAAGATGTCTTTAAGGATTTATCACACACCTTCCTTTACTCTGAAATTGTTCATCTCTCCCTGACCTCATGGGGGTTGGAGAAGAGTTACAAGGATTTTTTTAGTATATCAATATTGGTGTTTTGATTATATTGTAATAGAAACAGGGAGGGGGACTGGCCTTTAAGGACCAATATTATACTAAATTATCAGTAAAAGACGAGCTTTGGAAAAAGGAGTGCAATGTCCCTCCAATACTACATGCCTATGATTACAATGCACATCATACATATAAATAAAAAAGCCCGGACTTTTTGTCTGGTGTCCATCTGTCTGTTGTTCTGTAAACTTTTCACATTTTCGACTTCTTCTTTTTTTTTTTTAGCTCATCCCAGCTTTTCTGATCACATTTTGTCCTGCGTCCGTCTGTTTGTCGGTCCATATGTCTGTCTTGGTGTCGGTGCGTCTGTAAACTTGTAACATTTTCGACTTCCTCTGAAGAACCACTTAAGGCCAATTTTAACCAAACTTGCCACAAACTATCCTTGGGTCAAGGGAAATCAAATTTGTTCAAATGTAGGGCCACGCCTTCTTCAAGGGGAGATAATTACAAATTAGTGAAAAATTAATGGCAACTTTCAAAAATCTTCTCAAGAACCACTGGGCCAGGAAAGATGAAACTTATGTAGACACATCCTCATGTAGTGTAGATTCAAGTTTGTTCAAATCATGACCCCCGGGGTAGGGTGAGGCCACAGTGGACGGTCAAAGTTTTACATAGGAATACATAGGAAAATCTTTAAAAATCTTCTCCATAACCACTGCGCAAGTGATTTAAAGCTAGGTATAGGCGTTTCTATGCAAATGTGCTAATAAAAATGCGAAATATGTATATTTATTATACAGACAAAGCTTAAATTCATTTTCTTATACATACTTAGTTCCCAAGGCATGTTATAGCTAGTGCACATTCTGACGTCATATAGTGACGTCATTGTTCTTTACTACTCAAAGTAATAAAACACCTCAACAAACGGCTTTGGCGCAAGGGCATACCCTATTTAATTTTTGGTAATTAATGTATAATTCTACGAAGAATATTCTCAAGATTAATAAAAGTGATGCACAATTCCTATGCACTTTCTCATTTGATAAGAATTTGAGGAAACTAACACTGGACTGTGAATTTTTACCCCGTTTGAACTCAAAACTTTACAAATAGTAACTAAGCAATTGATTGGTCAACATTTGTGCAGCAATATCACAAATCCTTGGAATATTCTGCTTCTAATTAGACCCTGTTTCTGTAAAAATAAATAGGGTATGCCCTTGTGCCGAAGTTGTTTTGTTGATATTCTTTATATCTTTGTGTAGTAGAGAGCAATGACGTCATAATATGATGTCATAATGTGCACAGGCTATTACTTGTCACGGGTACCAAGTTTGCATTAGAAAATAAGTTTTAACCTTTTCTGTGTAATAAATATAGCCCTTATGCGTTTTAATTAGTTCATTTTTCATAGAAACGTCTATACTTAGCCTTAACTCACTTGCGTGGGCCAGGAAAGATGAAACTTATGTAGACACATCCTCAGGTAGTGTAGATTAAAGTTTGTTCAAATCATGGTCCCTGGGGGTAGGGCGGGGCCACAATGGACGATCAAAGATTTTCATACATGTAGGAATACATAGGGAAAATCTTCTTCTCAAGAACAGCAAAGCCATGATTGGTCATATTTATATGGAAGCAACCTCAGAAGGTGTAGATTTGAATTTGTTTAAATCATGACCTCCGGAGGTAGAGTGGGGCCACAATGGATGAACAAAGATTTATAGAATAAATAGGAAAAATTTTCTTCTCAAGAACAACAAAGCTATGATTGATCATATTTATATGGAAGCATCCTCAGGTAGTGTAGATTCAAGTTCAAATCATTACCCCAGAGGTAGGTGGGGCCACATTGAATGATCAAAGATTTACATAGGAATTCATAGGAAAAATATTTAAAAATTTTCTTATCAAGAACCACTAAGCCATGATTGGTCATATTTATATGGAAGCATCCTCAGGTAGTGTAGATTCAAGTTTGTTCAAGTTATGACCCCTGGGGGTAGGTGGGACCACCACAGAAGATAAGACTCTTTTAAGGTAAGAAGTTTTTTAAAAACTTCTTAAGCCATGAATTGTCCAAGAAATATGCTAGCATCCTCAGTTAGTGTAGATTCAAATTTGTTCAAATCATGCCCCCCTTCCATTTGAGATAGGTTGATAGCAGTCATAAAATACTGAACTCCTAGCCAAAGTGCTCAGGTGAGAGATGTGGCTTATGCGCCTCTTGTTTGAAAATCTTCTTTTCAAGAACAACAAAACCACAATTAGACCTATTGATATGAAAGCATCCTTAGGTAGTGTAGAATCAAATTTGTTCAAAATCATGACCCCCAGGGGTAGGATGGCGCCACTACTGGGAGTCAATGTTTTACATTGAAATATATAAGAAAACAATTTTAAAAATCTTCTTCTCAAGAACAACAAAGCTGTGGTTAGTCATATTGATATGGAAGCATCCTCAGATAGTGTAGAATCAAATTTGTTCAAATCATGACCCCTAGAGGTAGGGTGGGGCCACAATAGGGGATGAATGTTCTACATAGGAATATATAGGAAAAATTTTAAAAATCTTCTTTTCAAGAACAACAAAGCCACAATTAGTTATATTGATGTGGAAGCATCCTAAGGTAGTGTAAATTCAAGTTTGTTCAAATTATGACCCCAGGGGGTAAGTTGGGGCCACAATGGGGGTGAAAGTTTTACATAGGAATATTTAAATAGGAAAAATCTTTAAAACTCTTCTTCTCAAGAACAACAAAACCACCATAAGACATATTGATATGGAGGCATCCTCAGACAGTGTAGAATAAAATTTGTTCAAATCATGACCGGGGTGGGTGGGGGGGGGGGGCAAAATAGGGGATCAAAGTTTTACATAGGAATATATACATGATGTAGGAAAAATCTTTAAAAATATCATGAACAACAAAGCCACAATTAGACATATTGATATGGAGGCATCCTCAGGTAGTGTAGAATCAAATTTGTTCAAATCAATACCGGTGGGGCTGCAATGGCGGATCAAAGTTTTACATCGGAACATATATAGGAAAAAATCTTTCAATTTTTTTTTCTCATAAACAACAAAGCCATGATCATTTATATTGACATGGAAGCATCCCCAGGTAGTATAGATTTAAATTTGTTCAAATCATGCCCCCCTCCCCAGGGTAGGGTGGCAGACATCATTAAAATTCTGTTTTCAAGAACTGCAAAGACATGATTAGTCATATGAATATGGAAGTATCCTCAGATAGTGTAGATTCAATTTCGTTCAAAACATGACCCTGTGGGTAGGGTGTGGCTAGAACAGGCAACCAAAGCTTTACATGTGAATATGTAGGAGAAGAAGATAAAGGACATCAGGGCCATATTGATTCAGGTGAGCGATGTGGGCCATGAGCCTCTTGTATATTTACATTATTTTTATTCTATGAATATATATAAAATCTGCAGAATTTCTCTGTTTTGGATTACTTAACGATAACACGTTTAAAATAAAATTATACATCTGGCACATTTTCCCGTTTATCAACTTAAGGCCAAATGCTTTTTTGACCAGAAATTATTGTCTCTGAATTACAAGAAAAAATTTTCTAATAGAGATAGTGGGGTGTAATTTTTTTTACTTGATATTAGTGGGCTTTTGCGTTTTTGTGATAGTCTGTCCTTGGTCATCTTGAAAGTAAATAACCTGTTCTTCATTGACATGAAAATAAATAATCTAGCTGATACGAAACCCCCCCCCCCCTCTTCTCCACACAAAACTAAAACAAATGTCCGACTCGGAAAATGGGAGGGGAATGGTTGAAATAGGACAAGTCACTTCCTTAGTCAAATTTCTTCAGATAAATGGCTTTTTTACCTTGTTACAATGGTTCCGTGTTTCCTATGAGGAATCTAAGGTCATTTTATCGTTAATTTATATAGATATTTAAGAACTCTGAAAATTCCAGCGGGGATCAGGAGTGTGGGTGTGTGTGTGTTTGGGGGGGGGGGGTCTAACCTATCCGTGCATGGAAGCATTTATAAACAATAATATCAATAATATATGATAAACAGAGAGTTATCATCACTATAATAATATTTATAAATTCAAAGATTAACATGGACATATATGTAAAAAAAATTTATACAATAATTAAAGTGAATACTGTACTAGTATATATACTTGTATATATGTTGGACTCCAGAAACAGGTGACATACATATTGTTTATAAGTAAAATTTCCAATTAAATGTTCACTTGGCTTAATAAAACAGCAAAAGTGGGAACTTCACTAAAAAAATCGGGTATATACCAATAGGCATATGTTGTTGAGCAGTACTAAATTTGAACATGTATTCTATAGATCTTACCTAAAAACTCTTCTGTATAATTGTTATAAAGCTAACAATCTTAAGAAATGCACGTCATCCATGACTGTAGGAACCGTGAAGGAGGAGGGGCATGTCCTCACCCCCAATACTTTCCCCGTTCAGTGAGCTCAGGTGGTAGTTATACAGGCGCGGATCCAGGATTTTTTCCAGGGGGAATCTACCCCAGTCGGAATGAAACTAAACTCCATAGTAGTTTGGTTATCTCATTGTCATAAAAGATAACAAACCGGTGAATATATATAACCCTGGTTTATCAAGCCAGGTTAATGTTTTGTTCAAAAAGCTCAGCCTAATCAGAGAACTCTATTTTCATCTGAAGTGCATTACACAAAGTAAATTTTTTTTTAAAGATTTACTTACGCAGTTAGGGTTATCTACTCTTAAAAATTAAAATAATAAATTGAAATTTAGAGTGTTTTGCTAAATTTGTTATCAATTTAAGCAATCAACATTCTATTAGGCCAGTTGAATGAATGAATAAAAAATGATTTCAACTCTAAGACTAAACATACATGCATGGTTTTGTAAATATTTAACAATATGTACGTGTATGAAGTTAGAGTTTTGACATAAACATAAATATATAATGTATCATTAAAAAAAAAAAAAAAAAAAAAAAAAACACCTATTCCACTGCAAATTTTAATGTCGCTCCACTCATTATAACTTTAATTACTTGTATAGAGTATTAAAGAAAAGTTTTTCCCCATGAATAACCTCTTATCTCAAAGAAATACATCAGTGGATCTTGTTTCATACAATATCAAAGCTTGTCGCAGAAAGTAAAGTTAATTTACTTTCTGTAAAGTTATTGCTTTCCATTGCACACAAACATTTGCATGCAGATCTGATAGTGAACTGAAACTAACCTGAAAGTGACCATGGAACCTACCAAAAGTTTTATTATTTTGTCAGCGAAATACTTTTGATGAACATCTTAAAACAAAGTAACCTTATTTATATCTCAAATTTTATTGCTGAAAATTAACTTCCGTAACGATTACCAGAGTTGTACCAGACTAAAATACACAACACCAGAAACCGAAAACCCTGATTAACTTCCATAACATTGCCCTATGGCCGCCAGTATATCAAAATTTTTGTAAAAAATTATTTATTTATTTATTTTCATACTATTACTTGAAAAGGTATATACATTGTTGATCTAGATATCAGGGTACAAGATATATTTACCCCTGTCCACAAAGTATTTATGACCAACAAATATTTTTGATGGCAACTGTTGTGCCAGCTCATGCAATGTCCTTTTTAGGAACCTTTATCGTAAATGTTACCCTTTATATCATTTGACTGAAAAAAAACTATCCTAAAGCCATCAAACTTGTTCCATCTTGATAGTCCCATCTTATATGAATAAAAATTAGTTTCAAGACTATTTCATTCTAATCATATTTATTTCTTGTGATTGATGAAACATTTTATGAACAATTTATCAATACTCGAAATCGAAAATGAAAAGCGCCACCTGTTGTGAAACCGAAAATTAGATGCACGGAAGTAAATACTTGGAAATGGCAGAACTGGGAGACAACTGTCTGCTGAACATTAACATTGATTGAAAATGTGAAAATAGAGAAATAGAGGTAGTGATTTAAGATGCTTGTGCTATTAATCGTGTAATTTCAGCAAGAAAATACTGATCCAATTATGAAAAAGTGTTTATGCAAGCCAAATATGATAATTCCATCTATTGATTTTCTGACTGAAAGCAGATGAAGTTGTGGGGAGTGAACCAATGTATAATTCTTCTAGATTTCTCAATATTTACAGTTCGATATAATTTTACACGTAAATTAGAATTTGCTCACTTGTCTATATAGCTATATTTTTCTGCCTGTAAATATTGTACCAGTTTCTGTTTATCTTTACTAAGATCTTCATTAATGCTAATTGCTAATAATTAGATATTTAGATCACATGATTTTAAAAAAAGTCAAAAGTAGAAAATTGCTCTTCAGCTTTCTAACTATTTAAAAGGAAATATTTATCATGGATGCCGGGGACTGATTTTACAGTGATTATTCATCACTGTGAAGATGTGTGCTTCACATGATGATCAGATAACAGAAGTATAGGAAATGATATATAATTATGAAGAACTTTCTCTTCCTATACTTCTTAGCTGTTATTTATTTATAGATATGTTATTAATTCCTTAATGACAAAAAAAATTTTACAGTAATGTTTCATCAGTTAAATTGCCATTGTACAGGTTAATTTTTTTTAAACCTTAAATTTATTTTCTCTCTCTGAACTTTTAGACCTTACATTTGCTGTTGATATCATGTGATTACCAAGATCATGAGGATGCACTGGTATCCACACTGAAATTTTGAAGGTAATCTTTTATCACATTTTTATAAAGCTTAACTCCTTACAATTCTTTTAATATATCATGTAAATTTGCTGAATCAGTTATATCAGCATTGCATTGATACATGAAACTTCTGCAGAAATAAAAAAAAAAGTCTTCCTACTTTTCTTCACTCTATAGATGAATTACATAAAGAAAATAGGAGCTGGGATGCGCCCTTCAGCTGACCAAAAAGACCGTGTACTGGGACTAACACATCTCAGGAAGTTGTTTGCAGAATTCAGACACCCAACAAGGAAAGCCACTCAGGAAGAACAGGAGTACAAGCTGTATAATATGATTCCTCTATTTGTCAAAGTATGGAGGCTTCACAGAATATACATTATATAGAAAAACATGTCAATGATAGCTGTAAAATTAAATAGGATGATGCTTTAAATGTATCATTTACTGCTTCTTGATTTAGCAGTCTACTGTACTTTGTTTTAAACAACTTCTACTGTAAAATCACATATTTTCATGGGGTCAGACTTTCGAGGTTTGAAAAAAAATATTGATGTTTGGGGATTTGATTTTGTGGGATTGGAGATTGTTGAGAAGTAATGCATGTGAAATTTTACATTTTGTGGTGGTCATAAAGTTGTGGGTCTCTCCATACCTCAAAAACTATGAGAATTAAACTCCAACAAAATTAGTGATTTCACAGTATTCTAATGTGTTGAGACACACAACACCTGATTATAAAGTGTAGGTTTTGTATAAAAAAAAATTGCCACAGGCCCTAATTTTTCTTTTATATATTGGGATTTTCCAGAATGTAATGCAAAATACACTATTTACATCGGTGAATGGCGAATGTATACACATACGTGCTTAAAATGAATATCAGAAGATATTGAAAGAAAATTGTTTTAGATATGAAGTTATTGGTACTTCAGAGGGAATGTTGGTTTCTGAAATGATTAAAAATAATTTGTTTTCTAGGTGTTTGGAGAAGTTCATTCCAGTGAAATGACAGAGAAGTTTGGTGATGTTCTGCAATTCTGTAGTCATCTGTCCAAACTGATGGTCACAGAAATACGAAGAAGAGCATCTAATCAAAGCACAGGTATGTGGCAAAGAGTAATTATGCGTGTATATGCAGTTAGTTTTGAAACACTGTTTACATTTATGCAGTTATTTATATTCATACTTTGCCATATATTAATTGAATCTTTTATAGGGAAATCTTTAAATTTGATCTACAAATATTTGAGAAGTTTTTTTCAAAAAGATTTTTTTCCAATTATTTGTTTAATTTTCCATCAGCCACCTAAAACCACTTAGAATTGATCATTTTAAGGAAGTTTACCCTAATCTTAGTGAATTTGTGAGCCAATTTTTTTTTTCATGGATTAAAAAAGAATAATACATTTTAAGATAAATAATTTTTATAGAGGCAGCCAGTTGTGCTATTGTCACTTTTCTGGAGATGGAGTCCTCTGAGACAACAGGAAATGGTTGGATGCTATTGACTGCCTTAAATCTTCTTTCCTGTGGGAACCAGGCCCTGATTGATTGTATGACTGCTGCGTCCCTCCCCTCCACTCTTGTTAAGTGTCTTTATCTCTTCTTTGATCTGCCGGAAATTGAGGAACCAGACAAATGTAATCCCAACTCTGAATTCACTGCTGAAGAAAGAAGGATTTTGTTGCAAAAAGTTTTTGTCCAGGTATTCTTTTCTTTCCATACTTGCCTGTTGCACTTTCAGTAGGGTAAAGTGTGTTTTTATCAGAAATAATGTGATGATCAGCTACATGTATTTGTCTGATTAGTTAAAATATAACTCTGCATATTGAGTTGACCTGGATTATAAGATTGAGAATGCATAGAGCATTAAAATGAAAAGTTAAATTAGCAACTATTGTTCAATGTCATTAAAGTTTTGTCCATTCAAATACTTCTTTTCATTTTTAAAAATTTCAGATTTTGGTACACTTATGCAAACACACCTCCCCAGCTGAAGAACTGGCCCGAAGAGATGACCTGAGTCTGCTGTTTAGTGCTATTACCAGCTGGTGTCCGCCCCATAATGCTATCTGGAGGAAGTGTGCTGCAGAAGTTCTGATGACACTTTCCAGACATGGACTGACACAGAATGTTGTCAGATATATTCATGGTAATATCTGTCAAAGAATGGAGGCACACAAGGCGAGAACAATCCCCCTTTCTATGATAATATATTTCTCAATTCGAAAAGCTCATGGAAAGTGTGTTAACCACTACGCTACCAAGTCTTCGTATTGTAGAAGTGCATCAGTATGGTTAACATCAACAATTTGTTGAAGCATTAAATTTTTTCAGCATTGTTCAATTTTCATATAGAATAGGTTCAGACTCCATTTTATTGAAACATAAAATAAATTTAATATTCAATTTCTGGTCATTTAAACATTTATGTAGAATGGAGCATTAATCCATTCATATTCACAGGCACTTGGGGTATGGACCCCCCCCCCCCCTTTCCATTTTTTTCTTTTTAAATCTGGGGTCGAGTCACCTTTTTCCTATTTTTGTATTCTAATATGCACTGTATGTTATCAATAATGTAACTCTTTTGTCTCTATAAGCTGTTTTTAAATATATCGTTTTCGACTGATACATAAAAAGAGAGAAGGCTTGCAACTCTTTTCTCATCGTCTGCCTCACCTCGCTTAAACTTCGCCTGATTATTTATCGAAAGCATAAGAAAACATGGAAAGCATAAGAAAACATGGAATATGCATACATCAATAAATTCGTAATACATTCTTCTTCCTTTTCATATTTTCATTTAATTTTTATGTGCCCCCGATTTGTAAATATTTCGATTAAATGACCCACGTCTAGGGTAAATTTTGTTGATGTGCACCAGCTTACCCAAAGTGCCTGTGTTCATATTCAAAAATCATTTTATATGGCTCCAATAAACCCATATTCCATTAAATATGCTTAATTTTCAAATTGTGAGAAATTATCAATCAGTAAGTTGTTCAATAAAAAAAATGAATCAAGTTGACATTACTGACAGCATAATTTTTGAAAAATATAACTTTTCCATGAACTTTGAAAATCGAGAAATTCAATCAGTGCGGACTCGTTATTACAGTGACGGTTTTATAAGATAGAACGCTTATTACATTGTAAATTCAAAGCACAGAATCATTTCTTAACAAATCTATACAAAATAGAACTGTTTATTATGATGTCCTTAAATGCCGGGACTCGGTATTGCGATGAAAAAATTCTGTCCAAAATTTTTTTCACTCCGTGTTTATTCAGTGTTGATCGACGGTAGACACTTAAGGAGACGCTAAATAAACACTGAAACACCTGTGCTCTGACAGGGTGTTAACTTGCAGGGCCGTTAGGTGATTAGTGATGCTTGACTGCACACACCTTGACTGTTCTAGCGAGGTCAGCAGAATTGGAGACGTGTCAAAGCCATTGTTAAACAATTAAACTGTTTATTTATAATGTAGTCTCTAGCTTATCTATCTCTGTTAAGTTTATTTTATTTATTTTTTTTTACTATGGTTAATAAGTAAAATTAATTTATTAAATAAAAGGTTACATTTAATCGTATGCATGTATGTTAAATACATAATGTGTAATTTCGTTTGCAGTTAAACTGCGGAATGGACAGCTTGGGTATCAAACATAATTTTGGCAAAATTTGAACTCCAATAACATTTTAACAGCTTGGATAGTGGCTCGGACTACCTCACAGGTGTCAGCAGAAATGCAAATCGATAATTGCTGAACTGCTAATTGAACTCTGTTCAGTAATTTAAAAATTCAAATTTATTTTGACATTTAGATTGTGTGTTTTCAAATCCTGTCCATGAATATGCCTATCACACTGCCCACTTTCATCAGTTGTTCACTGCAGCTCTAAGCTCATTGAACACCCAAAACTGCCCAGTGATGTATTGTTGTTTATGTAGTAACGATACGAAGACATTGAAAATTTTACGAACGCATTATCTAGACAGAAACGAAAGTAAAAGTAAACGGAAATGGCGGCAGATAAATGAAGATTGCCGAAATTTTTATAAAAAATATCCACATTTCTTTTAAAATGAAGGAAATAGAAGAAATAGCATCATGAAGATATCTATTCAAGATAAGTTATTAATAAATTATATGTATATAGCATTTTTATGAAGAATTTGAACAGAAGAAGGAAACAAAAGGAGAAAAATACATCTCCTAATACAACAACAAGCTTTCAAAACGATGTTTTACTGGATTTTATTGGGAACTTTTATTACGTTGCCCTCGGTATTACGATATTTTACCGTGACAAAATGAACATCGTAATAACGAGTCCGCACTGTATATTGTCTCAGTGCGGGGGATTTTTCTTGCCTTGTACGCCCTTATTCTTTATTTGACTTCCTGGGTGAATGTTTTAAAAACAAGTCATTAAGTTCAAAACATTTTCAGATGAAAAGTGAAAAAAAAAAAGAATTTGAATGAATACAACAGAGAATAGACAAAAATCACATTCATGTTTCTGCAGTGTTGATCACCATTGTTTATCTTCTGTAGACAAGGGATGCCTGAGACACTGTATAGAGAACATGCAGAGAATACAGGAGTTATCCCCCTTGGAACTGGTGGACATGTTTGTGACTGTATTTTGTTTCCTGAAGGACTCTAGTGAAGTCTCTCATGTTCTACTGGATGACTTCAGATCGTGTCAAGGTTATGTGTTCCTATCAGAGTTTTTACTGAGGTGAGGTCAAATAATGAGTACCCTTTAAATCTGCTTCATATTCTGATAATGCACAATAGCTTTGTTTAATACTAACATTGAGAATCTTATTTTGTCAATTAAGATAAAGTTCATGTACTGTATTTAAAAATTCAGACAATTGGTCTCAATGAAAAGTGTCTGATATACAATATGTAAATAAGTTAGTGACAGTAGAACTTTTCAACATATTTTTTGTTGTTATCTTGAGAACAATTAATTTTCTTTCCTTGGAATTTGGCCTCTTCTATTATTATATTTGTCATGGTGTTTAGGTTAGAGAAGGATGATGGGGAGGAATCACAGCAGGCCCTGAGGAACCTCGTCCTGTTAATGGGAACCCTGACCACCTCAGGCCACTCAGAAATCAAACCAAGTCAGGCCTGCTCAGGGTCACTCTTCAAAATGCCAGGTTTCTCTGTCCCACAACCAGTGGGCAAAGGTACATTGTAAATAGAATTACACTAAACATACAAATATAAACAAAAATTCTTTTTCTTCCTTTCCATGCTCTGTTGGTTATCCAGGGTGTATGATTATTTATTCCTGTATACTAGAGATTACATTCAAACCTCAAAATATTTTTTAATTGAGATATAACATTTACAACACCTTGAATACAACATATAAGACTTTGAATTGGTATTATATTCAGGTTTGTAAATGATTGATATTTTCTCCCATTACAGTGATAGCTTGAATATGCATACAATAAATCTGAGCTTGAATATGCAAACAATAAATCTGTGTTTATATTTTCTTCAGAAATTCAAGTAAATGCAAGCCCTAGTTCCAGTTGAGTTTACGTTTTTTAAGTATTTTGGTGCCAGGGTTGCCAGTAAATATAGATACATGTAACTGCATGATGTACCGGTACATTGTAAGCGTTAGCAGCAGTCCTTGCTTTTACATATTGTAACCAGAGATTAGAAAATTACCATGTTTATATAGTATGCCTTGTTTTGCCAGTCTTCTGAGAAAAATATGTAAATTCCCATTATCCAATATGCAGAACTTTCAGTTCCATGCTTAAACTTCCAATGGAATATGTTTACAGCAAAGTTTAGGTATATGTACTTCAGGATCTGGTTGGGGGAAAGAAATCTGTTCTGTAAATTTACATTTCAAACTTGAATTATGTGGTACATGGTATTTAAAACTCAAAATCATTTTACATGTATGTTTCAAAGAATTGCAGTTATTTAAAACATGAAGAAGGGTAGTAGGAGAAGGTCAAAGGTCATATGTGAAGTAATTGTTATACATGTAACATGATAACTTGTACCTGTGTTAGCATTAAACTGTAAAGTTTGGTAATAGTGGTACAAATACGCTTAAAATGATATATGGAGGAGTCGGATAAAAATGTACATGTATGCATGGCTTATATGTTTGCATCCGAGTGTTTATGAGTTCTAAATTTAGTAAAATTATCATTGTCTATTACATGTAATAGAGTGATCAATTTGTTTTCAGGTGTGAGTGTCCGGAACATCCAGGCATTTCAAGTATTACAGTCGGTCTTTCTTAAGGTATTGTTATATCCCTATGTAGTTGTATAAATTGACTTACTTAAAGTACATGTATATAGCTACATTTATCTTGTGAGCTTACCCTTTACAGTCATCTGTTTCTACTATCAATCATCAGAGAGTGATATAGAGGACAAGTAAACATCTATTGATTGTTTACCTTTATTCTTATGTTTAACAGCTGTCAGCTAGCACAATTTATATTGAATATTCCTTAAAAACACTGATAATTGTCAAAATATTTTGATGTTTTTTGTTCATTTAGGCCAATAGCAGTGTACTGTGCACTGTTATACTGGACGTGATCAATAGTATCTACCACCAAGACAACGCAAACTACTTTATTCTGGAACCTCAGCACACTTTGTCACAATTCTCTGAAAAAATCTACACAAAACCAAAAGATGTACAGGTAACTAAGGCAAAGGGTATAGGGAATATAAGCTACACAATAATCTGAAAGCCCCTATGGATTGAAATTTATGAATATAATTATAAGCCTGATGACTTAGAAAGAAGTACATGCAGTTGAATTCTCTCTGTAAAATTTCTAGGTCTTACACAAATTTTCACTTGAATAGTACATTTAATTTAATGGTGGTTCTTGCAGGATATGCTTATATTTTATTTGTATGGTTATATTTTCAGGAAAAGTTTTTTGAACTGTTGGAGTTTATCATATTTGATCTGAATTTTGTTCCATGCAAAGAGTTGATAAGCATAAGCATTCTCATTAAATCTAACCAGTAAGTTTATAATTAAAAATATGTTACTAGATTACACAAATTTCTGTCTTATGATAAAATAAACTTTTTATACATCTTGAACATAAGACTTTTTTTAAAGGGTACCTTAATTTATTGTGATATACATGTAAAGTCAAGATCCTTACATCCACATGTTATCCACCAATTGAGTTAAAAGTAACACAGTACATGACGAAATAAGTTTGACATTGTCAACTGTTTTTAGATCAGGTTCCTGTACTGATCTGTGTTTTAAGACCCTCCAGCGAATTCTTCAGTTTCATGCATTGTTCAAAGATGTATTCCGGGAAGTTGGAATGCTAGAGGTCATGGTAACTTGTCTTCGTAGATATGCAGCTCTGTTTGAAGCAGGAGAAGGTAAAAAAAACCAAAATCAATCCACACTAAGAAGAGAAGTTGGATATTTTTTGTTTTCAGATTTAAAAAAGATCTACATATAAAAGTAATTCTTCATATGAAATTATGCATGTGCATATTTCAGGACAAAATCGGGAGCCCATTTCAAAAGAACAAAAGGAAGTTGGCTGTTTAGTGATGGATTGTCTAACCTTACTTCTCTCATCCAACCAAAGCAATGCCAGTAAGAATATTTCTACCTTCTACAACGAAACCTTTTAAAGTAATGTTTACAATGAAATATTATTAAATCAATGTGGTATATTCAGGACTATTTTTAGCTACTCCGAGACATAGGTTTAGTTGGATTTTCTTAGCAAAGTTTGTCTTACATATGGATGGCTGTCTGTATGTGTGGGGTAACTTTTCATATTTTTTATTCCAAGATCCACTAGACCATTATAATTTGTCAAAATACATGAAATAAAATAATAAAAAGAAAGAAAATAACTTGAAAAGGTAGAAGTACAATTTTATGACAGCAAAACCAGGTCTTTTAGATACATGTAGGTGTAACATGCAATCATCTTTGTAGTAAAAGATTTCATATTGTTCAAATCTTGTATCCTGTAGTAAGAAGGAGGTAAGATAGGGGTCAAAGTTTTACTTAAGATTTGTATACAAAAAAGTCTTTAAAAATAATTTTCTTTAAAACTTTTTGTAACTGTTCAATTGATATTCAAGCATTTCCAGGTAGTGTAGTCTTTAATTTGGTTAGGTTTTGGTCATATTGGTCATGCATGTACCAAACAGAGGTTTTAATTTTTACATGAAGGATACATGTACGTGTATATGAGAACTATATGTATTACTGGTATTTCAAAATCTTTTTCTAAGAACCAACCAAGATCTAGTCTGTCATGTTAATTTACAAGCATCCTAAGGTCTAGAAGAAAAATGTTTCTACTTTCCCTACCACCCTTTTTTTAAATGTTTTTTTTTCCTAGTGAATATCTGGATTTTCAGTTTTTCCTTTGTATAAAAATTTCTACAATAAATTTAAGTCACAGAAATGCTTTAAAAGCACTATTTCTTTTGTCATCAGTGTGATTAAGATGTTTTTGAAAGACATCCTGGGAAAAAAGTTGCCTATCTTCACTATTTTTTCAGTCTGAAAGCAGAATGAAATTTTTTTTTTCTAGGCCTAATATAGTGAATATATGTAAAAAAAAAAAAAAAGAGAAGTTTTTGTCTGTCTTATTGAGTCATGATAGAGCAAAGCAGCATAACAATGTTTTACAAAGGAATATATAGCCTTTTTTTGAGAATAGTAATGCTATAATTTAAAATATGATACTTAATATCAATATGGTGTAGAGTAAAATAATTGAATTAGAGGTTTTGTTTATGTATTAACTCAGTTAAGCTCTTTGGTCTGTGGACCTTTAGTCAATCTTTTTATCATACTAATTAAGCTATATATCTACGGTAATCTCTTAACCTTAGATGTGTTCCGTGAGTGTGGAGGGGCACGCTGTGTCCATGGAATGGTACAGTATGAGGAATGTCGACAGCAGGCCCTTAACATTATACAACAGCTGATCCTGTCCCCTCAAGGGGACGATGACATGGCCACACTGCTTGGACTCATGCACACCTCCCCTGTACTCTCACTACAACTCAAAACTCATATACTCAAGGTAAATCTTAAGCTTTTATACTCAAGATAAGGCTCATAACACACAAGGTAATGTTCATGACTACACAGGGTAAAGGTAAAAACATCTTAGTAGACACATTATACATGTATCAAGGTACACTGAAGGTCCATATGCTGATGGTAGAAATTCCAACCAATGTTCAACATCCTTATCTTAAAGACTTGCATATACATATACCTGTATACATATATTCAAGTGAATTCCTTTGATTTACATTCACACAGTAAGGGGGGAACTCTGATAAGGAACTTGAAAGCAAGAAAAAGTACCCCCCAAAAAATGAACTCAAATGAGAAATGATAAATTGAAAAATGTGCCATAATCAGTAGTCTTTAATTAATTTTTTAGATAACATTTCAATTATCTTGTAGGCCCTGCTGACTGTACTAAGAGAGAGCCACCGATCAAGAACTGTGTTCAGAAAAGTGAATGGATTTGTGTATGTTATGTCTCTCCTGCTGTCCATGGAGGGCTGCCTACTGGACCCTCCCAAAGCACCATGGGATTCAGGTAATTGTAGAAGAGTAAAGGTTCTGCTAATAGTTGAAAATAGCCAGTTAATTAAATGTGCACCTGTAGAATACAGAAACTAGATCATTTGTTTCTCTTTGGCCAGTGCTTGACTAACTGTCTGGTTATTCTTTTCAGTGGAGAGAACAAGTGTTCTAAGTATACTCAAAACCGTGTTCAGCACTCTTACAGTGGCCATGAGATATGAACCAGCAAATGCCAAATTCTTTGAGACACAGGTAAGTTACAATGTATAAAGATACTAATATTCAAATGTATCCATATACAAGTTAAAAATATAAGTAAGAAAAATACCTGGGGTATTTCAGGATTGTTGTTTGCATTAAAAAGAAATCAGATTATGCCTTAATTTCTTTTCATTAGGTGCAATATGACAGTCTAACTGAAGCTGTGCGACTGCTTGGATGTTTTTCTGAGGCTGTAGATGTACAACCTCTCTTTGATACCAACACCCAGGACGATGAGGTCAAAGGCAAAGAAGAATCATTAGATGCAGAGGTGGATCAAAGCAGAGCTGTGTGGGAGGATTTCTTCTGGAAAAGTCATGATAATCAGTAAGCAGTCCAACAACATACATTTATTTTCAAAGAGTAGGAGCAGTTATATTCAATGCACCAATAAAGAGCAACTGCATGGACTAGATATAAACAATTTTACAAGAATTGTTTTTAAAGAGATGATTTCTTTTACAAAATAAGGAGATAATTCTTACTCAGAAATTACAGACCCATTTCTATTTTACCAAACTTTCTTAACTCAGTGAAAAGCATGCTGCACGTTAAATCAATAGGTTTATGACTACATGTGATTTTACTGATTAATCTCAATCAGGTTTTAGACAGTTTTTTTTTTCATATCAAATACCATTTAATAAATTGACAGGTAACTGGCTAAGGGTTATGGATCTAACAGCCTGGGTATAACATTTTTGGACTTAAATTTTTCACTGAGATAGTTTTGAAATTCTTCTTTCTAAACTCAAATTGTGTAATTTTGATATAAAAGCAATAAAATGGTTTAGCTTTTACTTGAATGAAAATGTTCATAATGTTCAAATTGGCTCATACACTTCAGCTGCTTTAGCTGGACTGCCACAAGGGTCTATCCTGAGACCACCTCTGTTTTATTTTTTATCAATGTTCTCCCACTGTGGGTAGAAAATTCAATCGTTGATCTTTATGCTTGTGATTCTGCCTTACATTATCGTTATAACAATGTTTAATTCATTGATCAATCTTTAATTTCTGATATTAGAAACATTAAACATTGGTCTCTTAGTAATCAAATGGTTTTAAATTCTTGTGAAACTGATTGCATGCTAATGGGAAAATCATCAGCAAAAAATCTGAAATAAGTAATAATCTTAATTTGCATGTTTCTGGTCAGCAAATTCAATGTGTTGAACTTCTTGGTATGCATATTGATTCCTCACCTCAGAAGTTCAGTTCAACACCAATGTACAAATGTACATGTAGCTTTTGTTTGTAAATCACTGCCTAGTGAACTATTTCTTGATCACAAGAAAGCTTTTTATACTTTACATATGTTGCTTTGTACCAGCTATTGTATTTCAATCTTGGGAAATACTCCAAAGTCTTGCATGTTCATGAACCAGTTTACAGGTCCCAAAAGTGATGCTATTATTACTCAACACATATTTTTCTACATTTTTTTTCCCAATAAGAGTTTAAACTGTCTAACTGTTTGAATTTTCTCTGTAGGATTGATGATAAAACCCCAGTCCTATTACAATCTGCTGCTATTATGATCAAGTTCTTGTACAACATGGTACTGGATACATTTGACAGGTTAGAACAGTCTTGTTTGTATTACTGTTACCTCTGCCAAGGAAATGTATAAGTGTACTCAAAACAACTTCACCAACACAATTATTTCTTAAATCTACAGTGTTTGGTTTTCTCTGTAGATTTTATTTTCTGGACAACTTTTAACATTTCTACATAAATTTTTGTTGAAACTTTATTTTCCTTTTCTTTTTTTTTTTTACTCAGACCCTCAGCTTGTCTTCAAGTGCAAACAGACTCACCTGCCTTAAAGAGACTCACTATGGTACAGGAGGAGGAAAAATCTCACACAGCTTCCCCCAAACGAGCAAGCACTGGGAGCATCACTTTCTCTGTAAACATCCAGTGTGACCTTATTATTGTACACCCTGGGGCTGTGATTTCTATTCTTCATTTGTTGCCATCTGTGGAGTTTGAAGGACAATTAACAGTGAGCTATACATGTATATGATAGATACTCACAAAGCAATGTTACTTGCAATGCTACATGCATCCATTTTAAGAGGTGGTTTTAGTATCAATAAAAATACATGAAATATGAAAAGCTAATACAGTTGCTAAGTGTATAGGAAGTTGGTTTCTTTAATATTTGGATACATTCAGTCTTGATCATTGACCATGCTGTACCTTAGGTTTATGCATGAACGGATTTATATTATGGATTTTTTTTTTTGCAGACATCATTAGGCCTACAGAGCTATATAGCTGAGTTGCTGAAGGGAGTCCTGTATACAGAGAGGAACCAGCAAATCATGTGTGATGCGGGGATGCCTCACCAGCTCCTGACCCTGGGATATGTGGCTCTAGCAGATGACTCTCACCCTCTACACCCTCCATTTCGAGCCATGTTTGAAAGGCTGGCAGCTCAGGCATTGACACCTAGAGATCTTAGGTTACTGATCAGTTACTGATTACTAATTCTATTTTCTTTTGTTTTAGTTATTTTTTACCTAGAGACTTATGAAAAAATGCTTGGGGTACTTGAAATTAATTTTCCACTATTGACAAAAGTAATTACATGTACTACCATTTAGTGAAAACTCTTTATCTTACAGTTTTTCTCCCATGGAATTCACAGTAATTTTGCAGTGTATAAATATTTATACTCAGTCTGACAGTTATTAAACATTTGATTTTGTTATTATAGAGATTTTTTGAGACTTGGATCACCATTGAATTGTCGATCTGTGGATGAAATGTTTGATAGTCCCAAGATGATGGAAAACTCCTGGAGTCAAAACTGGCCAGTCAGTCGAGCATCAAGTATTGATGAAAGAAGGACACCAATTCAGGTGGAAAACAAACTGAAAACAGCTGGTGAAGCTGTTCCACTGACTCGAGTAAAATGTTTAGTTTCCATGACAACACCAAAGGATGCCAGGATCAATGGTTCTGCTGTGACTCCAGCTTTTGTGGAGTTTGATATGACAACAGAGGGCTTTGGCTGTTTGTACCTCCCAAGTATTGCCCCTCAAGGTCCACCCACCCCCTCTGTTGTTAGTGGTGTTGTTGGGGTGGATTCCACAGTCATCGGAGGGATAGGAACAGGTAATATAAACCTGAATCAAACTTAGATAAATCTGAATTTGTTTTTATTTTGTTGTGGAATTTTATATCCTTGACTGCTAAATCAGTCAAATGAACAGGTACATGTACATGTATATGAAATTTAGATAACAGTTTTATTTTCCCATTGATCTGAAAAGAAGCTTATAAATGAAAAGGTTTTTATAAAATTGTGAACAGTTGATTACATGTTCATGCATTTCATGAGATGAGGTTGCCATCGTTTTGCAGGAGAGCGGATATTTCCACCTCAGGCTGGTATGACATTTTCCTCATGGTTTTGTGTGGATAAATTCAGTGTGATTGCTGATGCTCATCCAGTGCGCCTGCTGACCATTGTCCGAAATCTGCAAGGAAGAGATGAAAACCTAGTCTGTTTGTCTGTCACCCTGTCCTCTAGAGAAAGATCTCTTATTGTCTCAACTCAAGAAACTCATCTACCAAGCTCAGGTAATAATGTACTTCTACAAATTATACCCTTAATTAGTGTTCATATGCTAATTTTACATGTACATACAGCCTTCAGAGATGAAAGATCTAGCTGATTACATTAGTATTCAAAGCCAGTGTCAATTTTTAGTTTACAGTATTAACTCAAACTGTCTTCTTTTTGATACACATAGTGACTGGTCTTGAACAAGAACCTGAACCTGTGTTGAATGACAATTGTGTTCGATTCTGGTGCCCTGAGTTGACACAGGAAGGACAGTGGCACCACCTAGTGTTAATTTTCCACAGGGCAGGAATAATGAAAAACAGCAGTGTTAGTCTGTATGTGGATTCTGAGTTAGTTAGTACTCAAAAGGTAAATTACTTTTTAATGTTTTGAACTTTTTCCATTTAAAAAAAAAAATCATTTTTTCTTACTGTTTACACATACAATGTAAATGTTATGGAGTTGAGAATTGTTCACTAGTAAATGGAATCATGATTATTAGTGCTCTTGGATGTGCAGGTGGTGATATATTTGTTGTATTGTCATTGTACATGTACGTCAGTTCTATTTTTCTGAGTTTTCTGTATTGGAATCTAAGGAGTTTCATACTTAAACATCAGTGTCATATCAGTGACTCAGTTAATTCTAGCTGGCTCTGATAAACCAGGGTAGAAAACTACATTAAAATCAGAGGGGTTACCTGGACCTGTATGGGGAGCAAAACATTTGGGATAACATTGCCATAGAACCAGGTGGTCATGGTATAATGACCTGGTTGTTTGATGCACTGGTTATTATATCACATGATGGGTGTTTCAACTTTAGTTTATTTATTTATTTATTTTTTTTGAAGAAAGGTACATGTAGATAACGTCGTAGAAATATGATTATCAATTATTTTTATTTTACATTTGAACAGAATTTATTTAGTACATGTAGTTCAGGTTTTGGTATTTTGTCACTGTAGTGAGTAGTGTACTTGTTTTTCCTAGCTGCATTACATTTCTCCCAACCTTGGTGGAGGGGGCACAGCCAGTCCTACAGCTTTTACATCGGTGTATGCCTATATTGGCAGCCCTCCACAGCTACGAAGAAATTCTCGCCTTACATGGAGACAGGGACCCTGCCATCTAATGGAAGACATTATATCTAGTTCTGTGATTAGCTGCATATACAAACTAGGACCAACTTATGTTGGAAGTTTTCAGTCCACATGCATAGGTGAGATTGTGTTTTGAAAATAAAATATTTACCAACTACTAGTATTATTTGCTTCAGCTTTTCTTTGCTATTCTTAAGTGTGAAATCTGTCCATGATTATTAATTGGAATATTCTACATAAATACACAATTAAATGAATGGTTGTGGCATAAATGTGAGTTAAAGGAGGTCGTGAAACTCACTTATGTTTCTTGCATGCCAATAAAAATTGGTTTACAGTAGTTTTTAACCAGTCAGTATATTCTTGAATGAAGTCATTGTCACTTTAATCTGTTGCAGATGATATAGAGATGTCAGGTGCTCTAGTGTCTGAGGAGAAGCTAGTATTTGGTGTTCATGCACATGCTGTCTCCCAAATGACTATTCTGCTTATCAGGAAAAACTACAGCAAAGTGGATAGCAAGTCCATAGCAAGACAGGTCAGTGTGCTTTTGTTAGGTTTGAATTGATTAATATCAAACTCAGGGTCTTGTATTGTTAAAATAGGGTAGGGGGTTTGTTTTGATGATCTATGGTATTTTCAGATAGTTACATGTAAATGTAATTACTAGTACATGTATATGTATAGTTGTTCAATCTTATTTTTGAAATTACATCTTCTTACTTTGTAACAAGGTATAATGTACTGTATGTTCATTACTTTAACAGTTGGCTATGTCTGCTCATGACAATGCTACACCAATTCGGATCATCCACAACTCTGCAGGTCATCTGAATGGACCAGCCAGGAGTCTTGGTGCAATACTCATAGGATACCTTGGTAGACACTCACAAAATACTCATAATTCCTTCAGTTTACAGATTATGCTGTATATTTACAGTCCTTGAAACGTTCTACTTTCCCACTTGAACGGTGAGCGAACGCTGAACGAACGGTGAACGAACGCTGAACGAACGCAGAGCGAACGGTGAGTGAACGATGTGTGAACGCTGAACGCAACTTGGTGAACGATGTGTGAACGGTGAACGGTGAGTGAACGCTGAACGCGAACGGAGCGCAAACGCGAACGCAAAGTGAACGGTGAACGAACGGTGAACGCAAGATGAACGATATATTCGGAATGCCTCTGATCTTTTCCTTGCATTGAAACTATTTTATTGTATTATATTTTCAGGTGCCAGATAAATAAATAAATAAATAATAGATAAGTAAACCAATAAATGAATGAATATTTAAGTCAATAAAATAAATTCTCCAAAATTGTCCTAAGAAAGACGATGCATGCACATAAAGTTTTTAATCACACGATTTTTATCGCATTAAAACATTGCAATTGTTATCGAACGCTGAAGTATAAAAGATATTTTTTTAGTCGGAAAATAAAAATGTTTATTCTTATTTGATAACAAATCAGAGAAAACTTCTGACTTATAGAATGAATTAAAGCGGTTGTTACATCCATTCATATATCTCCGTGTCAAGGCGATTTCGTTTAATTAATGAAAAAAAAATTATTAGAAAGGTCAGTGGACGTTTTGCATTTATACGCTCGTATTTTAAATTTTTAATATAATAATATATTATGTGTCATTTCTATTTTTCATGATGATTTATTGAGCAGACTTCTACATGTATATGTAGATGGCCGTGGTTATATTCGGACAAGATAATACAAAGATACATATTCATATTATTTGTTATAAATTCAATTTTCAGAACTTGATGTTTAAGTAATATTCTGTTATAGTTTTTATTAAACAGACAAATGAGAGAGAGAGAGAGAGAGAGATATTCCGTTTTAGCCCCCCCTCCTTTCAGGCTTCACTAAATGTTTGTACCTATATCAAACAAAAACTCTGATTTTTTTCCTAAATATATCAGACAGTGAAAGTAACTTTTTTTAATCAACAAATCATATCCATTTGTTTGACAGTCATACTCGTTTTTATGTTCCTGCTTCGATTTCACACGAAGTCCACGTGCTTGTCCTATCAATCAAAATCATTCGACACTGTGCATGTGTGAAAGTTTCGTCACATCGAAGACGGAGTGCGAGTATTTCCAACAAGTTATAACATTTATTTTTATCATTTCTAGATTTGATTCCAACATTTGAATAATAAATGAATAAAATACATTGGGCATTAACACTTGAATTTGATACATACTCTCTGCCAATTTCAAATACCACCGCCGACACGTGTACATTTTGAACTACACTAACTATTGTTTTGTGACTTTTTTAGATGCATGTTTGTTTTGAGACTGAAATTTTTGTTCTAAAAAAGACCTTAACTTTCTTTAAAAAATGTTAATTAAAATATTCTGGAAATGCAGTACTGACTAAGTAACCGATTTAGGGGGAAAGGTGGGGGGGGGGGGGGGGTATTAATCATATCGAATGGCAAACATATAAAGTTACGGTGAAGAGAGAATTTTTTTCTCTATAACTATAGACTTTACATATTATAGTTGAGAAAATTCTGTAGTGCAGTACATTTTAAATAAATATTTCCTTTAACCACACTATCAATTTAATTCGCTCCAAAGATAATAAACTGGACATCTGCAGTACTATGTATAACTCTCAGAACTAGTTCTATCATATTTTCTGTAGCAATTAAAAAAACGTGTTAGAAATAAATATTTTCGTAATTTTGCTGCGAAATCATTTGACTTGGATAATTATATCACCATTAACGATTTGTCGTCTTTAACAAAACAACGAAATGTTGCAGTGTTTGAAGTATTTGCACATTGCCCTTAGTTAAATTTAATATTTCAGCATCGTTCTACATAGGTACAGAATGTGCTTATAACAACATTTATTTTCCAGTAATTTAATAAAAAACCTAACAGCTAAGTTAGAATAATAAAAATATATATCGTAGATATTTTCCCCATGAAATAATGATTCTTCAAACACGATATGTTAGTTATTAAATTAAAAAACCTGTAACTCCTTCCCTACAAAAAGATAAGTCTTTTCACTTCGGAGTTCCGAATGACAATGAAAACTGAACGATAGATGAACGCTGAACGCAAGGTGAACGCAAAGTGAACGGAACGAAGAGCGAACGCTGAACGCTTTGTGAACGGTGAACGCGAGCGCACGGTGAACGGTGAACGCAAAACTGTGAACGGAGAGCGAACGGTGAACGCACGGTGAACGAACGGTGAACGCACGCTGAACGAACGTTGAACGAACAGTGAGCGAACGGAAAAATGGGAAAGTAGAACGTTTCAGGGACTGTAGTACCACACAAAATTTCTTTCTTAGCATATATGCAGTCCTCTTGAAACATTATTTGCAGTATGCACAGCATTATGTTTGATGTTTTCCTGTTTCCACAGGTGTTCGAACTTTCTGTCCACGACCCGTTGCCAAAATGCTAGAAAACATTGGAGGTGCTTCAGCTTTGTTAGGGTTGGTTGCCATGGCGTCTGATGTGGAGGAGTTGTATGCTGCTGTTAAGGCTTTAGTTTGTGTTGTCAAGAGTAACAAATCCACCTTGAAGGACATGGAAAGGATAAGTGGTTATCAGGTACAAAGAATGGACACTGTTAGGTTTGGATAATTAAATATAAAGTTTCTGAATGAGTAAACATGTAACTTTAAAATTCCTGAAATGGGGATAAAAATTGTGTTAATTAGTTAGTACTGGCTTATTCTTGTCATAGGGTCAATTTTATGTGTACACAATCTTTAACTAATATTTTAGCTGTTATCCATGCTGTACAAGAAGAAACAGAATCTCTTAAACAGCCACATTTTACACCTGACATTTTCACTGATTGGGACTGTAGACAGTGGTCGTGAAAGCTCTGTCATCCCAAACAAGAAGGCTTTCCAGGACCTACTGTGTGAACTCGAGGTAATATTTAAAAAGCATACTATCTTAAATCCTTTTCCTACCCAGGGAAACGTGTTATGATGAACAAGATACCTTATATTTTATATTTCCAATGTGTATTACAGGTCTGGCATCATGCTCCCTTTGATCTTCAGAGATCATTATATGAACACTTCTTTGAACTTCTCACAGACTCCAGGTAACTTTAAATGAAAATTCAGTTGTATGGAATTATTTTAAAAGTCGTAGGAGCATTTATTCCTGTAAATTTTGTAGATACACATATATGTATATATGATGAAGTAAAATATAGTCCCACATGATATTACAAATGAACATGTATATTTCTACATCTTGTGATGAATTCTGGTTTGATCCTAGCTATCATGCTTTGTAGATTATCACAGTATCCACTGAATATTCTGTAGTCAAGGCAACTGAAAAATCCTTTCTATATTCCTGTCTACTTAATGATGTTCTTTTTTCATAGTGAACAGAGCAGCAATTTCCAGTTGATGCGTGACCTTGGAATGGTGGGCCGTTTACTTCACATTTTAAAGGACAATCAGTTGACCCCCGCCACAATCAAAGCTATCTCTAGTGATATTACTGTTCTCCTGCAGGGAGCCCCTGATTATGCCGCACTTCTAAAGTAAGTCTACCGTATTTGACAAGGGAGGTACAATATAGTTGACATTGTTTAAAAATTTCATATTGACTGCAATATTGCAATATAGTGTATTTGATTTTTTTTTTATTGTCCTCAATTCAAATTTGCTTATTTTATTTGTGAATGAGTTGAATTTATTGACATTGTTTACAGACTGGGACAATTTACTGTGTCAACTCTTCCCTCCATGTCAGCCTCTGAGAAGCAGATAGTGATTAATGGGATCAGCCCTACAGATGATACTGGTAATGTCCCTTTTCTATCCCCACAAATTTGAATGTTAAAAGGATTTGCATATTTCTTATTTGCCCAGACTTTTTAATTTATGTCCATAACCTTTAAACTATACAAGAAAGTGTATGCAGTACAAGTACAGCATGCATGTACAGTACAAGTAACATTGCTGTACAGATCTTGATTATATATTTGTGCATGTATACATTGTAGGGCAATGCTTCATAATGCTGTACATTTTTTCACCTTCGTTTAGTTTATGAAATTAATTGATGTTTAAATGTTTGACAGCACAGATATGTATAACTCTTATTTTATATTTAACAAATGATTAAATAGTTTATGACAAATTTTGGCTACTGACGCTGAAGGTAAACTGAAAGCGAGGCTGTCTGAAAATAACAGAATACAAAGAGAGGTACCAAAGGGGAAATTACAAAAAGCCTAACCTATATGTAGTAATACAATTTATATACATGTATATAAACAATGATTATTAACATAATCAACAATTTTATGAAAAAGTTGTCAACTAAGGACTTGCAATGATTATGTTTCAGATGGTGATGTTGGTACATCTATGTACAAAATCAAGATGAGAAACAATTGTTTGGAAATTATACTGGAGTTATTGCAGGATCCATCTTCTGGAAATAATGTGTAGGTACATTTGTTGTGCAGATCTGCTGTGTATAGACATGTAAAAGCCCCCCCCCCCCAAAATAATGAAATCTCAAATACAGTAAACATGCTTTTTCCCACAGGGTCATAATTCTGCAGAATCTTAATTCTTGGTCTATTCACAGACAGAAAATTATGTGGATTGCCATTGTTTGTCTTAAATTCAATTTAAGTATGCATTGACAAATTTCTGCATCAAATCTTTGATTTTCAAAATTAAAAAAAATGAAACGACACAATAATTATAAAATTTACAAAATTTCCTGTTAGTTCTCTAAATTTGTGTAGTCAAAGTTTCGTTCCTTGTATTTTACCTGAGAATTTTTTTTTCCTTTTTCAGTGTACCAGAAGAAATTCAGAAGGTTCTTGGATTTGATTGGTTGCTTCTCTTTGTCCAGCCACATGTCCATCATAGCACAGTCATCACTGCTCTTAGGGTGCTTCTAACGATTTTACAGAATCCAGCTTCATTGTTGAAATTCCGAGAGGGGACACCAGGTGGAGGCTGGCTTAGTAATACAGAACCAGTTCTGAAGCAGCATGTAGGAGTCATGTTAGGTAAGCCTCTTTAGATGTGAAAATACTCTATCCATAAACTTTGAAAAGAAACATCTAGGAAGAGATTAGATGAAATGTTCATGATTTCAGGTCTGAATATAAGCACCAAGAACACAGGGCAAAAACGTGAACTAAACCAGGAGGTCTGTAAGGTCCCTGGGTTCACAGCATTACAATGGCTACTCCCCAAGCACAGTAACATACCAGAAGTATACTTCCTAATGATGGCACTGTTACTAGGACAACATGTAAACAAATTACCAACTGATGTAGAGGTACTTATGTCTTCATATACATATACATGTACATTTATTAAACTTAGAAAAGATAATGTCTAAATCATGTTATTTGGAAAAAAGAAAAAATCAACCTAAAAAAGATTTCCCAGAGTTGTTTTTGTTTGAAAGATTGAAGGTGATATATGTATAAGAAACATATACAGTATATGTTTATAGTATATTTCAATAAGTACTTTGTTTTTATCAGCTGAATATAGACAAAGTATGGACTGTGATATTTGGGGTACCAGCCAGTAAACCAGTCTCCATAGCTGCCAAGGAGAAGCATGCTGACCTATGTCCAGAGGCAGCCTTTGTCATTCTGAGCATGATCAGGAGCATGCTCAATCAGGTCAGTAGGTTACACACAGGTAGATCAGATCAGTGGGTCACATACATTTAGATATAAAAAAGGTATCTACATGTATATGTCAGCTGGCTCTTGAAAATGCACAAAGATTTCATTTGCATTGCTGTTTGTTTAAGTCACAGAATTAAAAAGTTTCATAGTTTTTTTTTTTTTAAATTTTAGGACCAGGAGGAATTAAGTGGGGCATGGATACAGGAATACCCTGTTACACTGATGCAGTTCTTTTTGTTTCTGTACCACAACCAGTCAGACTTCATCCACCTAGCATCCAGCCCTGAGTTCATCAGCAACCTTGCTGCCACTTTATTCCCTTACAACATCGTGGACCATGATGTTACTACACCAACAGAAGAATTTAAAGTGAGTGCATGTAATTACATGATCTAGCCCTTTTGTCTTGTTATTTGGCCTCTTTTTTAAAAAAAATAATTGAATTAAATTAGGTTGATTTTTCTTCTTATATAAATGCAGCATAATTTGTAAATGTACATGTGTATATACATGTACATGTATCCATCCATTTGACTAAAATTCAGCTTTTATCAGAACATTAAAAAAAATATATAGAAAAAGATGCTAAAGTTTAATACAGTCAAACCTTGTTATCTTGAACTCAACAGGACCAAGATTAAACCAAGATATTTGAGGATTCAAGATAACTTTAAAAAAAGTGATTGGGACTGCCAGATCACTTTGACATATCCCTGTCTAGGGATATCGGTTTTCGTGATAAAGTTCAACTGTACTTCCTTAGTACACTACCATTACTCTCTGACTTCAATGCTGATGTATTGTATATGTATTAGGCCACTGCAAATATCACTTCTGCTTTGTAATGAATATTTTTGTGCTTAATTTATATTAAAAAATTCAGCTACATACTAACAGCATGCATGGTTTTTAATGAATTAATATCTGTATGTATAACCATGCTTTATTCTAATTCAGCCATTCCCAGACACAGAGAGCTTTGTTAGAGTCCGCACCCCAGAAAAAGACATGCCAAGTGAGTTAATACATGTACATTGTATTGCTTTGAAAATACAAACTAATATTGCTTTACAATAGTAAAAATTCTGAGAAGTTAAAGGTAGTAAGTAGATGTTATAAAGATGCACTCTTGATGATAGGTCTTTTAACAAGTCACCCTGCTCGTAAGTTTGTGGTGGACTTCCTGAGGACCATTGTGGTGGACAGCTTCTCTCAGCAAGTCTCCTCCAAATCGGGCATCATCCTGGACATTGTCTTAGATGTGAGTCACAGGAAATTGTATTTAATATAATTCAGTAAACACTGTAAATTATAGGGTTAGAAGTTCAATTTATAGGTCAGTAATCAACAATGTCATTCAAAGAAGAACTAAAAAATTGTCTCTTGATTTCAAAAAAGTACAATGTACCATAACACATTCATAATCTCTGAATTTCTAAACTCCTGGGACTGCCACAAAAACAGATATAATATTAACAATAATGTGTATTTAAATATTCCTACCTGTATGTAGGCATCTCCTGAGACTGCCACCAGGTCCCAGAGACGTGAGTACCAGACAGAGATCCTTACTGTCATCATGGAGCACCTGCTGGCTGCTGATGTGTTGCTCGGAGATCAGGCTGCTCTCCCACTCTCATCAGGAGGAAGTTACTCCAACATGACTAACAATGTCTTCTACTTTGCTAGTCGCCTTGTGGACAAAGTTTGGCAAGGTATAAATCTTTATTTATTAAAATTTTCTGATGCACTGTTACAGATATTCTAAATTTTAAAAAGAAGGGCACAATACTACATGTAATTTAAAATTTGGTTATCTGATGATTGTAGGTGTTTTTACAAGAGAAACAAAGGAGGTTTTTGAATTCATCAGTAAACTTATTGCACAAGCCAAAAGAAAATGTGAGTATGCATACATTGTACATACATTGAAACCAAATTGGGGTTCTGTATGATGTATAAAAGTTTGTTTTGGAACTATATGCAAAGTGAAAAATGAATAATCCTGCATCAAAAAAAAAATTCATGTAGTTTATCACACTGTGATCATAAACTTTTAGATACATCAAAGCAGGTAATAATCATGAAGTTTTTTCCTTGTGAAATAGTGACTTTTGTAAATGTATTGACAGGAATATTATCATACAATACTTGTTCATAGTGGAATATATAGCAAGTTTTAATGACATGAAAAGTTCAAAAAAGTAATAGCAGTAATTGGGATGAATACAGTATTAATTACTAAGTATAGCTTATCACACTTGAGACTTTATGTATACAAGGCTTTCTGTTTTAAAACTGTTTTGCTTCATGATTTGCAGCTTCGGGTGTGTCCATGGATTTGATCTACAAGTCACTCAACAGGACAATTCTGTATCAGCTGTCTCGGCCCATTAATATAGTCTCTTCACAAACAACAGTATTAGAGTCTCTACACAAGCTAACCTCAAACAGGACACTTATATTTGGCCCTAAGAACTATGATACGGAGTTTTTAGTTTGTCTGTGTTACTGCTTACTCCAGTTGACTGATGATGATCCAGAAAAAGGGTAGGATATTGAGAATTTCAAGTACATACAGTGTACGTGTACCTGAATTCCTCGTGCAGGCTCTCCAACCACCTTTTCGTTAAAGGGGTTTGGACTGTTAACATTTGGAAAAATGGCAATGCTGTCAAGAAAATTAAGAAAATCATCGTATATAAAAGCAAATAACATTTTGGCTTTCTGGTGTTTTGTTTTTCAACTTTATCATGCTAGTGACAAGTGGGAAAACAGCACTATTTATTCAGTTGGGGAAAAAAGGTACCTATTTGGAATTTGGAAAAGGGTCATTCAGCAGCCCTATTTATACACAGTTGAGGGCCATGTCTTGATGTAGCACTTATAGCTAGTATTATGAATCAATTCATTTAAAGGTTTTGGGTGAATTATAAAAACAGATTTTTTTTTAATGCAGTATTGTTGAATTTTTTAAAATGACACTTTAAGAATGGATAACTTGATTTAATTGAAATAAATGAAAAATATTTTTCTTGTGCTATTCAGCATGGAAAATTTGCATGGAGGAAAGGCCTTAAGGACTACCTGGCATCTTAACATGGATAAAGATGAAGCAAATGGAGATCTGGAGGCTAATTTCAGCCATTTTCTGAAGGGGTCAGGGGTCATGGAAGGTCATCATAATTTGGTAAAAGCTGCCAAGCGAGTATGGGAGGAGCTATATGCCTGTAAAAAACCAGTAAGCATACATGTATATCAGCATTATGTAATAGACTCATGTAAAGTCATGATTTAAAATGCAGGATTTCATGTGAAATACAGTTTGTATACTGCACAATTTGGCCTTTATATAGCAAAACTTGTATTTTAGTGCTCTGTGTCACTACAGTGTATCTGTGTGGCACTACATGTATTTCATAATCATGGCCAAAATGTGAATGCACTTTATATACCATATTCAAATAGTAAACAATGATAGCATTAATTTATTTATCATTGTGCTACCCAGTCCAAGACCCACACATGCACCAAGTTTTAAATACATAGAAGGAAGTATACAGCCTTACAGTTAGTTTATATATACATACACATGTATATATTTGTTTTCAGGCTTTGGAAGAGATCTTTAAAACACAGCTGAATAACATTGATGTGACCCATTCTACCTCTGTATCCTCTCCAGACATAAATAGTGTCAGGTAGGGTTTATAAAGTATCCCATACCTTGTATTGTGGTCTTAAATATTTCGAACAATTAGTCAATTAACAGTTATTCTGTGTCAGTACAGTGCTTGTCTTTTCCTTTTCCAGAGGTTTGATACAAGAGTATGCCTCTAAGGTGTGGGTAACGTATGCAGAGAGTGAAAGAAAATGTCATGCATCATATGCAGAGAGGCTTCCTACTCAGATACAATCAGTGAGTAGTGTATCTTAGATTGCTGATCTATCTGTCTGTCTGTATATATACTGACTTCATCCATATAATAATACAATTCTGTGGAATCATCAATGTTCATGGAGGACCAGTGTTAGTAGATTTCATGAGTCACCATTAGCCAGAATTTACATCCACAATAACAATTATTTTAAGAACATATAGGTCCGTTGAATTATGTGCTTATTCGAGTTACACCCAATATTATGTCCACCCCCCAACCCCCTTTTCCAATCCTGAATCAGTGAAATCTAGTGTCAGGGGCTGACAAATAGATTTTTTAAGTACTTGCCTATGGGCGAGTACATGGTCAAAATTCACTTGCCCTACCTGAATTTTTACTTGCCCCACCATAAACTATGAAAATAGGAAGACAAAAAATGATTATTACAAGTGCTCATTTCCACTTAAAACTAAAACTTGTTATTTTTTTTCATGAAAAAGTCACTTGCCCTCGGGCAAGTGGTTAATAAAAATTCACTTGCCCATCCCTAAAATTCACTAGTCCCGGGCGTCGGGCAATGGAATTTGTCTGCCCCTGAGTGTGTCCACAAACATCGAACCCCACAAATTAAAATGATTCCACAGTATTATCTGACATGATGATTTTAATTGATATTTGGTAAAAAAATTTTAACTAAAAAATTTACTATCTTCTAACTATTTTCAGACTCTCCAGAAAGTGGGCAGTGGTGTCCTGAGATTGGCCACAAGAAAAGGAAAGAAGGAAATGCCTTTGAAAGTGTCCCCATGTTCTAATGTCCACATGACAGTAAGTGTGCTCATTTAATAACAACACAATCAACTTTTTAACTCATGTATTATAGAGTGAAAATGTGATAGAAAAAGAAAATGATCTGCCTTTAATTTTTTATGTCTAATTGTAAAAAAAAATATTTAAAAAATCCATGATACATGTATAAGTTAATATATATTACATTTATAATGTATATTTTTTAATCAATAGGATTTCATATCTTGGACTTTGTCCCACATTTCTATTGTGAAGGATCTTGTTGAGTTACAGTATCAGCAATATCTCAAGGTAACTATTTTGATTCTTTAGATTAAGTAACACAGGATAACTTCTAGTTCTTTTAATGCCATTGCTGGTGTGTCACTTCTCAGTAAAAATAGGTTTAGCTGAATATCTGCAGCTGACTGGTTTAATTTCTAAAATGATCATTGTGTGGGGTACATGTCATTTGAGGGGCTGGTGTAAATGAGGATTGGCTTTGGAAACATGGTTTGTTGAAAGGATGCATTGGCCTACTTAGCTCTCAAGTTTAGGGAATATACATTGTATTACCTCTTAATTGAATGTTGTATCAGTGAATGAGGCACTCATAATGTGACTGTGTTTTAGGCCCAGGAGCATATGGAGCGCTACCTTCTGGAGGAGTGGACACAGAGAGAGGTGGATCTACTGAGGGAGAGGGGCCTCTGGGGCCCAACAGTGGGGTCAAGGCTCAGGAAGTGGATGCTTGACATGACAGAGGGTATAAATTTCAGAAGAACAGTAAAAAAAACCCCAAAATTCTATATAGAACATGATTTATTCAAATCATTACTCAGCATTTGTCTCTTTTACAGAAATGAAAAATATTTTTCAGGTCCTAGTCGCATGTTGAAAAAGATGATTCCAAATGATTGGTTTTATGCCCACTACCCATACAGGCCAGATATGGAAAATAGTGTAAGTACAACTACTGTAGATATGTGTGGTATATTTACATATGTACCTGAATTGTACACTTACATGTACATCTACATTATATAGTGTAATAATAGCACAATTTGGGATGTATATGGATTGTCGTTGAATATCTTACTGTTTCATCACACAGCCGCTGAAGTACAAAATTGCAATGAGCTATGACAGTAAGGAGTACTTTGAGAGATTCCGGTCCCAAACCCTTGTAGAACCTGATGTCCTCCCCATTATGAGAGGAGTAGAGGACACCAGTGAAACGGAGAGTGTGGATGAGAAGATACCAGATGGTAACTATAGTTTCTGAAAAAAGTACTTCAACATTTGATCAATTAGTAGATTTTGATGAGAAATTTATTTACCATAAATTCATAATGAAGGCACCCTTTTCACTGTACAGATGTACAGTTTACTTGTAAATTACACAATTATATAGTTTTGCTGTTGTAAAAAAGACCTCCACATTGAATAGTTTCAGATATAACCAGAATGACAAAGCTCCTTGGACGTCCCTCCAAACAAAGGCAAGTGGATGTGGATGAGGAATCTGAGGATCCATCTTGTGTGGAGAATCTAACAGAGATGGAAAAAGAAAACCAGGGGGAGGAGTTACGTGGAGAAGAGGGTAGGGAAGGACCCACAGAGTCCTCAGGGACCAAAACAGACAATAATCAAACCATACTCAGAATATTAGGGGAAGGGGAAAAGGTAACTTCTTTTAAATAATTTATCTGCTGTTTTTCATTCACATGTAACTTTATTTGCCTGTTTTATAATTCTTAATGTTTTCTTCGTAGATAACAAATATATTTCGTTGTGCGAGGATACAAGGACTGGACACTGCAGAAGGTCTGTTGTTGTTTGGAAGGGAACATTTCTATGTGATTGATGGATTCACTATGCTAAGGACTCGAGAGATTCGGGATATTGACAGTCTGCCTCCTGAGTAACTTTTTTTTATGTTTATTTTTTTTTTAATGTTTCATAACCCATTATGTGAATAGCTAGGACATATAGTGTTTGTCATGTCCCATTATGCATTTAGCTAAGTTTAAAACAATTGTTCAAGAAATTTTCATCCTAAAATACTTAGATACATGTACATACATGTAATTGTGAGAAAAGTTCGACTGTGTCATCATTGTTTGCTTTTTGACATTACATTATGACCTTAACCTGGATTTTATTGGTATTCTAGTTAGCTTATATTTTTTGAGGAATATAATTTGAGGAATTCCTTAAGTCTGAACACAGTTTGAACACAGTTATATTTAAGCCCACAGTGCAAAAATTGTTGACTTGACTGCTATTAACGACCAATTTCTGCATCACTTTATTTTTGCGAGACAGTTATTTCATATTATAGGCAAAATAAAATTTTCACAACTTTTGGTAAATATTGCTTATATACGCAAGAATAAAATTTTTCATGAAAAAACATTCTTGCGTAATTACACCAAAATATATGGGCTTGCAAATAAATAATGATTTACAGTATGTAATCACATATCATATCACTATGCACTAAGCTCAGTTATTTGTATTATCTTGATTCAACTTCCTACAAAAATATACCTTGGTGAGAGCTTTTCAACTTTGGTTGCATGAATCCAGTGATTTCATTCATACCTTGACTTCACATTCATTATTTTTGTTGAAAGCATTGGGACATTCTTGTATCTGTTCGTAAAAGGTTAATTTTAATCTTGGTCAGAACTTTTGATTGAGAGAAGATAAGGCTTTCATATTTCACATGTGTGTTACCTATGAAAAGACCCTTCTTGTTTTTGACCTCATTTCCTTGACCTTGAAGTTCAACCTATTTTCAAAAATTTTAACATTGGTAATAATTTTTTAATGAGAGAAGATACGGTTTTCGTATTTCTCATGTACTTTTCCTGTGATAACACCTTTCAAGGACTGAAGAATTACTTTCTTTGGCTTACACACAGTCAGGTGCATCAAAGTGGAAGGAATTATGGTCCTAAAAATGTTACCTTGACCTTTGTTCTGATCTTGACCTTCATGTCCTGTTTTGTATTTAGCAGATTTTTCACTACCGTGAAGATTTTACACCAAATAACTTCTTACAAACAGATGTATCTTGGAAGTTCTTTATACTTAGTAGAGGTGTAACTCTAATTTTTGATCTTCTATTTCATAGTTTACATGACCCAATCATTCCAAAGGCATCCAAAGGAAGTGGAACTCAGAAACGCTTGTATGTATAGTGTACTACACAAAATTTAAACTTACTTAAATGGGTTGAATTCTTATTTCTATCACTTGAAATAAGTTATAAGATTACAAGAACACTTTTAAAATTTCATACAGATGCAGTAAGTTTGCTTATGAGGATATTCGTGAAGTCCACAAGAGACGGTACTTGCTTCAACCAATAGCTGTAGAGGTTTTCTCTGCAGACGGGAGGAACTATCTCCTGTCCTTCCCAAGGAAACTGAGAAACAAAGTGTTCGCAAAGTAAGAAGAATATACATTGGGTACATGTATATAGTTTTATTAGTAGTATATACTGATAAAAAGCCCAAGCTTTCTTGCCATCTTTGTAACGTGCTTAAATTTATGTTACTTTTTTCAGGTTCATGTCTGTTGCCACAGCAATGACAGATAGTGCCCTGCAGTCAGTATCAGGGCAAAAACAGGGGGCCAAGATAGAAGCTGGGTATGTTTTTGTGCAGTTAAGCAAATGTTATATACAGTGTACGTTTGAATCAAACTTTGAAAATGTTAGATAATGATTCTTTCTACTTCTACACTTTGCAATGTTTGAGTGATTTGCCATGTTTCAGTGTTTTGTTTGACCTTTTATAGATCTGGTATTATTAGTTCTCTGATGGGTGAAAAATCTGTCACACAAAGGTGGGAGGTAAGACCAATTTTTTTTACACAAAAAAAATCTAATTCAAAGATTTCAGTCAAATACATGTATAACCCATTTAACTTTTGTAAGTCATCATACAAGACAATAATTATTAATTAGTATTGAATGTTATTGACATACATGCAGTATAGATTAAAGGCCATGTATATGTTTCAGCGAGGAGAAATTAATAACTTCCAGTACTTGATGCATCTGAACACTCTGGCTGGACGATCTTACAACGATCTGATGCAGTATCCGGTGTTTCCATGGATTGTTGGTGATTATGATTCTGAGGAACTAGATCTGTATGATGAAAAGACTTTCAGGGACCTTAGTAAACCTATGGGTGCTCAAACACCTGGAAGACTACAGCAATTTAAAAAACGTTATCAAGACTGGGATGATCCTCAAGGTGGGGTGAAAAATCTCATAGACTTTGCTGATATCTGAATATTTTAGTACCAGTGGATATCTAGCACATGTAGTTTGTTACACAATATTTCTTGATTCAGTTTGGTGGATTATTATTTGAAGACAGTGTATTATGTTTCAGGGGAGACTCCACCCTACCATTATGGCACCCATTACTCATCTGCCATGATTGTAGCTTCTTATCTAGTCAGAATGGAACCATTTACTCAGCACTTCCTCTCCCTTCAGGTAATAAATGCTGGTAAAGAAACAAGGATTGTAAATTATTGGAAAGTCTCAGATTTTTCTACTCTTCAATGTTTACAAACAGCATTAATTCCCATTTCCTGCACATGTTGTACATGTTAAGTATCTCCAATATGAAACAAACTACATTGTATTTAAAGTATGTTTATGTATATACAGTACTTTATATGTATATATTTACAGTTGGGTAAAACATATTTGCAAAATCTGTGGTCCTTACAATGCGGATGTTGGATGTCTTTTGTTATGGATGTACTTATTGTCACATGTGTCAGGAAAATTCACTCAGTATCCATTTTTAGCTCTTCTGAGTTAGCTCTTCTGAGCCAAAGGCTCAAAGAGCTAATGCTATGGCCATTTGTGCAGTGTGCGTAAACTTTTTAGCTCACCTGAGCTGAAAGCTCAAGTGAGCTTTTCTGATCACCCATTGTCCGTCGTCCGTCTAGCTGTCTGTCCGTCCGTCTGTAAACTTTTCACATTTTCAACTTCTTCTCAAGAACCACTGGGCCAATTTTAACCAAACTTGGTACAAAGTATCCTTGGGTAAAGGGGAGTTTAAATTGTTAAAATGAAGGGCCAAGCCCCCTTCCAAGGGGAGATAATCAAGAAAAGTCAAAAATAGGGTGGGGTCATTAAAAAATCTTCTACTGAAGAACCACTGGGCCAGAAAAGCTGAAACTTATGTGGAAGCATCCTGGGGTAGTGTAGATTCTATTGTTCAAATAACGACCCCCGGGAGTAGGGCGGGGCCACAATAGGGGATCCAAGTTTTACATTGAAATATGTAGAAAAAATCTTTTAAAATCTTCTGAAGAAGAACCACTGGGCCAGAAAATCTGATACTTATGTGGAAGCATCCTTGGGTAGTGTAGATTCTAAATTGTTCAAATCATGACCTCCGGGGGTAGGGCGGGGCCACAGTAGGGAATCCAAGTTTTACATTGAAATATGTAGAAAAAATCTTTAAAAATCTTCTTCTCAAGAACCACTGGGCCAGAAAATCTGAAACTTATGTGGAAGCATCATGGGATAGTGTAGATTCTAAATTGTTCAAATCATGACCCCCCAGGGGTAGGGCGGGGCTACAATAGGGAATCCAATTTTAACATTGAAATATATAGGAAAACTCTTTAAAAATCTTCTTCTCATGAACCACTGGGCCAGAAAAGCTGAAACTTAAGTGGAAGCATCTTGGGGTAGTGCATATTCTAAATTATTCATAAAATAATGACCCCTGGGAAAGTGCGGGGCCACAATAAATATTACAAGGGGGAAATCGTGTGAAAAACAGCAATGCCAAAGTTACTCAGGTGAGTGTTGTGGCCCATGGGCCTCTTGTTAGAATATGGGCCATAACTTAAGAACCCCTTGGCCAATTATTGTCAAATTTGTCACAAGGTATCCCTGGCCCAAGGGCTCCCTTTTATACTAAATCTAGGGTTGTGACCCTTAAACAAGGGGAGATAATTAGGAAAATAGAAACAAAAGTACTGGTTGCTAAAAAATCTTCTTCTCAAGAACCACTGGGCAGATTATCACCAAACTTACACAAAATGATTAGGATGTGTTGTAGATTAAAAATTGTTCAAGGCATCACCCTGGGGCAAAGGGCGTGGTCTCAAGTCACTTCAAAGTTGACCAAAAATTACATTTTATTAAAATGTTGATATTTTGCTTACTATAAGGACTAGGATCATCAAATCTTGTCAGTTGATGCATCTAAGGACCTCATATCACGTTGACTCAAAAGTAGGTCACAGTGACCTACTTTTTAAATTTTGCGGCCATTCTTTTTCAAAATGATTTAGAGGCATATTTTGAACAATTTAAGGCCTATGATCATCAAACTTTGTCAGTTGATGTATCTTGGGTCCTCGAAATACGTCAACTAAAAAGTAGGTCACATTGACCTACTTTTTAAACTTTATGGCTAATCTTTTTGAAAATTTATGGCTTTGATTAAATATTTTCGGGTACTAATTGGCTTAGAATCATCAAACTTTGTCAGTTGATGCATCTTGGGTCTTCGGAGTAGGTCAACTAAAAAGTAGGTCACCGTGACCTACTTTTGAAAAATTATGGGTTTAATTTAATATTTCGGGTACTAATTGGCTTAGAATCATCAAACTTTGTCAGTTGATGCATCTTGGGTCCTCGGAGTACAACAGCTGAAAAGTAGGTCAACGTTACCTACTTTTGAAAGTTTATGGCTTTAATTAAATATTTCGGGTACTAATTGGCTTAGAATCATCAAAACTTTGTCAGTTGATGCATCTTGGGTCTTCAGAGTAGGTTGACTAAAAAATAGGTCACCGTGACCTACTTTTGAAAATTTATGGCTTTAATTTAATATTTTGGGTACTTATTGGCTTAGAATCATCAAACTTTGTCAGTTGATGCATCTTGGGTCCTTGGAGTACAACAACTGAAAAGTACGTCATGGTGACCTACTTTTGAAATTTTATTGCTGTATTTAATATTTCCGGGTACTATTTGGCTTAGAATCATCAAAATTTTTCAGTTGATGCATCTTGGGTCCTGGGAGTAGGTTGACTGAAAAGTAGGTCACTGTGACTTACTTTTGAAAATTTATGGCTTTAATTAAATATTTTGGGTACTAATTGGCTTAGAATCATCAAACTTTGTCAGTCGATGCATCTTGGGTCCTTGGAGTACAACAACTGAAAAGTAGGTCACTTTGACCTACTTATAAAATTTTATGGTTATAATTTTAAAAAATATTTTAGGTATTAATTGGCTTAGAATCATCAAACTTAGTGGATGGGTCCTCAGAGAATGACAAGTGATAAGTAGGTCACCATGACCAACTCTCAGGTACTAGTTGGCTTAGAATCATCTTGGGTTCTCAGAGTGTGAATTGGAAATTCAAGGGTCTATCTAAATATACAGGATACTTAGAGGCTTCAAATAGAAGTGATAGGTTGTACAGTTTATCAGAAGAGCGATTCAAGGCCCTTGGGCCTCTTGTTACTTCTCAAATAGTAATTCTGCTGACTGGATATAAAACCTTTTATGATCAGTTCTCCTATTATTAATATTTATAGGGAGGACATTTTGATCTGGCTGACAGGATGTTTCACAGTATACGAGAAAACTGGTACTCAGCCGCCAAGAACAATATGGCTGACGTCAAGGAACTTATCCCAGAGTTCTTTTATCTGCCTGAGTTCCTGAGAAACTCCAATAATTTTGATTTAGGTATGAGTTTTTAGCTCACCTGAGCCGAAGGCTCAAGTGAGCTTTTCTGATCACATTTTGTCTGTAGTCCGTCTGTCCATCTGTCCGTCTGTCTGTCTGTCTATCCGTCTGTAAACTTTTCACATTTTCGACTTCTTCTCAAGAACCACTGGGCCAATTTCAACCAAACTTGCCACAAAGTATCCTTGGGTAAAGGGGATTCAAGTTTGTTCAAATGAAGGGCCACACCTTCTTCCAAGGGGAGATAATTAAGAATTCGTGAAAAATTAATGGCATCATTAAAAAATCTTCTTCTCAAGAACCACTGTGCTTGAAAACATGAAACTTATGTGGAAGCATCCTCAGGTAGTGTAGATTCAAGTTTGTTCAAATCATGACCCCCGGGGGTAGGGTGGGGCCGCAATGGGCGATCAAAGTTTTACATAGGAAATATACAGGAAAAATCTTTAAAAATCTTCTTCTCAAGAACAGCAAAACCATAATTGGTCATATTTATATGGTAGCATCCTCAGATAGTGTAGATTCAAGTTTGCTCAAATCATGACCCCCGGGGGTCGGGTGGGGCCACAATGGGCGATCTAAGTTTTATATAGGAATATATAGGAAAAATCTTCAAAAATCTTCTTCTCAAGAACAGCAAAGCCATGATTGGTCATATTTACTTGGAAGCATCCTCAGGTAGTGTAGATTCAAGTTTGTTCAAATCATGACCCCCGGGGGTGGGATGGGGCCACAATGGGCGATCAAAGTTTTGCATAGGAATATATAGGAAAAATCTTTAAAAATCTTCTTCTCAAGAACAACAAAGCCATCATTGGTCATATTTATATGGTAGCATCCTCAGGTAGTGTAGATTCAAGTTTGTTCAACTCATGACCCCCGGGGGTCGGGTGGGGCCACAATGGGCGATCAAAGTTTTACATAGGAACACATAGTAAAAATCTTCTTCTCAAGAACAACAAAGCCATGATTGGTCATATTTATATGGTAGCATCCTCAGGTAGTGTAGATTCAAGTTTGTTCAACTCATGACCCCCGGGGGTCGGGTGGGACCACAATGGGCGATCAAAGTTTTACATAGGAATATATAGGAAAAATCTTTAAAAATCTTCTTCTCAAGAACAGCAAAGCCATGATTGGTCATATTTACATGGAAGTATCCTCAGATAGTGTACATTCAAATTTATTCAACTCATGACCCCCGGGGGTCGGATGGGGCCACAATGGGCGATCAAAGTTTTACATAGGAACACATAGTAAAAATCTTCTTCTCAAGAACAGCAAAGCCATGATTGGTCATATTTATATGGTAGCATCCTCAGATAGTGTACATTCAAATTTGTTCAAATCATGACCCGCGGGGGTCGGGTGGGGCCACAATGGGCGATCAAAGTTTTATATAGGAACACATAGTAAAAATTCTAAAAAAAAAACAATTTGTTAAGAATAGCAAAGCCATGTTTGGTCATATTTATATGGTAGCATCCTCAGATAGTGTACATACAAATTTGTTCGAATCATGACCCCCGGGGGTCGGGTGGGGCCACAATGGGCAATCAAAGTTTTACATTGGAACACATAGTAAAAATCTTTAAAAAAAAACAATTTGTTAAGAATAGCAAAGCCATGATTGGTCATATTTATATGGAAGCATTCTTAGATAGTGTACATTCAAGTTTGTTCAAACATGACCCCTGGGGGTCGGGTGGGGCCACAATGGGTGATCAAAGTTTTACATAGGAATACATAGGTTAAATCTTTAAAAATCTTCTACTCAAGAACAGCAAAGCCATGATTGGTCATATTTAAATGGAAGCATCCTCAGATAATGTAGATTCAAATTTGTTCAATTCATGACACCCCCCCCCCCCCCAACCACTTTTATATTTAAACTTTTCAACCTTTCAAGATTGAAGTGATTTCTGCTTTTTCCTAGTCATAGTGCTCAGGTGAGCGATGTGGCCCCTGGGCCTCTTGTTCCCCTTAATATAGATGGATTCTACTAAATTTATTAACAATAATTTTTTTTTGGAGTATAAATCATCAATGTTGAAGTAAACAAATAATGACTGTATAAAAAACTTACATTTAGGTATCAAAGAGAAAAAATATCAAATCCTAATATTTTTTCTTTTGTTATTGTAGGAGTCAAACAGAGTGGTGTTGCATTACATGATGTAGTACTTCCTCCATGGGCCAAGGGGGATCCCAGGGAGTTCATCAGGGCACACAGAGAGGTTTGTCAGAAATGGGAATCAGTTTCCATGGAAACTGCCATTAAATGTCATTTATACATGTATATAGTGTACAAACAAGAAAAGGTCATAAGGACTATTAACAGGAAATAGTAAAGAACAGTCGTACTTTCACATTGACATCAGTTATGTTTTTAAATACTGAGGCCAGACATAAAATAGTATTGCTGTTTTCATATCCTATTCTTCTAGGCCCTTGAAAGTGACTTTGTGAGTGCACATCTTCATGAGTGGATAGATCTGATATTTGGATACAAACAACAGGGACCGGCAGCTGTGGAGGCGGTCAATGTCTTCCATCACTTGTTTTACGAAGGAAATGTAGATATATACAGCATAGACGACCCACTGAAGAAAAATGCAACCATTGGGTTCATCAATAATTTTGGTCAGATTCCTAAACAGGTGCATTGTTAATAACTTTTTCAAGGGGTTTTGTAAAAAGTACTATGTTTGTGTCTAAGTATTGTAAATAGCATTTTATTCACAAGAATTTTATTTTTTTTGTTATTGCATGAGACCTACTGTGTGTAAAAATGTCATCCTCTCATATATTTATATTATATTTATATTATTAAAGATTGTATACATGTATACAACAATAAACAAAATGATTGAAAAAATTTTCTCACTCATAAATACCAGTAAACTTTTTTGTGAATAAGGTGTCATGAAAATTTGGTGATTTACAGTATGAGAAAAAAATATTTACAAAGTATTTCTGTTTTTAAAAAACTGAAATAAATAGAGTTTCTGAATAGGAAAATTTTAAAGGTGTAAGGTATCAAATATTGTATGTTTGATCAATTTAGATTTGAGACTTTTCCACTGCTTGTTTAAAAAACAGATTAATATGCTTTGCATACATATGTAATAAAAGCTAGAGTGAATGCTGCATTGTGAACATCTAATAAGATTGTTATGTTTGCTTTGTTAACAGTGGACAAAAATAATAACTAGTGAATATATTATGTTGTAGCTGTTTAAAAAACCCCACCCCCAGAAAAAACTGGCTCTGCGGCTAAATGAGGCATTACCCATGGGTGTTGTTCCCAGTCAAGACAGATTGTTTTTCCACAATGTGGATAATCTAAGACCAGCAAAACAGGCCATCAAAGGTACAGATTTAATTTTCTATTGGTCAAGTTCCTAGTAATATCCTCCTCATACATGTAATTTACCATAATTTGTTTTCATTTTATGAAAAAAAAATTAAAGGGCATTTACATCAACTGATAATTTTCATGTAAAAATAACATTGTACTAACACTTAACTTGGTTACCTTAGCTTTTTATATTTTTCAAGTAAAGATGTTAATTTTCAAATGCTTAGAAATTTGAATTAATAGTTGCAGGGTGTTGTATACTGTGGAATCATTTTAATTGGGGTGAGGGGGTCAATATTCTTGGGTAACCAAAAATTAAACTGGTAGTTGGGATGTAATTTCGTGGTTATGTTGTATATAAGGAGGATTCAATCACCTGATACATTGACAAAGCTATCGTTTATGGGGATGTAAGTTTGTTGGTAAGGTTCACCCACAAAATCCAATGATGATTCCACAGTAGTACATTGTATTACTATGAATTTGTATCAACTTGTGTCATGAAATTTAAGGTACATCATCCCTCTATTCACTCTCGTACAATTTTGCTTTGATGCTAATGATTTTCCTAAAGAAATCTAATCTATAATGAAAATGCACACAACTTCAGAATACCTTTGGTAAAATTTGACAGAAATTACCCTCAACCTTGATAATAAGGAATAATGAACATTTTATCACAGTGAGAGTTATCTCTCTTTTCAGAGGGTTGGTGAACCTTAATGCTTAGAATATTTTTGATTTTTAATATTCTTGAAATTAGTTCATAAGAATTCTGGGCTTCATGAGAAATAATTTAGAAAAATAAGGTAGATAGCTTAGTTACATTTTCTCTTCTAAATTAATTGTAAATTTGTATACTGCACACTAAAACAACATTAACAAATGATTTTTAATCCTGTAGACCATATGCTTTACATGAGTAAGAAATTCATTTTTATATGCTGATGCATGATTTTTTTTTTTTACATCTAGATAATGATTAGGTCACCTGAGTCATATCTGTTTCATCTGTCATTGTCCATTATTGCATAAACTCTCACATTTTTTACTTCTCCAGAATGAGCAAATTGAACCAAACTTGTCACAGATCATTCTTGGGTGCAGGGTATTCAATTTTTTAATTCAGTGACCAAGCAATCTAGAAATAGTGAAAATATGGTAGGTCATTTAAAAATTTTCATTTCTAGAACCAATGAGTCAGAAATGATGAAATTATGTGGAAGCTAATTCAAGTTTGCTCCAACCATTATCTCTTAGGCTAGTATGGAGCCACAGAAGGGTTCTAGAATTTTAAATAAACATATTTAGGGAAAACTTTTTTGCTCAAGAAAAATAAAGCTATAGTACAAATATTATCAAACTTATAAAGAAGCATCTATGTGTAAGTCTTGTCATGGTCTCCCAGGGGGCAGGGATGGGAGGTTACAGGTGTATTTACTATTAGGGCTCAAGTTTTAAAAAAGCAATGAATGGAAAAAAGAGATCAAAAGGTGATTCAGAAAAAAAAAAATTGCCTAATGATACTCAGGTGACCTTTAAGACTTGTGGGCCTCTTGTTTCTGTATGAAAACAATCTTTAAATCTGACACTATAGATGATTTTTTTTTTTTTGAAGACAACAGCAGATAATTCAAATGAAATTTAATAGTCAACTTCTAGGTAGCACTTATTGATGTTAAGGGCTTCTTTTAATTGGTTTTGTTTTATTTCTTGTTAAGATTCACTCTTAATGAAATTACACAATGCAAAGGGCACCTGTCTTACTATAAGACTATAGTTTAGTTTATCAAATTAAGATTTTGAAGATTTTTTTAAATTCCAAGTTTAAATTTTTCTTGCTAACCATAATCAAATGCATCTTATTTTCTTATCGCACTTGAAACTAACAAATAATGTTAACGTGTCTGCAAATTATTGAATTTTGTTGATATTGAAGTTTAATTATGAGCCATTTATTATCATGAAAGAAATGAAAATTATTTTATGAATCTATGAATAAGATATAAGAATAGAGGACTTGTTATGAGAGGTATCTTCCTGTTGCAGAAGTAAAAAGTGCCGTAGGACAAATCCTTGTCACAGATCGAGTTGTCATGGCAGTAGAACAAAACAAAGTCATCATTCCAAACACATACCAGAAATACCTGTCTTGGGGATTCTCAGACCGTAGTGTTCGCATAGGGACGTACGACTCTGAAAAGGTCAGTTCAATGAAATTTGTGTCTTTTTTCATTTTTTCCTATGAAATACAATGTATATAAAATTGTTAAAGAAAAGTTTATAAATTGTTAAATGTTTTAAAGGTTCTTTGGCATTAAAATATAAATATTCATCAATTAACATTTTTTAGATTATCTGAGTCACTCTTGCAATCTATTTTTATGATTCTGAAATTTACAAACATTTCCGGTTTATCCTTTGAACAAGTAGTACATGTAATCAATTTTGGAAAACAAACAATGAGAATTTCATGGTCCCTTACTCCCTTGACCTTGGGCACATAACTCCAAAATGCATTAAAAATCTTGAACATGTATCAGACAAACTGTTTACATAACAACAATGAGCAATAACTTTGATACCAAAATAATTTCCTCTAGTATGTTTCATTTTAGTCCGAAATATCTGACGCTTTCCAGGCTTTTTTCACGATTTTGATATTTTACGTGCCAGGAAAACGTCAGAACTGGCGCCATTGCGAAAACTGGAAATTTCACTGTCTCCAACTGGAGCTGATTTTCGATGCTTGCGAACTGAATTAAATGCCGAACTAACTATTTATCAGTACCAAAATGCTTCTAGTACTCACCAATATCGATGAAAAGAAAATATCACTCCACATTTCGATTTGGTCTTGCAAGATTTTAATATGCAGGAAATGAAAAGAAAACTCGACCATCTGATAAAATGTTTTCACCAGATTGTATATTTCATAAACAAACCCATATAAACGATGTTGGTGAGTACTAAAGGCATTGTACTATTGATAAGTTGTGAATTCAGCATTTAATTTGGTTTGCAAGTATTGAAAATCAACCCGAGAATGCTGCCTCCAGTTGGAGGTGGTGAATTTCCAGTTTTTGTAATGGCGCCAGTTCTGACATTTTCCTGGCATGTAAAATATCAAAATAGTGAAAAAAGCCTGGAAAACGTCAGATATTTCGGACTAGTTTCATTTGTTCATTACCCCCCACGACCACCACCAAGTATGAGGTTTCAGGCCCCAAGGTCAGGATAAATTGATCCTATGATGAAAATGCAATACATTTTTAAAAATCCTTAATACTCCTAGACATCTCACAAATGAACCCTTTATGCAATTACATTGAACAACTAAACTATACTGCTTTGTACTCTGATGATCCAGATGATGCTAATGATTCTCTTGTATTATTTCTGCAGGTGTCACAAGTGTTTGAATGCCTGGACAATGGAGAAATTCTGTGTGCTACTTGTCCCAATGCTAGAACCTATATTACTGGAGGAACTAGCTGTGTAAGACACCATTACATACTCACCCTTAATTAAGAGTACATGTATATATATCTGTAAGAATTTTAACTATATTTATATAAACTTTTTTGCATCATTCAGGAAAGAATTCATGATAAAAAAAAAAGCATGTAAATTTGAGATTTTCAGTATGTTCAGAGTATACTGTGTTCTCATGTTAGCCAGTCCCTTATATTGACTATATTCTGATATGAATAAGCTTTGCATTTGCTCCTCAGTAATCAAATGTTTATTATCTGTGAAGATGCACATCTGTAAAGTGAAAACCATCAACATTTTTGAAAGATTCTACCTCTGAAAAACTGAGAGAACACTGACAAAATGTTTTTAACTGCAAATTTTCCACCTGATTTGTAGGTGGTCAATGTATGGGAGAGCAGACAGAAGCGCCTGACCCTGAAGCAGCCTCTTTATGGACACATAGAGGCGGTCACCTGTTTGGCATCATGCCAGGGCTATAACATGGTGGTCAGTGGATCCAGGGATAAGACCTGTATCATATGGGATCTAAGCCGCTTGCAGTTTGTCCGGCAGTTAAGGGGTCATTCTGGTCCTGTAGCTGCTGTTTGTATCAATGAACTCACTGTAAGTTTCAGGAACTATAAAGCAGCCTTTCATTATGTTACTTTTTTATACCCTGCTCTGAAGGAGAAGGGTACACTATTTTGCCCTTGTGTGTCTGTCTGTCCGTGTGTCTGTTTGTAACAGATTTTGATCGCAGTTTGCTCAGCAACAGTGACTACTCATTGCAGATGCTTGAAAAATTACCACACTCTTTGTTTAGGCATGCCATATGGTGGGATTCATTTTTGTATGAATCAGATGTCGATTCCTGTTTATCCGTGCGTCTGTCCGTACCAATCATAACAAATTTTGGTTACAGTTTTGTCAGCAGCTACTCATAACAGATGCTTGAAAGTTTAGCACACTCTATGTTTAGGCATGCCATATGGTGGGAATCATTTTTGTACAAATCTGATGTCAACTTCCTGTTTATCTGCACATCCGTCCGTACCATACAAAACAATTTTTTGTCACAGTTTCCTCAGCAACTACTCATCGCTGATGCTTGAAATTTTAGCACACTCTTTGTTTAGGCATGCCATATGGTGGGATTCATTTCTGTACAAATCTGATGTAGACTTCCTGTTTATCCCTGTGTCTGTCCATAACTGAACTTGTGTATTCACATCAGAGTGGGGGTATTACTAATGAGCATTGGCTCAGAGACTTCTTGTTATCCCTCCCATAACACAGACAGAGTATGTAATGGGGATACTTTGGAACAGTCTTATATCTGCCAGTCGTTCCAACTGAAAGTACAGACTGTGCACAGATTTTAAAACATGGAAACATTGGAAGCTTACATTTGACAAAAGGTTACTTATCACCTAAGAATTTTGCATAACATATACCCATGTTTGTTTAGCAAGTTCAAGCTTACTGGCAGATCAAAAGTAAACCTAGTGTCTATATTTGAATATTGTAATGGACAACATATGGAAGCTCATCTCTGACACAAAGATTAATTGTGATCTGAGAGTCTGCAGTCACCCTAATTAAAGGTTATTTTAGCAAGTTCAGAATGACAGAGAGTGTGAGCTTTGATACAAAGATACATTGGTAATTGATGCCTGGCATTAATATTGTTTATACATGTTCTCTGAAAATACCCCCCCCCCCAAAAAGTCATGAACCTGACCATAGATATTTACACAAGTCAAGGGGAGGATAATGTGGTCAGTGGGTGAGGGTTTCTTTTCTCTCATCATGAAATTTGAAATTTTGGTTTATCATGGTCATTACATAATATTCTTATCCAAATCTACTTTATTTCCTTTTAAAGGGGGATATTGCTTCCTGCTCTGGCACATACCTGTATTTGTGGTCCATTAATGGGGAGGAGATAGCCTGTGTCAACACTGCTCCTCCACAGAACAATCAGCAGATCCTGTGTCTGGCTATGTCACAGGTGGGCTTACACCAAATTACATCTCTTTATGATACACTTCTCTCTATTTATTTTAAAAAATATTTCATTAAAAGTGATGTTTCTTTCTATCAGTGTAAGAAATAGTATATGATTTCAGATGTATGAGTGGGACAGCAAAAATGTAATTTTAACAGGAAGTAAGGATGGTGTAGTCAGGGTATGTATAAAGTGTTTTCTTGCCTTTGGAAATTTCTCTTACTTTTTATCTGATAGTTTAAAAATTAATTAAATATATTTTGTTTATTTGCTTAAAATATCAGAGCTGTACATGTACAAGAAAATAAATATGAACTCTTTCCTTCTTAAATACATGTATGTGTCTTTTGTATGTTTGTTTTCCTTGATTGTATTCTTGAGCATATAAACTAATAGATAGATTCTTGATTGGATCTTTTGTAAATGGGTTAAGTAAATTGTAGATGTGGTCAGTGGAATATGTTCAAGTGCCAAAAGAGGAGAAAAAGAATCTCAAAGTTGAGGAGAAAAGCCCAACTGAAAAACAAAAATCACCAAATCAACATGATGCTTTCAAGGACATTCAGACAGCTGCAGATCGATTGAAAGCTCTCAAAGATCTGAAGATGGAGAGTAAAGATGTGGAGTTAAGCTCCTCCGTGGATAGTGAGAGTCACATGGGTTTACATGCTCCAACACATGCTGCTATGTTGGAGCATGAGGACAGTATAGTCAGCAGTGTCAGTAATGCGACTCCTCAGAATGATGATGCAGTCAGTGTAGACAGTGAGGACCAATTGTCAGTCAAGTCCTCGGATCCCTCTTTAGAAACAGCCCTCGAGGCAGAGGAGTACCTAAGTAATTCTTCCACAGATTTTGTTAAAGGGGGATTGAGTGATCGCAGTCAGAGTCAGCCAGACTTCAAGGACACCCTGAAAGAAGCAGACATCATGGTCAAGTCTGTGTCAACAGACTTTGAGGTGATATCAGACTCTGAAGTGCAAGGAACACCCAAAACAATGGAAGACTTGCTGAAGAAATACAAAGGAAATCCCAGAAATTACCTGAGAGAAGGTTTTTCCTTTATTTTCTTCTTTCAAGCTAAATAATAAAATATTCTCATGAATTTTTTGGTATAAAATGCTGTTAAAAGTAGCTGAAAAAAGTGGCATTGAAATCAGAATTTTTGCTGTGACATACAGTCATTTCTTATCAGGGTTGAAAAATAGTTGAAAGGGAACTTGAAAATGTACCTATCCAATATAATTGATAAATTTCCCAAGTTAATGAATTTTCCCCAATGAGTACACATATCAAAATCTTTTAAAAAAATTATTTGAATTATTCTTCTTGCTTGTAGGCTTTAAATGGCAGAGACAGCTGATGTTTAGAAGCAAACTGACCATGCACACTGCTTTTGAAAGAGATGACAACAAGGAGCCAGCTGTCATCACAGCAATAGCAGTGTCCAAGTAAGGAGTGTAATAAATTGTATTATACCTATCAACTCGCAAAGATAAAATATCAGGACCTGGGGGGGGGGGGGGGGGGGGGCTTTTCTTAAACAACTCTAACAGAGATTGTGATCTTTGTTTCATACAGTTCTGTATTAATTTGCTATTGAAATTAAATACATAAACCATAATTCTGAAAAGGTTAATGTAATATCCAGCAGACTGACTACAAAATGAGGAAAATGCTAGGTAGTGAAGACTTTTCCATACTTTCAATTTTTCTGTAGAGATCACCGTACTGTGTATGTTGGAGAGGACAAAGGTCGAGTGTACAGCTGGACTGTGACGGATCAGCCAGGTCGAGTGGTCGCGGATCACTGGATAAAGGATGATGGAGTTGAAAAGTGTCATTCCTGTTCTGTCAGATTCTCTTTCTCAGAACGCAAGCATCACTGTCGCAATTGTGGGAAGGTATTCTGTTCAAGGTTAGTCTTATGCTTTTTTTCTGTTCTTAGAAAGTAAGTGCAAGTTATATGGGGTTATGTATTCTCTTAAAACAAATATGAAATGTATGTATTGAAAATTACTGAAAGGGAATTGTCCAGCATTACATACTGGTAAATGTACATGTATTTTTAGTGCTGATACAGATTTAGAAAGATTATAATATAGGCTTCTAATGTCCTTGGTTTACTTGTAATCTGGGTATCTTTTCTATGTATGTCTTTGTTCATTTCATATGTGAATGTTTTTTTCTATTAATGACTCGATATGCAAGATTATTTTATCAGTGAAAACACACATGTTATTAATATTGCAGTATTCCATATAGATGTACTATATTCTTTACTTCATTTTTAGATGCAGTCGGTATGAAACAGAAATTCGTCGCCTGCGTATCTTGAAGCCTGTTCGTGTATGTCAAGCTTGCTACAATATATTGCGGGCCCAGCAAGCTGCAGATGCAGTTTCACAAAATAAGATTTGACGATCAGTATTCTTGGCATCTGAGATTATGATCTAAAAATTTGTCAATTGTAGAGCAGCATTCTGTAGAATTCCTTCAACCATAACTCGAGGGTTCTGTAAACTGTAAAGCAACTTTATACATGTACCATTTCTACGTGGTGTTCAATATATGAGAGGTTATGTTCTTTGTCATTTATTCATGTTTTAGTATTTATTGTTCCAGAGAGCTATACTAAGGAGTTGTCGGATATTAATACTATGTTCTAGTCCCATTATGTATTGAACTTTGTACTTTGTATGAAGGTAGATATTGATCCTTAAGAGTGTAGCTTTAAGCTTACTTAGTAAACATATGCTTCACCTTGTAGCTGGGTGCTTTATGCATTGTTATTTAGGTCATGCTTGTTTTTAGGTTGTTAACAAAACAAAACTATGTGAACAATGTGCAGCATAAAGATGACTGCAACAAATTTTATTCCAAATGCTGACTGTGATATTTTTAAGTTGTTGTAGCAGGTTTAGTGCACCCTTCAATGCTTTCAGGAAAAAAAAACCTTGTTTAATGATATTTGAAACCATGCAATATACAAGAGTGCAATATAAGAACAAAATAGCTATTTTAAAGAAAACCTTTTCTCCCATTCACCCCTTCATTGAATTAACAATATACATGTACCCGTATCAAATATGATATTGATTAAATTAGTTTTAGTGAGAGAGCAAACCATTGTCTTCAGGTTTACAGAATTGTGTTTCCATGCTTCAGTATGGTATGCTTTTGGCTTTATTCAGATTATCAGAATCCTGTTGTACATTTACATCAGTACAGATTAATTAAGGTTATCCATTTTTCATCAGGCCATTACTGTAATTATAGCATATTGTTATTGAAATTGATACATCCATCTCTGTTTTCAAGAATATTTTACCATTTTCATGCTGATAATTATAGACAATTGTAAGACAGGTGAACTAGGAATTATATCAAAATGTGCATCATTAGCAAGCAATCTAGTTAGTTACTAATTACTTTGCTATTTTATGTAGACTGTTAGTGAATCAATGAATGTTTGTAACAGAATTTGTCACAAGTAGGAATTGTTAACAAAGAAGTGATGGTAAAGGGGGACAACTCTTGTACACAATGATATAAACTTTAAAAAAGTTTAACTTCAAGTCTCTTGTTTTCTGTCTAACTTTGTGTGTTTTGTGCTGAGGTCATTTCAGTCAATAAAACAGAAAATTCAGTGTTCACTTGTCTAATTTTTAGAACATACTTGAGAGTGAATTACATAATAATGAAGGTCAAGGTCAATCAGTGATCTTTATGTTAAATCCTCAACTACATGCCGTGTTTCATTTTAACTTAGCTGTATATACGGTAGTATAATGCCAAGCATCATGCATCTCTTAGCATGTATTAAGTGAAAAACTATTAATTTTTTTTCTACAATTAAATTTATACCTATCTTTGACCTTTTTACCATGAAATCAATGGGCTTCTGACCAGTATGTGACATTTGATTCAGGAATGAGACTGGAATTCAAGTGAACTCTGTAAACTGGGTACGTTATAAATACATGTACGCGTTTATTTGCGAAAGTTACGCGTTAAAACGCAATTTTTTTTTAACCTACGAAAATGAGCTAAACTGACTTTCCTAGAAATGTTAAGTCCTATTTTATGTTCATTTCGTACGGAAACTCATTGAGGACGAATATTTTTAAATTCAATAGATCAAATTGTGGAATTCGTTAAAAACGAATTTGACTTGCTATTACATTTTTCATTCTATTATAATAATGAATTTAAGCAACCAAAATATTAGTGATAATAAGGAGCGGACTGAGGATTTGAATAAACGAATTTCGGAATTCTTAATTCCAAAATGTTCCATTCGTTTTTTACAGATTTCTAAAATCTGTTAAAAGAAATCGACTTCTCTCACAATAATGACTTACTATCTCGTAAAATAAAGACTTTTAAAATTAATTATCAATTTATTTTTTACCCTCCTAATTTGGTCGTTCAAGGCTTTCGTAAGTTGGGTAACGTTTCATAAAAAATACCCTTTTTTTTCTTTTTAAGAAAAAAAATATATATAATTTTTAATTGCCTGTTGTTATTCAGGTTTCGGGTTGGTCTTTAGGAAGGACTGCTTTCAGCCTAGATTATGCTTCAATAATCATTTAGTTGGATTACACTGAAAAAAGTCCTGTTTTGCAAAAACTTGGTGTCCTACTACAATTATTAGTCAATTACATCTTCAACATGTAAAGATGAAAAATTTGAAGAATTTGATTCTTTGGACACTAACACGATAAATAAACTCGAAAATTTAAATACTCTCATGTCATTTTCCCAGATTTTTAATGTTTTTGTACAGTTTTTAGACTGTTGTTTCCCCATAGAAATACTTTTTATCCGGTAAAAATCCATTCGCCATTATTAAGATTGTGTTCGGATCAAGGATTTTCCTTGGGTCCGCCCTGCTAAAAAAAAAAAGCCCAACTCAGAATTTTTTGGACAAAATGAAAATTTAAAAACTGAAAATTTCGGACGGGGGGGGGGGGGGTTGTTTCTGATCCCATCCCCTATAGATCCGCGCTTAAGTCACTAGAGTTCTAAACAACATATTTTTAAGGTGGTCAACCTGGGTTTTCATTGCGCAGTATAGTGAAATACAGCGTATTTACATTTAAAAAATATTTTTAAAATATCATATATCAAATCTAATAGGATTAAGTTTTTTTTTTGTTTGTTGTTTAACGTCCCTTAACGATTTTTTCACTCATATGGAGACTCCACCACTTGCCGGTGGACGGCTGCAAATTTTGTCCTATACTCGGCACTTAGGGTCATTGAGCAGTGAGGGATCTTTTTCGTGCCAGCCTACTGCAACATGGGACCTCGGTTTATACGGTCTCATCCGAAGGACCGGTCTCCACGTCTCGCAGTGGGATTCGAACCCGAAGATCAGCTCCTTACACCGCGACTCTAGAGCAAACACTCAAACCACTGCGCCATGCGGGCGACTGAATGACACATTAAAAAAAAAATTTAAAGAAAAAAAAACTTTAAACTATTTTCCAATTGATACGTAGGTGGACGAGGTTTTGTCAAACTGAGGCTTTTTAGGTGGGGGTCACAAAAATTGACATAAAAGACAATTTTTAAATATGTGCTTTTGAGTATACGTAACACATGGAATGAAAATAAAGAGTTTTCCTTTTGTAGTTTTTACACACAAAAAACCCCAAGTCGGTCCCTTTAAGTCTAATGATGTTTTGCTACAGTACAGGTTCATGTATATAAAAATATCTTTAATGATACTCAACTACATCAAATTATTTGAACATGACAGTGCATTCTCACTTATTTTAATTATGAGGTGTTATTAATGAAGTGTTAGCACTTTAAAACTTCAAGAAAAACATGTTTAAAGTCCAAGAGTAGTTTTATTTAGACTAAATAATTGAGTAAGTTCAAGTTCAAACCAGTGGAGCTACAGTCTCTGCATGGACTTCTGGTTGACAATTTTATAGCAGAATAGGTCAGATCTTCACTAGATCTAATCATATAATTTATACCTGCCAAAGTACAGATTTCTGAGAACTGTAATTCCTTTTTCCATATTTTATGATCTGTGACACATACTTTTGCGTCACATAAATTACTGCCTTATCTGCTTGCTTGAAAAGTGGATGCAATTTTTATTGCCATCAAGTGTGTACATTTCTGTATTTCCAAGTACAAACTTTTTATAGAAAAAAGAAAGTATTTTTAAAAAAACTTGAACTGCTTTCCAAATGAATACAAAGAAGTGGGCACTTGTTATATTGAGTCAGTGGCCTATTCAGGTGTTCATACATGTATTTACACTGACAGAAAAAAACTTAAGAGTGCCCAAGATCTTTTCCACTGCTTTCTTATTATATTTGCATAGACTTGGAGGCATGTAAAAAATTATACTGGCATTTCTATCTAGAATAATGTTTTAAACAACTACTTAACATAATTTCATTTGTAAAACAACCACGTTCCTTCTTGTTTCAATCGGAGTTCGTTATAGAAAAGAAAAGAAAAGAAAAACTGTAAAACTCTCCTGTATGGATTTATTTTTCATATAATGGTAATAAAAGAAAAAGTAACTTAACTGCCTAAAAATTATTTTACATAAAGAATTTTATCCTGTCATGTTTTAAACACAACATTCGTTTTGCACCAATGAAAAAGGTCATGTCTTTTGCTTTTGTGCATTTTTGTTTTGAGCCAGTAGAGATTTCCTTCTATTTTTATGAGCCTTTCGCAGTTGATCGTATCTCTCAAGTTCTTTGTAAAAGGGAACTAACTCCGGAGCGACACTAGGGGGCACATAAATCTCCTGCTCTTCCTCGTCAATCAACTTAGGCGGATTCAAAACTTTGTCAATTTCCGTCAAAATGTCTTGTCGTCTGATTTTCTTGAGAGTCTCAAGAAGGTCATCAAGTTTAGCACGTGTGTGATGACGTCTCCATCTCGTCAGGGCTTCCATTGCCCTCCCTTCTTTTGGCCCCCTCGCGCTTTCCACGTTCACAGACGCGATGTCCTTTTCTATTGTTTCAGAACCTCGTTTTGGATAGAATGGCAACGTCCTGTACAGAAGCATCCAATCCTGATCTATTTCGCGGCATACGACTCCAATTGCTTTTGTCATTTTATCTAAAAGGAGAGAAATAATATTCAATAATGGTGATGGGCCAGACCACGATACCCTTCGCTATAAACCCAGATATCTGACATAGAGATACCCACCCATTTTATGTATATCTTGTGAAAATAGTTTTAAATGTTATTTTTCTGGATGCTCCCCTTATATGGTCATTTTTCCTATCTATTACCGATTGAAAACTTGACCTCATATAGGCCCTGTGAAATCAAGTTTCTAATCTATTTATTAAAGAAGCTTTTCCCACAAAAAACATATTTGGGGAGTATCCATGCTGCAGGTGCCTGTAGCTATGATTTTGATTGGTATATGCTTCTTTAAAGTTTGTTATTTTAATTTTATTTACCATCTAATGATCCAAGATGTTGTGACTGCTTTGGTCCCATGGGAAGACAGAAATATATTTTTTCGGCTGCGTCCGTGCTTGTCTTGAAGCGATGAATTCGTCTTGCCACTTCAAGGGCATTTTCTAGTTCCGTAAATTCGTTCTCTCTTTGTTGACGTTCAACCTTTGCTTGCTTTAGCTCCAGTTTGAACTGCTTCACTTCCTTTTCAATCTTTCTATATGCATGCCTTTTATCAGCCATCCATTCTAGTTTGTGCTCCGCTGCTGTCAGCTGTCGCTTAACAAGGGGCATCCGATCTCGAACATAACGAATTTCTTCCGTGAGCATGTCGTATGTTTCGTTATAGTCGTCTGGACTAAAGTCAGCTTTGTTTTTCGCAAGTTCGTCGCGTCGAAATTCTTTAAAGTCACATTCTTGTTGCAACTCACTTTGAAGATTAAAAAGGTAGTCTTTTTCAACCCGCAGAGCCTCCTCCTTCTCTTTCCATCCTTCGATTTCCGCCTTCGCGGCGTCAAGTTCGATTTCAGCATGATTGAGTTTGTACGTAACAGAATGAAAACGAGTCTTGGCGTCACGCATGCACCGAATCTTGTCCTCCTTATTTCGTTCCATATCATCAATATCATTGCGTAAAAAGATGGGATAGTTTTCGTCTGCTTGCAGCCATGTCGTCATGATCGCCATGGCAGCACGAATGTTTGTACACGCGTCTGCGAAAAGGAAAAGAAAAGGAACCTGTTCACATTCGTTTTTCTTACAAAATGTGATAACAGGTGTTGTGAACATCGTATAGTGAATGATTCTTTCATGGAAGTCTTTCTGTAGCTTTTTAACATTTTCAAGATTGTTCCTTATTGTGCTCTTCCAAGTGTTAATCTGTTGTTGGTAGTGAGCGGCGGTCTCCAAGTATTCGTCCTTTTCCGGGTCATAAAAACTCACACAATATTTCTCTATGGTAGACAATAATCTGAGACAGTAGTCCGATATTTCCGTGAACTTTTCCGGCACGTATTGTTTGATCTTTGTGTACACGTCCTTCAGTAGCGTTATATTGTTCGGATCCCCTTTATATTTTTTGGGATCCAAACCAGCCTTAATGGCATCCTCTATCACTCTTCCTGAAGAAAAATCGAAAATGGTCAACATTCGCATCACAACTTTAATTGGACCGACAAATCTGTTGACCTCGTCTTGTATACTGTTTCCCACTCCATAGTAAGCTCTCTCCAGGCGGGAAAGCTTCTTTGTGACCTGCTTAAGTTCGGCTGCGATGATGTTTCGGAGGTCCTTCAGACTACGTGGAGGATTGGCTTCTAACATTTGTAACCCCAGCGCCTGACGTTTGTGATGTTTTGGCATCTCGTCAATCGGCATAAGAAACGCTGGTTTGGTCACCAACGTGGGCATCCGACACTCCAACACAGGTCTTGTCTGTAAATGAAACAGAGGCTGTGTAAATGAAACAGAGGCTGTAAATTTAAAACTACATCAACATCAGTTCTCCAAGGTACAGTAGATCGGACTTATATCCAACACTCACCTAGATGTCCGATGATATTATGATGGTATTGAAAGCATACCAGGACAGTTCAATCATTTTTTTTTTTAAACATATCTTTTGTCCTTCAGAACACAATCAAAGGATTAGATGTTAATGTGAATTGCAATATAATCCTCCCCGAATATTCACAACAATGTGCGAGTTCTTAAATATTTATTCAGCGGTTTATAATGCAGAGTTTTAAGTGAATGAGGCTATTTGTTTAGAGTAGACTTCGTGTGATATAGTGGTTTAGTTTATAAGGACAGGGTTTTCTCTGAGATCCTCGTCACTTTAGCGGTATTAAACGACAACCATTTCTAGAATTGCCTAGTGACATTTCTACTGTGATTAAGCAGTTTCAACAATATATGTTTTTTTTTTCCTTTGAGTAGATAAAAAGACTTAATGAAAGAAATCGTTTACCAATATAGCGTAGCAGGCATGTCTCTGGAAGTAGAACCCTACTGCTTTCGTGTTTTACAACTGCATAGTGTATAACTAATGAATGCTGGTGTTCGTACATACAGTTAATGTAGATTGACCAATTGGTAGATGATAAAATAATTAAAACAAGTTTTCCCCTTTTTTTGTCCCCCGCTTTCGCGAAAGCGAGGGGACATTAAATCTCATTCGTCTGTCAGCTTGTCTGTCTGTCACAAAAACTTTAACCTTGGGCATAACTTTTAAATGAGATAGGGCTTTCATATTCCACACGTACATTACCTTAGCATGCTATGATTTTTTACCCCTTGACCTTCATGTTTTACCTAATTTTCAAAAATTTTAACTTTGGTGATACTTTTCAATGACATACGATAGGGCGTTCATTTTTGACAAGTGCATTACCTATGTCAAAATGTTTTCGAATGTGCTATGATATTTGACCCCATGACCTTGACCTTCAAGTTTGACCTAATTTTCAAATATTTCATCGGTGTTGCTAACGTTTGAAGGAGCGAAGATAGGACATTCATGTTTGACACGTGAATTACCTGTGACAAGCATTCCAAATGTATAATGATTTTAATCCCATGGCCTTTGCCTTGAAGTTTGACATAATTGTCAACAATTTTAACACTGCTAATAACTCTTGATTGAGAGAAGATATGGCATTTACATTTGACATGTGCATTACCTATTTCAAGACCTTTCCGACTGTATACTCTGGTTTTTGATATTTTTTCACATGTGCATTACTTGTGACAAGACCTTTCGGATTTTATTATGATATTTGACCTCATGACCTTGATCTTGAAGTTTAACGTAGTTTTGAGAAGCTATAATCTTTGCCATAACTGTTATTAATTCAATATATAATTTTTGGCTTTTTTGTCCAATGCACAGACAAGACACACAAACAAGACAGTTATAATATGCCATATATAATGGCATCCCATCCACTAAGACACCAAAAGTGGTGAACCAAAATTCTTTGAATTTGCTTGTTTTAATAAAATGTTATGCCTGCATGTATACGTACAGTACAGTGTCAAATATTTTCACTTAAAGATGTGCATCCTTCAGCAAAGATGCGAACTCGAGAAATTAGCCGTTCAAATTAATTAAGCTATAACATGCAATTTAGAATTAACTTTTTTAAAGGCAACAAAATCTTTTTCATGTTTGTTAATGATTCATGATATTTTATCGACTGTTTAAAGCGAATTATATACAAATAATATATTCCCCTCGGAAAAGGATTTGAAATTTATTAGACTTATGTTAAATGTCTTTAATATCGATGTTTATTAATATGATATTTATTTGTAAGTAATATGCAAAGATGTTAAATACTTTTCACACCAAAACTTAATTTTGAACACAAGGAACTAAATATCGAAACATATACATCCTCTTGCTTCTATTACATGGATACGTATCAATTTTTTCCGTGAGAGATTTTTTGATTGATTTTTAACAAGAATATTCGAAATTTCTGAGTCTATTCATAATACTGAGGCAAAATATTTTGGATTTCGTGATTTTTCCTGTATAATTTGATGACTTGTTTTGATCTATACACAGCTACAAATCAATCGAGAGTTTGTGGAATTAAATTCTAAAATGCTCATTGTTAGGCCGTCATTAACCTACTGGAATCAAATGTCTCTTAACCGGTGCTTTCTTTCTCTTGACAATATATTTGTAAAGATCCAGTGTCAGTCACCTTAAGGAAAGTCAGGGCATAAATTAGAAAGCAGTTCATTGTACTTATAAAGGATTTCTGTATGGAACGAAATAAATAGATTTTATAATTGTATTTTCTATACAGTACGTACGAGTGCTACTGACTGAAAGTCTGGCGTGATGCCATTGCAGAAATCTACATTCTATTGCAGTGGTTACAGTTTTCAAGAGATTTAAATGTAAGAGGCGACGTCGCGCTTCCGCAATCACTTGAAATCAGCTTCTCAATACAGTACAAGTATATGAAAAGTTTAACTTTTAAATTCCAATGAATGTCTTATCTGAGAGGTGGATTTGAATAGCCCATGGAAGCGTCCTTAGTGATGCTTTCATTGTCATTGCTGACAGATAGTCGGAATGTCAACTGTGGGGAATTATTCTATTGAGCATTTATTTGCTTTTTGATATAACCAATCCACAGGTATATCGACATTGTTTTCCTTGTTTAAATATGATGGCAGACTTCCCCACTTATCACTGTTTATTGATGTTAAATCGAATACAAACTGCCGGTCTCCAGTGCCAATATTTGCCACAGGAAACCAGAGTAAAGGAATTTTCTGTTACCAATGGTGTAGCGTTGATAGTAACGACTAATTAATTTAACGAATAAATTATTTTAAACTTGGAATTTTGCTTATCCATTTAAGTTGATTTCGAATTTCGTGGGATGTTTCGTAGATTTTATTAAATCAGCGAATGGTGTACGAATTTACCCCTTTTATGTAATTTTAACAAATTAGCGAGATCAGACGCTCTTAAAAACTTACTTGTACCGTAGATACATATATTGTGATATATGGGACATATTTGTATTTTGTATCATTATAATAATAAAATAAAAATACTTGTACTGGGACAGAATGATTTATTTTCTCTCGTCTAGAAAATTCCCTTTTTCTCTTGCAAGATTTAGATGAGCTTACCTTCATATCCATCTCGCTGCACACGCCGACTGAACGGAAAGTAATTTAAATTCCACTATCTATTTCATTTGCTTTTTTTGTGGGCATAAAGTACATATCACAAATAAATTTAAAAAACATGTCGGTCTTGGCAGTTCTTGATTGAACTGACGCAAAAGAAGGAGGTTTCCTTGAGTAGCTTGGGTCCCTACCCGAGGTTATCTCAATCACGTCCGTTTGCGGAAAGTCAACATTGGTACAAGAGATTGCGATAGAGCCCCTCAATCAATACGGTTACCAACAACTTCGCAGCTCTCGTCGATCAATTCTGTTTAATTGTTTCGCTGATGTTGTTAGTTTTAGTTACAGCATATGAATGCGACGAGACATCCCGCAATGACAACACAATACACCCTGTACGTCTCAATGGTGCAATCGGGATTTATATATCACTCAAAATTTCAATAATCATTCACAATCGCTAAGTAAGAGAATGAATCAAAGAGAATAAGACGATGATTTTAAATATGATCTTGGTAACGAATTGATATATAGAATAAGAAATAGACATCCCATCCCCTTTTTCATTTAAAAAAAATGTACCTTTCAATCCAAATAAAACGTTTTAATATACATATACAGCAGATCATTAGCAAGTGGTTAAAATGAAGGTATTAGAACAGAGGGAGGGGGGGGGGGGTTATACTGCACATGCATTTGAAAAAAACTGTGATTGGATAGTCATTCATCCAAATTCATCCAAATGTACTTTGAATTTATTTATATTTATTATATTTATTTTAGTTGGTAAGAAGGGCCGCTGCAGGCCCGTAGCAACGGTTTCAAAAGTGGGGGAAACTTTCCAAAATTATCTGACAAGCAAAAAAAAAAAAAAAAAAAAAAAAAGCTAATTTACTGTCCAAATCCTGAAATTTGCCAGTGCTCGACCTTACAACATCAAAAAGTTGGGGGCTAACCAGCATATAAAGGAAAATTTACTATTGCAAAAACTATACTCCGAAAAAAAGTGAGGAGGGAGGGGGAGCCCCCGCGTTCTACGGGCCTGCTCTTGATAAAATCAGCACAAAATCATTGTGCTCTTTACAGCATATATCTATTTGTCAAAGTTAATCAAAAGATATTTGGGACTATTTATAGATACAGAAAATGATACCGGGTGTAATTAATTTTATAAAGAAAGCAAAATTTTCTGGGTATAGTTAAAAGTGTGATTTTGAGGTCAAAAGCTCCTCAAGTTATACTGCTATTTATCGCTGATTAATATGAATGTTACAAACCCAACGATTTGATATGTATTTTCAATACATTTACCAGCATGTATATTAAAAGTTTTAAGTTGAAGCATTTTAAACTTATCTATAATGAAATATAGATTGTTAAGTTTAAAATTATTTATGTTAAACTTTAAATAAAACCTGTGCATTAAATGGAAGAGTAGAAGTTATGCAAACCAAATTGTTTTTAATTTAAGTCAGGTTTCAATCAATTAAAAGTAAACTAAGCCATCGATTATTAAGTAACCCTTTATAATCAATTTTATCATTTATAGTCTCTAAAACTTTGGATATCCCTTAAAGAAAAAGATCTTCATTTTATGGCAAGAAATTAAATACATGTATATGCTTATCCGCAGAATATAATATCATAAATAAACAATATACCAATATACATGTACAAATAAATACCTCTGCTGTCTTTCCTGGACGCATCTCCTTGTATTAATAAACAAATAGACTCACAGAATTGGAATTAACATTTCGAACAAAATAACGTCAATTTGATTGCCCAGAGAATTCTATACTAATTTAAAAGTGAAAGTGCAAAAAAAGACCAATTTAAAAACCAGTGATTTTATTGTTCGCTTCTCCTTCATTTCATGCATGGTTCACTTTTTTACCTGGTGTTTTTACCTGTCGATTGCTTCAATTATTGACGAGATTCAACTCAGTGCTTTTGATGGAATTATATTACCTCTTGAAAGAATTCCAGATACGTTTTACTAATATGAAGTTGTTCGATATGCTAAAGGTTAAACATATTTTATTCCACTAGAATACCCACAGTATTTTGTTGTTTATATGCGAATTAACGAAGTTATTAAGGACATTAACCAATCTACCCTTGAAGTCATAATAAAATGAATTAATATGATGAATTCTCCATTTAATGATTTGTAAAGCGTACTTCTTTCGTATCGATTATCAAATGGGTATAAGGTATACTTTAACGATTCAAAAAGCAAAGGGTTGTCCAATGGAAATTTTCACTCGATTAATAAGTGATACCTATTATATTATTATAACTTTGTGTGATATCACCATTGTGAAATGGGATGCTGATAAAATCAATACACGAAGTACATGCATGGGGTCACAAAGCTCGCCTGAGCCATCCTTCTCTCACTTTAAGGCGAAAAAGGATTATCTTAATTTTGCACTGCATGTTTCAATATGTAGTTGAAAATAGTGTTGTAATTCTTCATTGCATTTTTTCCTGACAAGTGTGCTGAATCACTACATTTCAAGGGTCATTACTGTAGCTAGGATTATTGCATATAGTTAGCCTTAATTAATTGGATTTTGTCTCAAAATGTTCCTCTACAAGATATTCGCACTTGTGATAGTCAATCCCTTGAACCCAGAGGCAATGATTTGTAGAATACGAATCTACACTTCAAAAATAAATAAATAAAAATGAAAATAAAAATCTATAGTTTCGATCTTGCTAAAGTGTATTGAATATATATAATATATAATTGAATTATAATACATGTACATGATTTGTTTTAGTTTATACCTGATGTATGATTAAAGCTAACCTAATTATCTCTCCTTGCTGGTCGTAGTAATATTTTTCAAAGGGGGTACCTCCTAATAAATGTAACCAAACAAAGGGGTGGGGGTTGGTGGGGTGAGTTGGACATTTTTCTTACTTTGCGGTATATTTTTTCTTTCGAATGTTGGAAACGTCCAAAGTTAAAAAGTGGGGGAGGCGGGAGCAGCATCCAAATCAAAATTTACATGCTAGACTATATTCTAAGAAAAGACCCATCCGTCCCCCACCCCCGCGTAAGTTACAGGCCTGTCTTGGAAGGAACATGATAAAGTTATTTATCGTCACAGAGAACAAATGAAGATTTACTTCTCATTCTAAAACGATGGTTAATCAACTAATTTATTTCATTCATAGAACGTTGTTTTATTAGACTGTTTTATCTCATCCATAGGACGTTGTTTTATTAGACTGTTTTATCTCATCCACAGGACGTTGTTTTATTAGACTGTTTTATCTCATCCACAGGACGTTGTTTTATTAGACTGTTTTATCTCATCCACAGGACGTTGTTTAATTAGATTTATTTATCTCATTCTTAGGCATCGTCTCAAACCACGGCCAAAATGAATGATCCTCTCCCATTCTGGGGAGAGGTATATGCGGACCCTGGCTTGAGACGATGTTTGATCAACTGAATTGTCTTATTCTTAGGAAAATGTAAATCAACTGATTTATCTCATTCTTACGACGATGTTTAATTGGACTGATTTATCTCATTCATAGGGCGATATTTATTCAACTCATTTATCTTATTATAGGACGATTTAAATCAACTGATTTATCTCATTCATAGGACGATGTTTAATTAGTCTGATTTATCTCATTCTTAGGACGATGTTTAATAAGACTGATTTATCTCATTCATAGGGCAATGTTTATTCAACACATTTATCTTATTATAGGACGATTTAAATCAACTGATTTATCTCATTCATAGGACGATGTTTAATTAGTCTGCTTTATCTCATTCTTAGGACGATGTTTAATTAGACTGATTTATCTCATTCTTAGGACGATGTTTAATTAGACTGATTTATCTCATTCTTAGGACGATTTTTAATAAGACTGATTTATCTCATTCTTAGGACGATGTTTAATAAGACTGATTTATCTCATTCTAGGACGATGTTTAATCAATTGATTTATCTCATTCTTAGGACGATTTTTAATCAACTGATTAATCGCATTTATAGGACGATGTTTAATCAACTGATTTATCTCATTTAAAGGACGTTGTTTAATTCGACTGATTTATCTCATTCTTAGGGTGATGTTTAATTAGACTTATTTACCTTATTCTTAGAACGATGTTTAATTAGACTGATTTATCTCATGTTTAGGGCTCAGGTGAGCTGAGACCCTTTAGTCATAAAACGTTTTTTTACTGTAATTATAAGAATTTCTCAACTGATGGTGAAGATAGAAATGCAATTCAAACAAATTAGCAGTACCAAAATGAAATATGGCAAAATGTGTGACTTGTGAATAAACAAATCATTGCTGAAGTTAAAATTTTTATATAAGGGAAAAAGTGATAAATCATTTTTAGAATTATCCCCCTTTCATCATTCCTCCATTAGAGAATCAGAGAATCTGTATTCTAAAAAAAAAAAAACTACTTATACATCCTTACCCCTTTTCCGTCGACATTTTTTATTTTCCGCTTTTTCTTTGTTTTTTGTGATGTGCGGCCCTCGTCCATACTGAGGTATCCTGTATCTTCATGCCGAGGTTTCTTGTTATAAGTCTCGTCCAAACTCGCGTATCCTCGATCATCTCCATCAGTGTCGTAACAAGTTTCCGTGTCTGTTTCCAACTGGAACCAAAGGTACAAGGTTGTTTTTCATAGATGATAAAATATTTCATATATGAACGTATCAAATTAATTAAATGATACAATAGACTAGTTGGAAATTTAATCAGAGAGAGAGAGAGAGAAAGAGAGAGAGAGAAAGAGAGATTACCTGAGGACGCAGTATCTCCTTGAAAGCATTTTCCACTATTTCATTGTCCATCTTGGGTTTGACTGATATTAACCTTGCATATTACGTTGTTTTATTAGTTCCAAATTCAAAAATAGACTTAATATCTTTAATCCGATAATCTGTTCGTAAGGTCAATGCATACACCCTTATGAAAACAAGTTACTTTCATTTGTGCATATAAGGAGTTTAACTTTACTGCGTGGAACGTGTCAAAGGATTGTTGGCGACTGGCTGTTAACTGTCTTTCCCACACCCTCCACCCCCAGTTAATGTGAATTATCTGGGAAATAATAGCATAAATTTGATCCGGGAAGCTATCAATCTTGCCGTACGCCCAGTGCATGGCAAGACATGCAAAAAAAGTGCATCATACATGTATGATCAATGTATTTTTTGGCAAATCACCTAAAATACATTATACACCTCTTATTTTCAACAATGAACTTTTTCGGATAGAATAACTTCAAAAAACTGAATGGGCATTGAAATTCACATGAGGAAAAATTATTAATTTTGATGAAAACAATTATTTCAAAACTATTACAGTTTTCTTTCATATTCAGCTCTAAATTCCACGACTTGATAATTCATCAATGAAACATTGTTTTACATCCCTCATAAGTATTGGATTGTAAAGTATCACTCAAACAAGTCATCTGAGTATTATACAACACTGTAAAGCATCCATAGAACTATAAAATAAAACAAATAAACTGATAGCTGGAACCAAAAGCAAGAGAAATAGGATGATTAACAAATAAAATAGTCTAGTACATAGTAACAAATCTTAAAGTAGTTCTATTTACTTGTCTGTACTTGCCCCATTCATCACTATCACCACGCAACTAAATCAATTATAATGCTTGAGCACTATTTGCAAGCCCATCTTAGCCCATCTCACACTGGTCCCTCTTGCTCTTTGAATTTAATGTATTTAAGATATAATGGAACTCGTAAATTTACTTACCTTGTCATTGGTCTTTTGCAAAATTATTTTGTTAAAAAACATTCTGATTGTACACACAAGTACTCTGAAGTTGACATTAAAAATATGATTGAGTTTCTGATTGACAATATCTATGTGGTTTTTGGAGACCAAGTCTTCCAACAATCTATTGGAATTCCCATGGGTACCAATTGCGCCCTTTTATTAGCAGACCTTCTTTATATTCATATGAAGCAGAATTTGTCCAAAATCTTATACGTGAAAAGAAGAAAATACTTGCTGTGGCCTTCAACTCGACATTTAGATATATCGACGACGTATTGTCAATTAGCAATGGTTACTTCCATTCTTATGTCGATACGATATATCCCGGTGAGCCTGAGATAAAAGATATCACAGAGTCTGACACATCTGTTTCATATTTGGATATTTTACTTCAAAAAGACTTTAATGGTAATCTAACAACCAAGCTTTATGATAAACGTGATGACTTTAACTTTTCAATCGTCAACTTCCCGTACTTATGCAGCAATATACCTTCATCACCTGCATACGGGGTTTATATCTCTCAGTTGATTCGATACGCAAGAGCATGCTCTACGTATGTACAATTTCTAAAACGAGGTAAATTATTGACAAACAAGTTGATGAAACAAGAATATCAGCAGTCTCGTTTAAAGTCATCATTTCGTAAGTTCTATGGTCGATACTATGACCTTGTCAGCAAATACAATTTATCATTGAGTCAAATGCTGACTGACGTTTTTCATACTAATTGTTTGGCCATTAATCACACACTGAATTGTGGACGGATTTTCCCGTTATTTCCCGATCATGACAAGGAGCACACGGCGTGTGTGACCGGTCGGCAGGGGATTCTCACTCCTCCATGGCACCTGATCCCACCTGTGATGTTTTGGAGGTCCGTGTTTGCTCTGCTCCTATTTTGTAATGTTTAATGGACTTCTGAGCTTGAATACTGTTCGTTATCTCCATATATTTCATCGAAAAGTAACAAGTCTACCTGACCATTAAGAATTATGAAAGGACTTTTTGAATTATATATTATCAAATTTTTTGTATAAACACATGACAATGCTCATTTTCAAAGCAACAGCCCTAGAGCAAAGGGTTATGTTTTACTTAAAAAAAATAAACGTCTTCATTTCACTGGTCACTTCGGACTCGCTTTTACTAAACACCTTCATCATACATTCATGATCTCAGCATTGACATGCACAAACTGGCTTCCTTCCCAAAACTATTGTTGATGGACGGGGGAGCTAGGGGATCTTAAGGAACTCTCAAAGATAAATGATGGCAGGGTCTGTGCCAGCTATGAATGTTCTTTAATTCAAAAAGTTGAAAAGAAAAAAAATCATTTACAGCAGAAAAATGATCATTATATATTCATCATCTCTTTATACCCTGAAAACTATGAGTTCAGTCTTAAATATTTTAATAATTTTACTCGAAGGCTTTATCAAAAGGGGGAATCTTCCTTCCGTCTCTCTTTAACCTGCAGCCTACTCCTCTCGATGTCTTTCCTCTGCCTGATTGAAGAATTCCTTCCCTTCAGTTTTGCATCAAATAAGATAAATAAATATTTGATTATTTACATGTATTCAAATCCATGGGAGTTCGACATCGTCACAACAGAAATATTAACTCTCGGTACCAACATCAGCTTTATTGTATATAGGTACAAAACAACATGCAATTGATTGCAACAGACAAGATATAATACCTTTAATTCTCAACAATATGAATACTAAAGGTACACTACAATATCATTTGTAGAGTATGTATCTCAACAAAAAGGCAGTAAAAAATAACAAAAAAGAAATATACAAATAACAGTATGTTTTGTTAAATTAGTATATACAAAACACACACACATCCTATAACAAACACACAATTAAATTAATGCTGAACGTGTGTATATAAATTGAATATGTTCTAGATGTAATATGGCAGTTAGAAAATCCTAAAGTTGCTATATTTACATATAAACAGTAACTTCTACACGGGGTAGGAAATGGTTTAGAAGACTACCAATACAAGTCCAGAAATTGTATTCTAATGTACACATTATCACAACTTACAAGTGTACTTTTATCCGAAATTTGTTTACAGAAAAATTATCTTAAATTCATCCTTCATTCAAAGCATTTATAAACGTTTGTAAATCCTATTGTATGTGTATTTACACATCCATTAACATTGCATGCTTGTATTTGTTTTAATCTACCGATTACCCAATGGTAGAACTTTTGTTTCTAAATGATTTATGTTTACGTAAAAACAAAGGTATTTGTATTGGTATTTTTTTCTTGTTTTGTTTTAGTATTTGTACAATTTATACTATAATCTAACGAATATAAAACATGTTTTGATCCACCTAAAATACTGATTGACGAATGTGACTAGATTATCTAACAAAAAAGCGGTAAAAAAAAATCATGCGAGCGGTTTAGGCTCAGCGGAATGCGGACTTGTTGCGGGTTGTTCCGAGGACTCGTCAATTCTCGTTTGCTTTAGCGTAGCAAAGATATCCCGGAAAAGAGATTTATAGTGAGGAAGATTAGTTTCTTCTTCAGAAGACGACGCAGTGTCACACGTGGTCGTCGTCTTCTGCATCTTCAGAAGAGTCTGGACCTCCTTGTGGGACACCGCTAATTGTTTGTGAAGAGCTTCGTCAAAAGTCTCGCTCTCGTGGAAACTACCAGGTCGTCTGCTTTTATTTTGTACAAGGTCTTCGTATTTCTTAAACAAGTTTTTGTACTGTGTTTCCAGTTCGTCTAGAATAGAGACGCTACTAGCTTCATGGTCCTCTACCGGAGAAACTTCCTGAATATCGGGGACAATTTTGTTCAATGACTCTGTACTCCCGTACACACTTCCGCCGCTTTCCAATCGAACCAGTTTTCCTGCGCCGATCTGCGGTTCATCTGGTTCTATTTCCTTTTCAATAGCACTTTTCAACTCTACTAGGTCATTAGAACATTTTTTGCAGTATTTACCGAGATTCAGCTTTTGCCGCTGTATTTCAAACTTCAGATAGCTGTTTTCTTTCACGTCTTCTTCTAAAGACCTCACTTTCTTTTCCAAACCTGAATTTTCTTCCCACAGCAACGATACTTCCGTTTCCAGGTCTTCCTTTTTCCTTTTGTCTATTAGTGCCTGTGCTTTGAGCTGTTTGACAGCTTCCTGGAGATTTTTGATTTCCTGTTCGTAAGGATTAAGAGGTAGTTTCTTGAACTGATTGTTGTATGTCCAGTGGCAATCCTCATTGAGGATATCCTTTAGATACGGATTTCGTTCTTTTTCGCGGAGACTTGCCAAACTTACGGCCCGTCGATTGTCCTGCTTCTGTTGTTTCTGTTTTAAACGTTTTTCTTCTGCTTTCATGTCATCGACCTTTTTTTCTAAATCGTCACATTTTTCCTCTAACTGCAGAACGGTTTTCATCAATCTGTCCGAAAAAATACGCTTAATTTAGTAAAGCAAAGTCTCCATTAACTTATAAAGGGTTATTAAAAGAAAATTTATATCGGTTTGGGAATGTAAATATATAAGCACAACTTAATAATATTATTATAAGGCATTATACTTCTCTATCCTCTGTTTGTCGGTCTTGCCGTCTATAAGTAGCCTCTGGTTCGTCTTTTCTAGTTCCTGTGACGTTCTGTCCAGTTCCTCATAAATCCGCATACGTGACTCACTGCTATCTCTGACCGTTTCCAGCTGGCGTGTGATATACTATTGAAAAAAGGGAAAAAATAATTTATCAAAAAAAGGTGTTTTTCTTAATGACTACTTTTTTCTAGGGTGACATATATTCAGTGAAATATATCTCAAAGACACCTTTAATATTCATTTATTTTTACTCATATTTCCGCGACATCTGCCAATATATATATAAGAACCCTCGTTTAGAGGCTCTAAACACTGCACACTAGGCATAAAGAGTTCTAATTTTTTGGCAGTTAGAGTAATCTACCCTTTGAGCTAAACTAAAATAAATTGAAATGTAGTGTATTAACTCAATTTTTGTAATCTATTATAGATTAACTGAATATTTTATATGCATGCATTTCCCCACTTATAAGTAAACAAGAAGGATTTTTGTTCAGCAATACTTCGTTGTCTTTGAACATTTTTCCTAGGGGTAAATGCCAGGTATCCTATGATGAAATACAATATAGATTTAAAAGCTTAATATTTACACCGTTTACAATATAATTTTCTCAATGTCTTGTATATTAAAATAACTTGCAATAAGGCTTCAGAAACAAATATGTGATTATTTAATGTTGTACATATTATGGTTACTTTAATTCATTATTTTATGGTGAAGTTAACAATTATCAAGTTCCAAATGGGTGAATTACATATACAAACATGCCATATTTTCAGGAGTGGTCAGACAAATTCTCCATTTTCGAAGAAACCCGGTAATGATTATACGTATGTCCTTAATGGGTCAGTATAGAGAAAACGGTCTGTTTATAATTGTCTGTTTATACATGTAATTGCCTGCTTATATAATTATAGATAACAGAAATAATCGTGCATGTGTTCATATTGTACATTCCGTACACAATCGGCAAGTCTTGATAAGGGGGATCCTGAACTGGTTCAACAGAACATTACCTCAATTTCCATGTTTTGTTCATTGTTGATCTGTTGGAGTTGGATGACTTGAGCTTCTAATTCACGATTTCTCTCCAGTAGGGCCTTCCCTAATTCTGCTGCCAGCTGTAGATCTGCGAAAAAAAAAATCATTCTGCTTACTGGTCATCAGACAAGAATTATATATTTTTCTGATCTCCCAATGTAGGAAATCAAAATATATGTTAGATTATGGATAGCAGGATCCAGGAATTTTTTTTTTCCAGAGGGGGTTCACACCCAGCAAAATAAAATAAAATCCAAACCAGAAATTTGTTGACAAGCCAACTTCATTTAGAGGGGTCCGCGTTTTCTAGGGCGTCCAAGATCATTTTTTATACTTTTACTTTACTATGAACATTTAATAACTGAAAATTCTAGAAAGGGGGGGGGGCGGACCTAACCACCCCTCTAGATCCACGCATGGATAGTATACTTTATAATCAATTCCCGCCCCTAAATTTCTGTAGGGGCGGGAATTGTTTAGTTTTTTGTGCAGGTACCACAAAAGAAAGCAAGAATCTTTTCAAATACTTTTGCAGCACTCTCGGTTTTATCAGGAAAAATCAAATACCGCGGCTGAAAATGATACTTGACCCAGAATGTGGATTTTGTAGAATCAATAATGCAGACTAATAGAAGGAATTCATATGCTGTTGAAATAGTAGTCTGAAATGGAATGTTGATTCCCATATTTAGTTTATGATTTAAAAAATCTTTCTTTTCAATACAGATTTAATACTTTTATCGCTATTCATCTCCACTATGTGAGTATGTAATTATTTATCAAAGCTTATATTTGTACATACTATTCCGAGACAATGGCTATCATTTTTATCAAGATGTTCATAATTTTTGGCTGCTTTATTCATGCATCTGTTAATTCACCGCAGATGATTTGGCCATGACCGGAACCACGAAGTAATGGATTTTTTTTTACTAAAATTTGCGTTCCTCGATACTGATGGAGGGAGCGTGATTCATCGTTTATATTGATTTTTTCCAGTTATTCATACATTGACTGGTTCTATCCTGCATAAATTCTGAAACAGAATTTGATCAATAGAAGAAAATTCACAGATGACCTACTCATAAATTTACTACCCGTATCAGTATTAAGTAATGTTAGAAAGTATCATATGCCCTAAAATACCTGATAACATACACGTGCCATATTCTGTACATATTTACATTTGATATATTTTTGATGTGACCAAAGCCCACGCCCTAAGATCCCCCACCTACCGTTTTGGTACCAGTCCTCGTCTTGTTGGTCGTCCTGCACCTCTGAATCGTCCATCCTGTCTCGGGTGTCGTCTGTTTACAGTTGCCAGCTACATTGACTTGCCCCCTTCGCAAGGCCTCATTCTACTATGTGTGTTATGCACAATCCTACTACACTACATTATACGTGGCGAAACATCAATCTGACATGAGCGCTATGTCACATGACTCGTCACGTGGTTAAGAGGAGAATCTTCGACTATTTTAAAGAACACTACAAAGATAATGCTTTAATTTTATTAAGATATATTCCCACTAACAATACGTATGGTATGCCCGAATTCCAAACATATGATAAAATTAAAAAAAAATGTAATGGATTATAAATAAAATATAATCACAATTACATTCCGCTCCATCTTCGAAACTATGTTCGAATGAAGCAATAGAGGCGCTGATGCAAATTATGTAAAGCAACTTAGCCTTAAGGGAACTGCTTAAGATATATTCACCTGTGCAAATCGTACTTTTTACAGTGATAATTTGGTGCGAAAACGTGTTCTTCAGAAATTATCACACAGAAGCTATGATCCTGTTCGAGTAGTAAACTTTAATAATTATCATATATATTGACTTCAAATAGTTAGGCCTATAATAGATCACCTTGTAGCTGCAGAACTGTAGCATTCTGGTTTTATATTTTAGTCTTTGACCATAACGCTACAGATCCCGTAATGCAAATATGGTGCAATTTACGTCGCAAGATTTTCTGCGCACTTTGTATTTCGCCACTTTCCAGCATTGGTCAATCAACTACCTTTCATTCCCTAATTCTAGACATACCCTTTAACCAATCTGTATATTTTATCCATCTTTTTACCCTTTCTAGTCGTCTCTACAGACCAGTAAACTCGCTTGTTGTGAATTTTATGCTATCCGACAACAAATTCACAACAAGCAAGTTGACTGGTCTGTAGAGACGACTAGAAATGGTTAGAAAGGTGGATAAAACATACAGATTGGTTAAAGAATATGTTTAAAATTAGGGAATGAAAGGTCGCTGATTGACCAATGCTGGAAAATGGCGAAATACATCCCCAAAGTGCGCAGAAAATCTTGCACCGTAAATTGCACGATATTTGCATTACGGTATCTGTAGCGTTATGGTCAAAGACTAAAATATAAAACCATATACTACAGTTCTGCAGCTAGTTGTTAAATACACTAGTAGTTTCACTATTCTAGATGACTCAATGTTTTAACTCTAAAGGTTGTTAATTACATTGGAATTAAAGTAAACGTTTTAAAAAGATTTTTTAAAGTATTAATTCACTGGGTATTTCAATTTGACCGCAAAGTGGTTTGTATGTGTGTGTGTGTGTGTGCGGGGGGGGGGGGTATTATTGTATTTATTATTTTGGGAAAACTATACATTGTAATTTGAAATAAGGATTGATATTTTTCTTTCATAAAATATAGCAAATCAGTTTCTTAATTGGTTTAACTTGGGTTAGGGCCTAAATTATTTTACATATTCTAAAATCATCAATTGTCCCGTAAAATAGCTACCGATCATATTCTCTTCTTCTTTTTTTAACTGGTGCCTCAAAAGACCGATATTTTTTGTTTGGTTTTGTTTTGTTTGTTTGTTGTTATTTTTTTTTTGTGTGTGTGTGAAAAATTCGGTTTTTATCCTTTCGACTAATAGACATTTCAGTGGTCTTTTGTTTATTTTCCCCTGATACACAAGTGTTTGTTGATTGTTTCCAGTAAAACATTTTAGGAACTATTCAGCAACCAAGATTTCTTCATTAAGTTGATAAACTTGCATTAATTGCCTGGCAAGTCTACAACAAAACGTCCGTATTCTCCACAGTACCCATCACCATTCGTTTATCATATTTGCTTTCTCATACCTATTCCGACTTTTCTTGCGAAAAAAAGCATTTTCGATTAGACCAGCCATTTTATTTAGACTAAGTAAATAATATTTGTAAATTCTGCAATTAACATGCAAGCACATTTTGTAATCAATGAGCCTATATATCACAGAGTTTCTACATAAGTGTTTAAACACAGACTGAGGCTACACTGGAGTTCTGGTAAACAAGGTTTAAATGATTGTCTGGCACTAAGAGGTTCAGTCAGTGAACAAGGATAATTCTACTTGATATAAAAGGAGCACGCTTGGAATGGGATTTTTTTAATATTGAAAAATAAGAAACTGTAAATTTGATAAGCTTTAATTAACGAGTGGCATACATGCACAGATAATTTAGATCAATCTACAGCTACTCCTACATTTCAGCTGAACACTGGTCCAGTAATTCAAGTGATGCTTACAAAAACCTATGCTTTCAATAAAATAAATACACCCTTACTGTAGTAATATTAACAACATTAACAAATAACTGCACAGAGAACATAACAATTTAAATCTTCTGTTTTTAAGAGCCCAACACTAGACCTAAACTAACATGAGGGAACAAACAATCCCCTTACAAAATTGGATTATATGAAGTTAGTTTAAATATTCAGGTGATTGAAAAGAAATAAAATTATCTGAACATTTAAGCATGTCTAAAAAGTTATATTGGAATATTTTTTTAACATGAAAAAAGTTAATAAATATCATTACATTCTTACAGATCTGAAGCAAAATGAATCCTCCCATTCAAATTCACAGCAAGGTAAAAAAAAAAAAAAAAAACTGAATGCATACCCCCCTCCAAAGCTCCTCATCCTGTTTCTAAAGGATATGTCCTAAATTAAAATCCAAACACAAAAAAAACTTACAAAAACAAAACAAAAACATTTCAAGACATCAGATCAATTTTACTTTTTTTTTTGTTTTTAGTATTTCCATACAATGACACAAAGAAGCTAAACCATTAAAATATTTCTGAAGACAGCACTTTGAACATGATGAATGAATAGAAATAGTTCTCCTAGATCTGATGAAGTCCACTCTCACTGTTGAATGTCTGGGTTACATTTTACAAGTCAACAAAGTCACTCAAGTCACAACTCAAGCCTCAAAATCTAGTCCAAGTCCCAATTGGTGTCCTCCGGCATTGAAATTCTTACCATCAACAAGGGCAGACAATGTAAGCTTCACTCCTGAAAGAAGAATGCATTTTTGACATTTATAAATGACTTTTTTATAAGAATTTTGACACATTTATACTACTTTTTAAAAATATTTTAACAGAACACTTACCATCTCTAAGTTTTGTTGTATATCCTAGACCAACTCTGCTGTTGCTGTCAACTTTAGCCTGTTTGATAATGTAGGAAAGCATTATTTATTGAAATAAGAGGTAAATAAATCTTATCAAAATGTACAAAGGGTCTCATTTCTAAGCCAAAACCTTTAAACGTCTAAAATAATGAAAGATATTCTGAACAACTTACAGACACAGATGAGTCTCCATCAATCTTGTACTTAGTGCCCAGCTCTAGGGAGGTACTCTTGGCTGAGGACCAGGAGAGTTTGACACCTCCTTCCAGATCCTTCCTGATCTTGTGGTAGATAGAGCCACAGTATTCAGCTCCATCATTCCTAATGACAATATCAAGCAAGTATTAAATACAGTGTCAACTTTTTTTTCTGATATCAGAATTAGCAAGGTCAGTTAATTTAAAGATCAGACATTTATTTGAATACAGTATAGGGAAACACAATACACAAATTACTCAGAACAGTGGGAATTTCTTAACACAATGCATGGTATATTTACCAAAGAGGAAAAGAACTGCTCTACTACAAGTAGTGCTATGAGCCAAACAGATCCCAAGAAAGTGAATTTAGCTTTTCATCAGTATATGGTATGTACCCCCTTTTTAATCAATACTTTGTGCCCTGGCCCCCACTGTTCTGATAAAGCATCATATGACCTTCAGAAATTTCATGAAGGATGGTAATGAGATCATTACTTACACATTAGTGTGAATGGTGAAATCACTAGCTTCATAACCTACAGCAAAGTTATTTTTTGTCAGCTTAGATTTGGACGTATCAAAAGACATTTGGTAACCTCCTAGCCAGCCCTTATATCTAAATAATAAAACATCCATAGCATTAAAATAAACAAATGCTATTAAAGTCTCAATCTCTATTTTTTTTTTTAAACATTATCCTTGTCAAGATTACAAGTTTGCCATTTATTTCATGCACTGAATTCTCCATGTTAAATGACTAATTTTGCGAAACATTTATCAGCAATTCTAACAAATTTAAATAGGTACCCCAATACAGCTGCTGCGTTGATTGTTGGTCCAGCAAAAACAAAGTCCACATCACAACCAAGATTTAAATAATCCATTTTGTAACTGGTTTTGATTTTTCCACTCTTTGTTCTAAATGTAAATGTTTTGTTAAAATTTCACTGAATAGACAACAAATTAGAAAGTAGATCTTGACAAAACTTCAATTCTTCTCTCTTAAAACCATACTATATTAATGACTTCTGATATAATGACAAATCATTTACATACATACTAACCATCTCTGCATAGTTTATTGTATTTTTTTTTACTGATTATTTAAAAGAGATAACTTCTTTGTACATGCATTTAAATGGTGTTTCAGAATGATACCCAGTTTGAGGAGCAAAAGATGTGTTGAATTCAAGTTTCAGTCCTTTCACGAGCTGGTCCTCAATGGCAATTTCTGTGAACAGTACATTGCTGGTATTCCATTTCTCCTTGAATGTGAGACCTGCAACAATGAATAAAAGTTCTAACTGGCATGCAAATTTACAGTTAGAAACAGCATGTCATTCAAAACACTTATTTCTGAGGAGATGATTGGTACTCAGAAATATGCATTACAACGAGACTTATACAGATGAAACATACCTAAATCAGAGTATTTGTATTTAGTTTCTAGACTTCCGCTGATTATTCCCTTGTCACTGTGGCTGCCAGTAGTTGTGAATTCTACTCCACTATCTGTTTTAGTTTTTGCCTCCAATTTCCATTCTCCATAATCTGAAATTTTTTAAGTATGTCTTATGACTGGCATCTTCTAAAGGCTAGAATTTTTCAAAAACTTGAGTCTTGTAAATATCTGGTATCATGAAATGCACTCAAAAATTATTGTTACTTACTGTATCCTTTGCTGAAGATGTCCTTTGCAGACTTTCCAAGATCGGCATATGTTGGAGGAGCCATTTTTACTGCAAGAGCAAAATCAAATGTAAGTCTTCAGTTCACTTTAAATATTATACATTACCTAGATTTGGGGAGAGGGGATATATTTTTTATAATATAGGTATTAAAATAAAATAGTCTTTTTTGTTTGAAGAAATTTTTGAGTCCACATAAAAATTTATTATCACTCCAAAATCTTTTTGTACACAGAGCAACAAACATTGTTGCTAGAGCATAGCAATAACTTAATTGAAAAGATTTGCAAAATATAATTTTATCATTGTTTATGGAATCTTGACATCTCTCTGACACAAAACTGGCATATGCATCCTCAATAAACATGCCTTTGTCTAAGACGTCATCCTAGCAACTGCATAATCAAAAAAGTTTCAGGTTTTTTCCCATTTTTGTTGGAATTTTCTGAGAATTATCCAAGTTCAGGATCTCATACTAGGGATGTGAGATTTTATCAGTATACCAGTAAATCATGATTTTTGTTGCATGATACGTATCATGATTCAGAGACTAAAATACCAGTATTTGATACATAATTATAAATTCCAGAAATTATTCATTTATTTGTTCAAACTATTAAAATTACAATTAACAGAATTTACAGAAAGCATAAAAAATGTTGAAAACAGTAAATCAAAGGCATCCAAACATGTTTTTTTTTTTTTTTATATATATATATATATATAAATACAATGAAAAAAGTGAAGCTATTACAGGTATATCTGTAAAAAAAAATTATGAAAATTTATCTAATATTGTGGTAAACACTGCATGTAAAAATATTACGATATTATCGTGATATATCATGATACAAAATTTTTGGTGATACCCATCCCTATCTCATACCTTAAAATGAAAAAAAAGGTAAATATGAAAAAGAATTATCCAATGAAACTGATAATGATAGCTACAGAAGTTTAATGAAAATTTTGATGTCATAAGCAGTAAATGTAACTTAAATGGTGGATCCATCATTTGAAAGGTGTTTGAATTTCTTAGGGGATGAGTTGACCATTTTTGATTTGTGTGTGTGTGGAGGGGGGGGGGGTAGCAAATTTTTTTTAGGTCAGATTATTTTTCATACCAGACAAGGACTGATTATCCCCCCCCCCCCCCCCACGATCAAATAGTTGATCTCTTATTAATTAAAGCTTAATGCTCTTGTCCCAACAGCTTCATCACTTGCGTGATATACTAAAATCTTTGTCTGGTATCACCTGAAATAAATTATACTAAATAGAGTCGTCTGTACAAGTGAATTTCCATATATCTGTACATGAATCAAACCAAGGGATATTTTTAATCCTAGAATAAAGGCTTTCCATGTTCATCCACTAATTTTAGCTTTGACCTACAAAACAACTCCAATGACAAACTTTTTCTGTTAAAAATTACTTTTATTAATTTTAAAAAATAAGACCTTTTATTTCATTAACATTGCCTCCAATATCTCCCTTTATGCAACAAAGAGTCACTTAACATATTTTCTATCTAAGATCAGTGGTGACCTTAAGATATCCCTCTTTGAAATATATTCTGAACCGAAAGTAGGTAGTTGTATGTGCAAAATATTCAACACCCCAGTATTTGTCTCAAACCTGTGCAGATCTTTGCCAAACATATCCGGCTCTGATAGACACGTAGGGCGTGTCCATCCAGTTTGAAAGAAATATTGTTAAAGTAATCGAAAAATTGAATGAATTTACTTCACACGAAACAAAACCATTTTACAGACATTCTTAATGATGTAAGGACAGTGTGACATTCTCTCAGTGCCTTACGATTACATGTTTGAAGACAGATCTTTTCTCTTGAAAGTCACCCTTGTTCCTTTGAATAAAATTTAAATAGAAGAGGAATGATTAAAAGCATTAATTGCAGAACAATTCAATACAAACCCCTTTAAAGGCACTTACTTTGTATAGACTTGTAAAATGTAATGCAACCGTTCTTTACCGAGAACACACGCTGAAGGTCACAATCTTCTTTTCCGGTAGTCTCGCAGAAACATATAACGTTACATATAAAAATACATAAAAGTGGAAAGATTTTTAAAATAGTTAATTACGTTGATGAATTCTACGTAGATGACAATACTGTGAAACAGATTTTAAAAAAGCATTTTTTTTTTAATATATAACGTCATATTTTGTCCGTATTTTAATGGATTGACTAATTTCCGAAAGAAGTGAGAGACCTGAAAGACTGTGAACGTTATTGTTTCGCCGCCTACCTCCAGGTCATTTTTTTTTCAAAAAGCTATTATATTAGAATAATTTCTTAATAATTTATACAAATATTTAAATTAATTTTAAAACACTGAATTATTGGGAAAAGAAAGATAATCAATTGATTTTTTTATTTCCTCCACTGTGAAAATCCTCTTTACAGGTATTACAAATTGTTATTTTACAAAATTCATACCAAACCTTTTGTAGTTTCACGTGAGGGAGCATATGTTTAAGAAGATAGAAGGCACACAACTCTTGGATAACAATATTGACGAATAATGAGTGTTGAATACGGGGTGTATACAACTTGTTGGACCCAGGATGTATACCCCCTCTTTTTCTTACAAAATATTAGCGCGAAATATCATTGAAAATATTATACATACAAGTGTATAAGCGACAGAAAGTGTTTGAAAAAACTTTAATGCCGAACCAAGAATTAATTTAAAAAAAAAACATACTGAAGTACGAAATAAACAAGCTTAAAAAAATCAAAAGACTCAATTATAACAATTGCAAAAGGAGCGATCACCGACAGTCATTACATGTAACACAGTGGGCGCTAGATGGTTTGCAAAGAACGAACGTTATCTGCATGAATTGCCGCTATGTGGTGTACTGGTCTAAATCTACGCAATCATGGAATCGCCCCAAAGGAACCCCCCCCCCTCCCTTATATGCTTCTTCAGTTCAGCTCGTTTAAATCTAAAAAATTTGCCCTGTTAAACATGATACATTAAACACTGTATGAATTGTGTTTTATGAATAAATATTTTTTTCAGTAACATGTGTAAGTTATAGTTACATTATAGATATTACAATTAATATTTTTTGCCATTCATATTTCCAATCCGTTCAGTTTCAACAAGAGATGAACTCGTTAATTTCCCTCATTTGAAAAGATCTCATATTTTGCCAAATCATTATAAACATGTAAAGTCGATTATAATAATGAACATTTTTAAGGGGCGACCATTTTCTGCGGTTGTGGGGTGATGGTGGTACAATATAATGTTAGAGAAGACTGGCTACTCTCACTGTTTTGGATTCAATTAAAATTTCGCCCCTCCTGGAATTTTCAGAGTTATATAGCCAAAAAAATTATCTTGGACTACCACCCCCCACTCACCCCCGAAAACTTGGACTCCTGAAAACAATCCAATACAATGCTGCAATACCATACAAATGATTTATTGCCAAAAATGAGCTCCTGGGGGCATAGTACACAGCATATAAATGATACGAAAGAAAGCAACTTGTCCTAATATCCCCCCCCCCTTTAATAGACTAGGTGTTTCAGGAATTCAAACAAATTGTTTGCCTTATTTTTTAATTATTATTTTTTTTATACGTTTTAAATTTATTTTACTTGTCCAAAAATTTCTGAGTCTTTTCTTTTTCTTTTTTGTTTTATCTACGCATGTTTGATTATCATTATGCACTAAATTCATATTTATTACTGTTCAGCAGGCATGGCTATGAAAAAAGATGGGTAATCAATCAATCATTTATTTGAATTTCTTCACCGTTTTACAATAGTACTGTATATAGAGACTTGCAACATATGGGTGATTTAATAATACATAGAAATAGCATGCGTGAAAAATAAAGAACCAAAATTAGTACGGTGCTATAAATGTGAAGAAGATGGGCAAACAAGGCGAGCAAAGTGCCTATAGTGCGACAAACATGAAGGTGGAAAATGAAATTTCAATTATAACAAAATTTTCTTAGATATTTCATTAAATGATATTTTTAATAATTAATAATTTTGAAATATCATGTTTTAAATAATAATTGAATTAAGTAACTAATCCCTGTTAACAAACGCGGGGTCTGTTTACATTGTGCGATGTTAACAATTATGACATTACAAAAAGACCCAAAAAGTTATGTATTGAAAGTCATTTATAAAATTAATATAAATAAATATTTTAAGCAGTCATGAAAGACATAAATTTTATTTTTTTGAAATGATGCATAAAATTAAACATTCATTAGAAGAACATTTGGATGAGTTATATCTTTATTAATATAAATTGAAAAGAAGGGGGTGGTTTGTTGGTTATCATATTGGGTCTGATGATATTTTTTAAGCTGGTTTGTTTTGTATTTGGGTATGTTTTTGAAAATTAATCGTTCATTTTGAATTCAGGTCCTTTTTTATCCTTTCCGCCACACATTTGATACATGTTATCAAAAACTGCATAGTCAATCTCTACAATCTGCAAGCAAATTAGAATGATTAAAAAGGGCAATGAACATGTATCAGATTCGTCTTTTTAATCGATTTCATGTATCCTGAGTTACGCTATATTACAAATCATAATATAAATAATATAAAACATTAAATAGAACAATCACAACAATCTCTTGTATACGTTTTATTTTTAATGAAATTTCGAACCAGGATATTAGGAAAAATAGGGGATATACACCCCGGGTCCAACAGGTTGCATATACCCCGAGAACGACATTGATGATTCGTCAATATCTTTAAATACGATCTATTTTATTTACAGACAATTTATATATACATTTATATCAGTAACATGTGTTAAACAGTAATATAATTTAGTGATGATATAGCAAAGCTTTGTTCTGAACACAATGTAGCGTCAATCTTGATCTGATCCTCGGAATTGTGTTGAGGTGTTTGATGAAACTAGAAAGTGTACAATGAATTCATAGGTATCCATGTACTCCTAAAATAGTGCTTTCTTCCATAAGCATATGCTTTCTGGCGAAATATATCCATAAATTGAGAAAGTGGACAAAAAAACTTACCCCGACCTCATTTCTATTCCGTGCACAACACAGTATCACCCCGCATGTTGGGATACACACGGTGATATATCGTCACCCCGAGAAGATATCATAAGAAAAGATATCAATTAAAGAGTTCAGATATCAGCATTTAAATTGCATCATTTGAATTAATTCAATCGATGAACTCAACAATGCGGCGGAATTACTGCGGCGGAAAAAATTAATTTCAGAACCAATTTAATTATAATGGTGCAACAATTCATGTAAAGAAATTAAAAAAAAACAAGATGTGTTTGTGAAGCACTGATGTCCCCGTATGGCAGCTTATGGCGAAGGTTAAAGTTTCTCAAATGCAAGTCAAAATCCAGGCCAAAAGATAAAAAATGTTGGTACCCAAAGAAAGGTCTTAAATCTCGAGGAATATACCTGTGAAATTTGAAAGACCTAGCTGCAACTGTTCAAAAGTTATGGCGAAGGTTAAAGTTTGTTAAAAGTAAGTAAAATGTCAAGGTCAAGGTCAAAGTGGTTGGTATCCAAAGGAAGGTCTTGTCACAAGGATTACAAGGATGTGAAGTATGAAAGCCCTAGCACCAACCATTCAAAAGTTATGGCCATGGTTAAAGTTTTTCAAAAGTAGGTCAAACTCCTAAGTCAAGGTCAAAAGGTCAAAATGGTTGGTATCCAAAAAAAGGTCTTGTCACAAGGATTACATATGTGAAGTATTAAAGCCCTAGCTCCAACCATTCAAAAGTTATGGCCAAGGTTAAAGTTTTTCAAAAGTAGGTCAAACTCCTAGGTCAAGGTCAAAGGGTCAAAGAGGTTGATATCCAGAGGAAGGTCTTGTCACAAGGAATACACATGTGAAGTTTGAAACCCCAGGCACCAATTGTTCAAAAGTTATGGCCAAGGTTAAAGTTTTTCAAAAGTAGGTCAAACTCCAAGGTCAAAAGGTCAAAGTTGTTGGTATCCAAAGCAAGGCCTTGTCACAAAGAATACACATGTGAAGTTTGAAACCCCAAGCACCAACTGTTCAGAAGTTATGGCCAAGGTTAAAGTCTCATAAAATTTTGCAAAAGTGGGTCAAACTCCAAGGTCAAATGGTCAAATATGATGGTACCCAAAGAAAGGTCTTGTCACAAGGAATACACATGTGAAATATGAGAGTCATAGCTCCAACCAATCGAAAGTTATGGGCAAGGTTAAAGTTGACAACAGACAGACAAACAAACAGACAAACGGACAAACAGACAGACAGGACAAAAACAATATACCCCCGGGATCTTTCGATCCAGGGGCATAAAAATAAATTAAATATATAATTGTCAATGTGAAATAAAGATATCAATGATAAAATATAGTTGCTCTTTCTTAAAGTGACCAAATTAGAATCCTATCTTCAAGAGGAAATTGACAGCCTTGAATCAAACTCATACATAACATATGAAATAAGACTGCTACAAATCATTATTGATCCCTCCAACACCGCGTTTTAACAGAATGCATCCAGGAACACTAAAATTCAGGGATGTAGAGAACCTGACCCGCAATATGGTATTTGCTTTACATTGCCATAGAGCAAAAATTATTAAAAACTGTCCATATGTAGTATATCAGATTGTTGTTTATATTACTTTAAAATCATGTTTATTATTTTATTTTTTTGCACTTATAATTATGAAATATAGGTAGGTAAATAAACGTTTTATAAATATATCAAATGCCAAAGTTATTAAAAGTGTCTGTGTTAGTTTATTTTACAATTTTACAATTTTGTTGAATTTATTATTTTCCCGCCAAAACTCTGTTGAGCGATTGGTGCAGACCTAGGCCTATCACATGAATGGTGACCATGGGCAGGTTTTTTAATTTCTGTGGGGTTTTGGTCATTTTTGTCCCGTGCTGTGGTACCAGCAGGCTTTCCCGTTTTTAAAGTTAATTACTTTGGGATTTTCTCCTTTTATACTTTATTAAGTTCAGTTTGTTTATCACTCCTAATTTTATTTTTACTACACAACTTTAGATTAGGTTATACTAATTGTTTTTCATCGCTTTACTATTTTAAATTTTAATTTTACATGGTCTTTTTACGATATCACCGTCTCGGGTGCAACTGACATATTTTAGGATTTGGACAGTTAATTAGTTAGTTTGTTTGTTTGTTTGTTTTTTTGTTTTGTTTTTTGTTTTTTGTTTGCTTGTCAAATTTTTTGTCAAGTTTGCCCCCACCCTCACTTTTGAAACTGTTGCTACGGGCCTGAGTATTCCTATTAAGTTGTCGTTTAACTATGTAAACATACGGTATAACAACTCTTATTTCCTCTTCAACCCCCTCCGTCCTTTGAAAAATTTCTAGATCCGCGCCTGTAGCTGGACTCGCGTAATGGAAAGTTCTAAACGATTTAATTATAAAATTATGACGAAAAAGGGAATTATTTCATGGTGTTTTCACATACAGAATTGATACATTTAGTTCAGTTGTATTTGTAGCATGTAATTGGAAGTTATATGTAATGTCATAGGGAAGGTCAGGTTAAAAAATTAATTGCTCAGTGTATAATTTTGCATTACTGTAATAAAGTTGGTAATAATTTAAAATAAGGGGGGAAATTTTAAAAAATGGGGGGGGGGCTAGAAAAGCTCAAATTCAAAGTTGGAAAAGCCAAGATTAAAGTTGGAATTTCCAACTTTAAAGTTGAGTTGGAAAAGCCAACTTTAAAGTTGGAATTACCAACTTTAAAGTTGGAAAAGCCAAGATTAAAGTTGGAATTACCAACTTTAAAGTTGGAAAAGCCAACTTTAAAGTTAAATTGGAATTTCCAACTTTAAAGTTGGACTGAATTACCAACTAAAAAAAAAAAATTACGTGGCACTAATACGCTTCCGTAGCTTCTTATGCATAGGAGGGAATTCCTGAACTGAACTGTTGCGCACATTAATTTATTAAATGATATCATTAATTAAATTCACGGGCACTAAAAGTTAATGTAAATAGTGAGAATGTTTTTTATGCATGCAAATACTCAATATTTACATTAACTTCCAGTGCCCGCGATTAAATTGAAGCGAGAACAATGCAATTATCGCAAGCATCATATTGAACTGAGTGCGTGCATAATTTCCAGAGAGCAAAACATCATGGCTTTACGCGCATTAAATTGACATATATAGCGCTTGCTCTCTCCAAATTTGAATTATTGCGCGCATCAGTTCAACTGTTATCATCAATTGATTTGAAGTGAACAGCAATTCAATTATAGCGCACATCAATTCAGCAAATTGATTTATTAAATAAACAATTGATTTATTCAGAATTGGATGAAACCCTTATATTTGAAGAGAACATGAAATTGTTGAGTGCATTCAACATGTTCAATGGATTGATATGATATCTTCAAATGATTAAATATATTCAATGATTTAAGCTTATGTAAAACATACAAACTTGCTTCTGTAATAATAAGCTATCTGAATAAGTAGTTTGAGATTCAGTTGGTGACATCAATCGTTTTTTGTTTTATTTTTTTTTTCAAAGAAGGGGAGGGGAGACAATAAGAAAAAAATAAACAAACATAAAACTAAAAGTAAAACAAACAAACGTAAAATCAACAGAAAAGTCACAAAATGTTAGGGCCATGACCCCTTCCCTCTCTACCTTTCTTCTACGACGAGCTTTAACTTTAACTTACAGGAACTGCATTAATTCTCCTGGCCCTATCAGTTTAACCGGCATTTAGTTTTCTCATGTTCACTTCCTGTTGTTCATGGAGTCGGTGAGCTCACCGCGAAGCTCATGCGAATTACTGCACCCAGTACAAAGTCCGCGATCGCGGCTGTAAATTAGATGTTGTAAGCAATTTTCTCCACAAGTGAATCAAATTCATTTGAGAGAGAGAAAAAAAGGAAAATAATGTCAAAGGTAAGAGTTGGACAGAAAAAAATGCTCTGTTTGCATGTATGTAGATGAAATGTGTGGATAACGAACAGTATTCGAGTTCAAAAGTCCATTAATATGATTAAACATTACAAAATAGGAGCAGAGCAAACGCGGACCTCTAAAACATCAGAGGCACAGGTACTTGGGTCTTGGTTTATAAATATGTATGTACCTTATTGATACTTTTTTTACATATCAATAAGGTACATACATATTTATAAACCAAGACCCAAGTACCTGTGATCAGAGGTGGGATCAGGTGCCATGGAGGAGTGAGCATCCCCTGCCGACCTGTACCCAAGTGTACCCTCCGTAACCCCTGTACACTGTGCTTCAGCTTTGTTTTTATAATTTAGCTTACAAAAGCACTACACAATACCTACTTTCATTTTCAGTAGGAATATATAGTGTACCCTTTTTGTAACCTTTTGTCCATACATTTCATAAGGGTGTACCCTTGGGTACAAAAGTATAACCTAAAAACGCAGGACCAATTTCTTGCAATGTCTAAAACCAGGCCTCTTTTTCCTCAATGCATGCATAAGATCCTGTCACACAACCTTGGAAATGTAAGTTGCATTTACTGTCTGACCAGCAGGGACAGCATGTGTAGGAATCATGCTGTGTCTGTCCATAAACATGATGAACATGTGCTTACTGGTTGATTTCGAACCTTTGCCTTCTATGTGGTGGTGTTCCAGATGTTTCCATACACTAGAATATCTCTTTCCCTCGGGATCATAGTAATGAAGCCAGGTTTCATCTGTCGTTATCATTCTATCCCAAAAACTGTGTAGACCGGATCGGTGTCGCCATAGGTATTCCCGAGAACATGAAATTCTCTTTTGTTTTTCTTCATATTTAAGGATCCTTGGTACCCAGCGTGCACATACCCTCTGCATCCCTAATTTTTCCGAAAGTATTCAGTGAACAGATGATTTACTGATTCCTAGCATGTCTTCCATCTCTCTAACGGTCTGCTGTCTGTCCTGATGAATTGTGTCATTCAGATTTTCAACAATTTTTCACTAATTTCTTTCAGTTGGCCTCTCTTTTCTGTCTTGGTATCATCATATCTATCTGTCAATGAGTACCTCTTGTGCCATTTAAACGCCAAAGCATGAAACACATTTCTGTGTGTTTCTGTTAACTTTAGCTTCTTATGGGTCTTTGTACATGAATGTGTCAATCCCAGCTCTAAGCAGAATTTTATTACTTCCTGATATGCTGCCTCTGACGTTGGCATCGCCATTTCTTTTAAAAATGAACACACAGAACGGTCGCACAAAGCTTCATAAAATCTTCAAAAATTACATAAGACAGAAATTTTGTCGGAAAATAGCAGAACATTTTACACACATTCTTATATAATTATTTTTTCCTTGAAAATTAAGTTTGAAGCAAACTATTCTTTACTATTTTAAATTCTGTATAATTATTTTGTTGTTTCTGACATTTTTGAATATAAGATATCTTCACTTTGTCAATTCAACTCATGCAATATTTCATATTTTTAAAATTAATTTTTATTACAAATTATGTGTTCTTTGATTTATACAAATCTCATTTCTCAGTTATGTCAAATAGCCAAAACACGCCGCTTATCTTTGGAACTTTAGGACAACCCTTGTATAGGAAAAAATCTTTAAAAATCTTCTTCTCAAGAACCACTGGATTAGAAAAAATGAAATTTATATGAAGGCTTTCTGAGTAAGTGTAGATTTTAAATTTTTTTTAATCATGACTCGTTTTAATTGAAATATATAAGAAAAATCTTCTTCTAAAGAATAGCAAGGCCTCTATTATTCATATTTCTATGGAAGCATTCTCAGGTAGTGTAGATTCAGATATGTTCAAATCACGACCCCCTGTGGTACGGAAAGGCCACAATATGTGGTCAGAGTTTTACATAGGAATGAACAGCAGGGCCATCTTGACTCAGCTGAGCATTGTTGTCCATGGGCCTCTTGTTTGTTTTGATTTGAGAAATCAGCATACAGTTTTAATAAATGCAAAGTTACTGTTCTGTGTCTGGTTAAGAGTTCACAGCTCTTTGTTTAGAAATATCTTGTAGATGGCAAGACCGCTATCCCACAATTTCAGAAATAAAATCTGTGCTCCAAAAACAAAGGTTGCCTAGACCTGTTCATTGAACTTTGACTCGTCACTTGAATGTTAAATGAAAATAGCCAAACTATAATAGTTAAGTTAAAGAGTCTCTTTTATTAATGTTTATAGCTGTAACATTCTTTAATATTAGCACGAAAATCAGTGCACATGCATTTATTAGATATAATTACTAGACAGTTATAGTATCATTCAAAGGACGTCTTACTGAGTTGTTCATTTTTTTTTTTAGACAAATGATGATATACCTGCTACATGTAATTCACGAGAGAGAGAATTGAATATTGATTTTGTTACTATTTTTATAGAAATTGAAAAAGAAACCAGTTAAGACTTGGAACTGTGAGGAAGTAAAGGAATGGCTTGTTGGTGAAGGTTTTACCCAGTATTCTAAAACTCTCTGTGATACCCACAAAATAGATGGCCAGGTCCTGCTGTCCTTAACAGAAAATGATCTCAAACAACCCCCACTGCAGCTGTCTGTTCTCGGAGATATCAAACGGTTGATGATCCGTATTAATACTCTTCGTGGTAAGACTCCTGCATCAGAGAACCAACCGTCTTCCTGTCAGGACAATTCGAGTGAAGAAGACGTGTTCACAGGAACTCAGGACTTCATAACTCAAAAAAAGAATGTGCATCTTTCTCAATATTTAGATTCTGAGATCTGGAAAACTGTTCTAAGCTTTATATATGTATTTACTGTATTTTTGATCACTTCCTTTGTAATGGTGATTGTCCACGAACGAGTGCCAGATGTGGAGAAATATCCACCACTACCGGATATTTTTCTGGATAATGTGCCATTCATACCTTGGGCATTTCAAGCTACAGAAATAATTGGTATGGGTTTAGGTGCAACATGGTTCACAATCCTCTTCTTTCATAAACACAGGTGAATTAGTATATAGTATATATGCTTCATGTGTCTACCCGTTATTTTAATTTTTTAACTCGAACAACTTTATGTTTAAATCTGAAACATTACTTTTATCTTTTGTTGTTACTTGTAATTTACTTAACTATGAATGAGCTGAATACTTCAATTATGATTAGTGTCTAAGAGTACATATCAGTACTTTATAGGATAGTTAATATTTAGTATCTAAATTTGATGAATGACAACTAAATGCTTCCTCTTAGATTCATCTTGATGAGAAGAATGTTTTCGTTGCTGGGAACACTTTTCCTACTGCGCAGTGTCTGCATGCTTATTACCTCACTTTCTGTACCAAGTAAACATTTAGCTTGTGAGAAAAAGGTAAGAGCTATTAATACCGAGTGTATCAATACAGTACGTTATGACACAAGTGTTTTCAAGTTTAATATAATTATGCAACTGTCTCTGATTAAGATTTGCACTTGTAATAAGTTATAATAATTGTGATTTTCATCAGCAACCTAATATTGACAACTGTGGACTTGTTTCATGAGCCCTGTGCAGCCCTAGTAATAAATTTAGGTTTGATAATCCAGCAGAGAGCAATAGAGAAATTAGTGAGTGAAAATTTAGGCCAAAATTAAAAAGAAATCTTTGTTTGCCCTTTTCTGACCCATACCTTTAACATGGGTATGTATCACAATGTAGATAAAAATATTTTACTTGTTTCAAACCATTTATTTTGCTTTCAGTTTGTATTTGTAAAGAATATTTCCTCAGTCGCGAAAATTAATCGTCTCGGAGTGATTTCAAACTGACTGAAAAATGACGCAAATAATTGTTGGTTTACAGTAATTACCCAGTGAAAACAGACAAAAAAAATGAATCAAATAAAAATAAATTATAAATGAAAAGAGCATTATATTTTTAGAGGGACTCATTTCTGTGGGTCAGTTAGCTAATGGCAAAAAAACAATATCTTGATTTCGGCCTTAAGACAAAATTTTCTTTCTGCAGTCATATGGAGACATCTGGGCCAAGCTAGGGAGGGCATTTGAGATTTGGTCTGGCCTGGGAATGACCTCTACTGGTGTCAGGACCTGTGGGGACTACATGTTCAGTGGACATACAGTTGTCCTTACCATGCTTAACTTTTTCATCACAGAGTGTAAGTGGCATTTTTGAAAAGTTACTGATACAACTAACAAGTACAGAGATTGAAAGTTTACTGAAGAAAATTCCCCATGAAGTACTTTTCAGAGAAAATATTGTTCAAAAGTAATTAAACAGAGATTAATGTGTACACTTTTTCATATCACAATCTGTATCAACCTGAGGCACCAATAACAGCCCGATCGAGAACTGATATTGGTCGAGGCCTGATACAGCATATAATATGGAAAAGGGGGTATATTATTATATTTATTACATACTAAGTAAGAACATACAGAACACATCTATTTCAATTCAGTTAAATGATCACCAACTACTTTATTATATCAAGTAATACTTTTTAGCTCACCTGAGCCGAAGGCTCAAGTGAGCTTTTCTGATCACATTTTGTCTGTAGTCCGTCTGTCCGTCTGTCTGTCTGTCCGTCTGTAAACTTTTCACATTTTCGACTTCTTCTCAAGAACCACTGGGCCAATTTCAACCAAACTTGCCACAAAGTATCCTTGGGTGAAGGGGATTCAAGTTTGTTCAAATGAAGGGCCACACCCTCTTTCAAGGGGAGATAATAAAGAATTAGTGAAAAATTAATAGCATCTTTTAAAAATCTTCTTCTCAAGAACCACAAAGCCAGGGAAGATGAAACTCAAGTGGAAGCATCCTCAGGTAGTGTAGATTCAAGTTTGTTCAAATCATGACCTCCGGGGGTAGGGCGGGGCCACAGTGGAGGATCAAAGTTTGACATAGAAATATATAGGAAAAACCTTTAAAAATCTTCTTCTCAAAAACATCAAAGCCATGATGAGTCATATTTATATGGAAGCATCCTCAGGTAGTGTAGATTCAAGTTTGTTCAAATCATGACCCCGGGGGTAGGGCGGGGCCACAATGGAGGATCAAAGTTTTACATAGAAATATATAGGAAAAATCTTTAAAAATCTTCTTCTCAATAACAGCAAAACCCTAATTGGTCATATTTATATGAAAGCATCCTCAGGTAGTGTAGATTCAAGTTTGTTCAAATCCTGACCCGGGGTAGGGCGGGGCCACAATGGAGGATCAAAGTTTTATATAGAAATATATAGGAAAAATCTTTAAAAATCTTCTTCTCAGGAACAGCAAAGCCCTGATTGATCATATTTATGTGGCAGTATCCTCAGGTAGTGTAGATTCAAGTTTGTTCAAATCCTGACCCCCCGGGGGTAGGGCGGGGCCACAATGGAGGATCAAAGTTTTACATAGAAATATATAGGAAAAATCTTTAAAAATCTTCTTCTCAGGAACAGCAAAGCCCTGATTGATCATATTTATGTGGAAGTATCCTCAGGTAGTGTAGATTCAAGTTTGTTCAAATCATGACCCCCTGGGTTAGGGTGGGGCCATGATGGAGGATAAAAGTCTGAAATAGAAATGTATAGGAAGATATCTTCTGATGAAGAACTGCAAAGCCATGATTAGTCATTTTGATATGGAAGCATCTTCAGGTAGTGTAGATTCAAGTTTGTTAAAATGATGACCCCAGGGGATAGGGATGGGCTATAATGGGGGATCGAAAATTTTATATAGGAACATATAGGAAAATATCTTCTTCTCAAGAACTGAAAATCATGTTTAGTCATTTTGATATGGAAGCATCCTCAGGTAGTGTAAATTCAATTTTGTTCAAATGATGACCCCTGAGGGTAGGGTGGGGCCCAATAGGGGGATCGAAAGTTTTACATAAGAACATATAGAAAAAAATTTCTTCTCAAGAACAGAAAAGCTATGTTTAGTCATACTGATATGGAAGCATCCTCAGGTAGTGTAGATTCAAGTTTGTTCAAATGATGACCCCTGGGATAGGGAGGAGCCACAATGGGGGATCAAATTTTTACAAAGGAATATATGCGGAAATTTTTTAAAAATCATCTCAAGTACAACAAAGCCATTTGTTATACTGACATGGAAGTATCATCAGGTAGTTTAAAATTTAGGTTATGGGATTGATTGATTGATTGTATGTTGTATGTCTCATTCAAGAATTTTTCACTCATATAGAGATGTCACCATATACCGGTGAAGGGCTTCAAATTTAGACCTTTACTCGGTACTCAGATCCATTGAGCAGTGAGGGTTCTTTATCATGCCAATGCCTACTGTGACAAAGGGCCTCGTTTTTTAAGGTCTCATCTGAAAGACCTGCAACTTTCACTTTAAAGTGCCAAGCGCTTGTTGAAGGATCAGTTGCTAGCTATTTTTTATTGACTTAGTTCAGTCGCGGCCATGATTCAAACACACGACCTTCTGATCATGGAGCGAGCGATCTACCGACTGAGCTACCATGACGGCTAGGTTATGGAAATAAATGGATGAGTCAATTCATATATATCCATTTATTTGATGTTTTTCTCAGTTTGGTCTGTTGTAAACTTAATTTACTCAGGTGGAAAAACAAAGCAAAGTTCCAAAGGGAATAGAGGGGTACTGCAAGATGTGTATAAGATCTGTAATACATGGCTGAGGCATGCATTATGGATTCATAATGTGCTGATACAGCCACTGTGATGTCAGGCATATTGCATTTGCAAAAAACCTGTATTTATTACAGAAGTATGTAATAATTTTTTTAATGTAAATTTTTCATTGGTTGTTTTACAGATACTCCAAGAAAACTGTACTACCTGCATACTTGCAGCTGGATGGCCAACATGTTTGGAGTGTTTCTGATCCTAGCAGCACATGAACACTACTCCATTGATGTATTTGTGGCATTCTACCTCACCTCAAGGCTGTTTTTATATTACCACACACTGGCAAACAATCGGTCACTCATGGAACGTGACAAGGGAAGAAGACGATTTTGGTTCCCGCTCTTTTCATTCTTTGAGTCCAAATGTGATGGAGTGGTTCCAAACGAGTATGAATGGCCAATTCCTAGATTTATAGAAAGTGTAAAGAACACATTTGGCTACATAACTCCTCTGAAACCAAAACAAAGATGACTTAGTGCAGAAATACTCAGGCCTTGTTCATTCTTTCCTATGAAAAGTGTGTGAATTTGTTTTGTGTGTTATCCTTGCAGAGGATATGTAATGATTTATAACTTTGTGTGCCAGTGCTTAAGTGTTCGTATTTAAACAGGTTCATAATGAGAATTTTTGTAAAAGTTGAACTTTTCTCAAAGTTCCTCAAGAATATTTTGTACCAGCTAGTACATAAGATATTGACCATGCTTTCTAAATGTTAATGGATATTGGATGATGTTTTGCTATTAATTGTTTACATTAGCACAAGCATATATATTTTGATGTGCCATATATTTTTTTATCATAAGTGCTTAAGAATTTGTGATACAAAAATTGGTTTTAAATGTGAATCTGAGTCATAGACTTGATTGATATTTTTTTGGACGAGAAAATTGTGTTTACCACAATAGTTTTATGCCAAGTTGGCAAAAATATTTCTTTAGATGATAGAACTCATTTTGTCCTTTGGATTTAGATTGTCCATTTCATGTTTACAATATTTTGCAATTTTTCAAAGATATGGAATTTCCTTATAAATAAACACCCAGAGCTATGCATTGTGAAACAAGGTAATGCGTACCCTGTAACGCATCTAATAAAAAACAGCATACATGTAAGTTTTCCATGTATTACTATTCATTGCAAATTCTAACTATACATATACATGTATGTTAAACACCAAACAGCAAAATCTAAACCTTAGAAATATGACAGTATGTCTTCTCTAAAATCATAAATAATTAATTTGAACATCTATTTTACCCAGTAATTAATATGTTTTGTGGGTGTGTAAATGTATTTTTAAGCTTTAGAGAGTTAGGTTGGGGCAGTGTTGACATTTGTCAATAACAGTTTACTCCATAACATAACCTTGGCTGAATTAAAGTATTGCATTGATGATCGAATCAATTAAGGTAAGGGTGAAAGCCCCAAATCACATATAGGTTAAATACAAGGTTTTACTAAAGGAATACATTGATCTCCACTGAGTAATTATTTTCATGATGTTGATATATTTTTATGCCCCCATTCGCAGAAGGGAGGGAATATTGCTTTGCTGCTGTTGGTCCATGCTGCTGTTGGTCCATTTGTCTGTTGGTCCACCAATAGTTTCCGTTCATTTTCTTCGCAGAGGTTGCACGTACTGAAATGAAATTTGGTATACAGATTTATCATAAGAATATCTAGGTCAAATTCTGTTTTGGGTACGAATGAACAATTTTTGACAGAGTTATGCCCCTTGGGCTTAGAAAAATTCAAATTATATGCAGTTTCCATTCATTATCTCTGCAAAGGTTGCACATACTGAAATGAAATTTAGTGTACAGATTTATCGTAAGAATATCTAGGTCAAGTTCTTTTTGGTATCTTTGAACAATTTTTGACAGAGTTATGCCCCTTGGACTTACAAAAATTCCAATTATTTGCAGTTTCCATTCATATCTCTGCAAAGGTTGAACAAATTAAATACTGATATGTATCATGAGAAATGTGTTTTTGCCAAAGGTGTGATGTAGAAGACTATTTCTGGTCTTTGCATCTCAGATAGTACCAGTAGATGACCCCTATTAATTTTAATTTCAAAAGGTCAATTTCAATTCCATGTACAATGCCCATAATGTATACTGCCCATGATAAAGGCTTGTGCACCCTATAATGTATGTCCAAGGGGGGGGGGGGGGGCATAAGTGTTTCACAAACATATCTTTTTATGCCTCGCCATGAATATGGCCGGGGCATATAGTGTTTGTCATGTCCGTCTTCCGTCCTTCTGTCCTTCCGTCTGTCCTTCCATCACACTTTGCGTTTAGCTCTGTTCAAAGCTCAGTTTCAAAGAAACTATCCAAGATATTTTTATCAAACTTCATATGCTGATAGATATTGATGAGAGCTATGCAACTGCATCAACATTTTTTGACCTTGACCTTTCCTTTGACCTGGACCTCACTTTTCTTAAATTAGTGTTTAGCTCAGTTTTAAAGATACCATTCAAGAAAGTGTAATCAATTTCATATGTTGATACATACTGGTGTAAGCTATTCAACTGCATCAACATTTTTATGTCCCCGGATCGAAAGATCCCAGGGGTATATTGTTTTTGTCCTGTCTGTCTGTTTGTCTGTTTGTTTGTCTGTTTGTCCGTTTGTCTGTTTGTCTGTCTGTCTGTTGTCAACTTTAACCTTGCCCATAACTTTTGATTGGTTGGAGCTATGACTTTCGTATTTCACTTGTGTATTGCTTGTGACAAGACCTTTCTTTGGGTACCATCATATTTGATCTTTTGACCTTGACCTTGGAGTTTGACCCACTTTTGCAAAATGTTATGAGACTTTAACCTTGGCAATAACTTCTGAACAGTTGGACCTTGGGGTTTAAAACTTCACATGTGTATTCTTTGTGACAAGGCCTTCTTTTTGATACCAACCACTTTGACCTTTTGACCTTGGACTTTGACCTACTTTTGAAAAACTTTAACCTTGGCCATAACTTTTGAACAGTTGGTGCTTAGGGTTTCAAGCTTCACATGTGTATTCCTTGTGACAAGACCTTCCTCTGGATATCAACCACTTTGACCCTTTTGACCTTGACCTAGGAGTTTGACCTACTTTTGACAAACTTTAACCTTGGCCATAACTTTTGAATGGTTGGTGCTAGGGCTTTCATACTTCACATATGTAATCCTTGTGACGAGATCTTCCTTTGGATACCAACCACTTTGAACTTGACCTTGACATTTGACTTTTATTTAAAAAACTTTAACCTTCACCATAACTTTTGAACAGTTGTATCTAGGTCTTTCAAATTTCACAGGTGTTTTCCTCGAGACAAGATCTTTCTTTGGGTATCAACATTTTTTATCTTTTGGCCTGGATTTTGACTTGCATTTGAGAAACTTTAACCTTCGACATAAGCTGCAATACGAGGGCATAGTGTTTCACAAACACATCTTGTTTGACCTTGACCTTTCTTTTGACCTTGACCTCACTTTTCTTAAATTAGTGTTTAGCTCAGTTTTAAAGATACCATTCAAGATAGTGTAATCAAACTTCATATGTTGATACATACTGATGTAAGTTATTTAACTGCATCAACATTTTTTGACCTTGACCTTTCTTTTGACCTTGACCTCACTTTTCTTAAATTGTGTTTAGCTCAGTTTTAATTAAACCATTCAAGATATTTTTAACAAACTTCATATGCTGATACATACTGATGAGAGCTATTCAACTGCATCAATATTTTTAACCTTGACCTTTCCTTTGACCTTGACCTCACTTTTCTTAAATAGGTTTTTAGCTCAGTTTTAAAGATACCATTCAAGATAATTTTATCAAACTTCATATGCTGATACATTCTAATGAGAGTTATTCAACTGCATCAACATTTTTGACCTTGACCTTTCCTTTGACCTTTGACCTCACTTTTCTTAAATTAGTGTCAAACTTTATATGCTGATACATACTGATGAGAGCTATTCAACTGCATCAATATTTTTTGACTTTGACCTTTCCTTTGACCTTGACCTCACTTTTCTTAAATTAGTGTTTAGCTCAGTTTTAAAACCATATTTTTATCAAATTTCATATGCTAATACTTACTGATGTAACCTTTTCAACTGCATAAACAATTTTTGACCTTGACCTTTCATTTGACCTTGACCTCACTTTTCTTAAATTTGTGTCAAACTTCATATGCTGATACATACTAATGTAAGCTATTCAACTGCATCAATATTTTTTCACCTTGACCTTTCCTTTGACCTTGATCTCACTTTTCTCAATTTGTGTTAAAACGTTGCATTACTAATATACCCTCGGCGGGGCATTCATGTCCTATGGACATATTTCTAGTTTTTTTGTTTTTTTTGTTTTTTTTTTACAAAATGTCCACTGATAGATATGCACAATTATGGCAGGAAGTTGACTATTTAACTACAGACACTGCTCTTTTTTTGGTTGCTAATGGTGATATTGTATGCATTTATATACCTTGCTGTATTTTTGCTATAAATATTGATATTAACCTATATTTATATATTGTGCTATGCTAAATAAAGCACTGACAAATGGGAAACTGGATTTTTAAAATTTCTAGATAGTTTATATAGTACAGTAATTATATTGCTATAGTAGAAACTGGACATATCTTCAATGCAAGGCTCCACATTTCATTTTATATTTCTGAAACATATAAACTTGCTTCTGTCTGGTGTATGTTAAACTTTAATTGTTTAGTGTGAATATATGTTTGTCATTTTCACACTGGAACTGCACACAAACTTTAAAGGTCCTTTTTTTGAAGTGCTTACATTGCAAGAGATTTTTTTAAGTGTAGGCAACAATTTTTACCTTATTTAGACTTACAAGACTTTACAAGCTATTACAAATATTTGTTTAGATTTTGAATGGTAGAAATTTTTCTTGTATTTGAAGACAATAATATTAGGATAGTCCGCATTGTAAGACTAGATTTCAGAAGATAAAAGGAAAAGGTTGATCATAAGCTTGATTGGCAGTGACATGGATAAGTAAATGTAGCAATTCTGATTGATTTACTTTCATTTTTCAAGGGACTAATAATCATTTGCAAGGGGCTGAATAATATACCTTTATTAGACAAAACTATATTTCCACTGTTTTGCATAGATGTCCAAGGGTGGATCCATTTCAGAGAAGGGGGGTATTTCCTGTCAAAAATTTTAAAGAATTCAAATTTTCATGATAAGCTTAAAAGAAAAGTGGAGTGGATTGCCAAACACAAAAAATCTATTTCAGGGTTTTTTTTTTTAAATAAAGATACAGGGGAGTCCAGCACTTTTTAGCTTACTTGAGCTAGAAGCTCTCTAAAGCTTTTCTTATCAACTTTTGTCTATTCTAAATTGTTCAAATGAAGGGCCAAATCCCCTTCCAAAGGGAGATAATCAAGAAAAAGCAGAAATAGGAGACCAAGTTAGTCATACTTGAAGCATCCCCATGTTGTGTAGAATCAGAGAACCTTAAAGTTAGGTGGGAATGTAAAAATCTTTTAAAAGATTGATGAACAATGTCAGGCCTAAAGTAACTTAGGTGAGCATTGTGACCTATATGCATCGTTCTAAGAAGTCCAAAGTCTTTTTCTTACTTTTCTTCTAAGTGAAACTGAAAATTGTAGGGGGTCTGGACCCTCTACCCCAATCCATATTTTTATTCTGGAAACAGCATCTACTTTAGTCATTTGATGTATGTCTTCCCAAAGATCTTTTAATATATTGGTGACTTCAAAAAAAAAAAAATAAAAAAAAATGAAGTATCCACTTTAAATTTTGGGGGAAATTTTATTATTCTCTCATAGTGAGATGAAAGTTTAATGTGCTTTTTGCAGTTTTATGAATTTCAAGTAAATTTGACATCCATATTAGACTTCCTTAAGAAGTGAGAGGGGGGGGGGGCATACACCTGAAAGTTAAAGATGTTGCCCTTCTAACATTTGTTCAATAAATGTCTACGAGAATGAAAACATGATTATGAAGTCAAACAAACGTGAAAAATATTTTTGTTCATCTACTCATCCCAAAACCAAACAAAACTTTTGTGCAAAATTAAACAACTTACGCAAATTTATTAAATGTCCGTCGAGAACTTTGGAGGACGATTGAGAGAGGGAGAGAGATTCATAACGAAATCCAGGTCTATCTAGTGCATGAATTCAAATTAATTTTTCGTGAATATACGACTAGTATCATGCTTAATAGTTTTTACATTCATTTAAATCCAATTAATTCTCGCATAAAAATACATCATAGTTGTGGTAAAATTTGGTTTACCTGGTGAACACAGGACGGGCAATATTCTACAGGGGAAAAAAGCATTCAAACTTGTTTACTATTGCTATGATCATTTATTGATCAAAAGTGATCAATTTTGTTGTGTATTATGAAATATTTTAGGAGCTTTAGGTCTTATTTGCACAAGACGCATCTAAGATCGTGATTGCTAGAAGAATGGATTCGTTTCGTAAGAATTAACTGCGGTGGATACACCCATGGTCTATTTAAAGGACTGCTATTTAAGACGAATTCGCAAAGCCCAATAAGGGTGCCGACCAAGTCACACGTGAGAATCAGGGAACCGTGAATTTTCTGTCAACCTTCTAGCTCAATAACCAAAATCAAAAATCCACGTGGGGTGTGGCACCGCTGCTGTTCAGAAGAGGAGCAAGTACGTTTCGGACCTCGGGAAGATTTGGGGTCCAGCGCTGCAGTCGCAGTTTGAGGGGGGTCCGATAGTGACGATCTCTTGTAGATTAATTAATTTAGTGGTTATGATCCTCTGAGAAGAGTGACTTATAAACACGATGGAATTGGGGCAGTTTTATAGTTTTCTATGGATTTTAATATTGGTTACATTGACAGCATCCCAGGTGAGTGTTACCTGAAAAATCAATCATGGATATTGATGATCGCAATCATTTGCAAATACACACGGCAAACGAGAAGGTGTTTAGTACGAATGCTGTGTAGATTAATCAAAAGTTCATATATAATTAATGCATACATTTGTCTTCACGCACTGTTGATATTTTAGCAGTCAGTAGTTAAAATAGAAGCGTCATCCGTTAATATAAAACCTTTCATTTCATCTATTAAGTGACAATGTCCACTGTATTTCATCTTCACATTTTATTTTGGGTAAAAAGGTCATGACTGTTGGTTCATTGTAATTTCTCAGGAATTTAAAAGCCAAACATTTGAATATGAATAGAAGAGCATTGGTTTGGAACACTATTTTCGGGGCGCTGTCTTGTTCCTGTGCTTTGTTGGGTGCGGTTTCACTCAAAAATTCTGTAAAATTCGAGATGAATTTCCAAGAAACAATCTGAGAGGAAGAATAATGAACAAGATTGTAACAATAAAGCTGGCATAAAATAGAAAAAAAATGTTGAAAAATAAACAAAATGAATTATTTACTAAGAAAATTTACCCCAATAGTTTATATGAAGTGAGAAACATTTAAATAATTCATTAGATAAATTTAAATTCAATGAAAATTAGTAAAGACTGAGGATGGAGGGGTGTTAGAAAAAACTAAATTTATCATGTTGATTTAAAAAAAATTATTAACTTCTACAATTTATTTGTCAACACATGTTTAGTTATGTTAGAGATTTCTCCAAGGTAGGATTGCCAGATTAACCCTTGCTACAAGGAAATAAAAAGCACATAATTGGTTAAATCACAATACAGGGTCGGCTGTTTTTTTTCAATAAAACTTGAACAATTGCCCGTTTTATTTCCTAAATTTGTAAAAATCTGAATGAAAAGTCGCAATTTAAATTGTGTTGGTTCGGAATGTACGTTTTAATATCGAACAAGGATCAGTATTGAATACTAAGATTAAAAATATTTTATGGTAAAGTGGAGGGCTTTATGAAACACAAGTTTTTTTTCAGTCCTGACTCATTTACATGCATGGGTTTACTTTATGTTTTCTCTATACACCTGGCTGAGTCTTGTTTATCAATAAACGTAAAATAATTTTTTTCTTTTAATCAGAAGTATGATATTTAGTTTATATGTTATCACTAGTAGGAGCTTGGGTTTAAGATATAGACACATTTTACATACATTTGAATTCACTCTGAAGACTTCAAAGAGTTTAAAATAGCTTGCAGGTTGACATTTGCATATAAACTTCTTTTTACCAATTTATAAAGTATGATGCAGATGGGGAGGGGGTTGTTCTAAATATTATATTAATATAGACACAATCTAATTAAAAGATCTTTACACCCTTTTGTTATATGTCATTATACAGGGTAAAAGATCTAATTTTAACTAGATTGATCAAGATATTAATGGTTATATATTTGAATTTAATTGCAATGACTATATGTTAATATTACTATATGGATATTTTTAATTATAAATGCACCTATAGATGAAAACATGAATGAATATATCAAATTTTTTAAGTTTTTAAATGTAATTTCAGTAATAATTAAATAATTATACAATATTGCTTGCATAAGTTTTTTCAATGTTGTGTAAAAATACTGCTGAGTTTATCCAACCATGCAAGAAAAGTTCATTGTACGGAAAATTTTCCATCAAAAAGAGACTCGTACACACCCAGGCGCAAATTATTTCATGCATCAGGTTACAAAACCAACGAGTCTTCTAGACATGCAATTTCCAACAATTAATGTTTTCCTATTTTATGTTGCTATAGTTACACAATTATGAACCCAAAACTTTCAGAAGTTAAAAAATTATGATTATCTGTTTTGTATTGAATATATTTACTTAATATTCATGTCTTAATTTTTTTTATAGGGTACAACAATAACACACGTCTGTCCTGATGGTAAGTTCAGGTTACTGTATTTCTGTTTAAGGTAGCATGTCAAAAGAAACTTTTATTGAGTGATGATTGATTGCTGTATGGAACAGCTTTGATTATTGCTTCATATGACAATTTCCGTATTTTTCAAGCCAAACTTATTTTTGACTATTCCTCACTTTATTTCCCATTTAAATTCCAATTAAACTTGTATTAAATAACTTGCTTTCATGTCACAATACAATACCTGCAATAAGTACAATACTGCAATACCTGCAAAAAGAAGTAAGAAATAAACTACTGTTAATAAAGCTTATTTGTGATATTCTTTTTTGTACATTGTCATCACGAATGGAATTTTTTTCTAAATTGAAAGCCACAGTGAAGGTACATAAATTTTATAATAGAGTACTGGTAAATACCTTTAGTCTGCAAGGTATAATGAGGTTAATGTACAGGCAGTTTTTTCTACCTTTAAAAGAAAAATGCAGTTTATTCAATACTAACAATACATTTGCATGTCTTGTCAAATGGAGGCTTCTTTCAATAAATGTATTATGAGGTTTACAAAAGCAAAAGTTTTTATATTGCATGATTTAAAAAAAACCAAAATATTAGTCGATCCATATAGTATGCACTGCAGCTTTAGTATTTATGTGAATGATCTGAATTTTGAATCTTACACCTTTTGTATTTCTTATTTTTAGGCTGGGTTTTATCTAACATAATGTGCTACAAATTATATGGAACGTCATCTGTAACAAAATCAACGTGGGACACTGCCTATCGGGAGTGCAAGGGGTAAGTCATGGCTGCTACATCACCATAAACATATACAGGCACATTGTAAATTGGCCAGTATCATTGGTCTCAATAAAATTACTTACTGTTATCAATAAAGTAGTTAGTGATTCATTTTCAGAAATGATTAATCTTGTCTTGCTTCAGTCATTACTTAAATTTTAAATAATCAGGATTTGTAACATAAAAAATGAATAGAAAGTCAACTAGTGAACAACACTGCATTAATGAAACTGTTTTAAGTTCTAATTGGCTCTTCAGCTGACATCTATGTCATATGCTCCATTAGCATCTTATATTTAGTTAAGCTTCCTAGTAATTCTACTCTGTTTAGGTGTCTTTATTTAAACATATTGTATCTGATGTATCTATGTGAGTACAGGATATGTAATTCAACACCATCCAAAACATTCAAGTGGTCAGATTTCATTTAAGTTTTATTGTTAAGATTCATGACACCTGTAAAAAAGATTATTTTATACCTGTATAAATGAAATACACACCTAGATCATGTTAAAAATCACTTAACTCTGAGTTTTGAAGGGCACATGTTTTTTAAGTTGCAAATATAGAATAATTACTAATACCAAAATAAAAAATATATCATGTATTTTATGCATATATATGTACATTTAACATTTGGTAATTACTTTACTTTTGATATTAGGTAATTAATATGAAGGGAATACCAGTAATAAATTGTGTATCTTATTACAATGCACATGCTCAGAATAAGTTTGATGTTATATATGTACATAAAGGTAAAATTTCTTCACCCTTTATCATTTTTTTACAGTAATGGAGCTGAGTTAGTTACTATTGATGATTATTTCACCAATCTGAATGTCGGCGACTTTGCTTCACAGAGGAATGTCAATATGTTTTGGACGGGTAAGTAGAAACAGTCTGGGTAAACCACTCTATGTTAACCAAGCACATAAAGTTCTACACCCGAGGCTCTGCTATACACCCGAATGTTTTGTGAAAAATCACTCTCGCTTTTAATGGAAGCGTCTACTAATTCTATCGATTAATGGGTGAGGTGACTGGAAGATTTCAGTAAATAAAAAACTGCCTGGGGTGTTAGTGTTTCTTTCCTTATGTCAATGGCCTTGTGTCAAAAAAAAAAAAATCATTGATTATTAAGTTACCAAATAAACTGAACTCTCTAAAATGATCTTTTTTATTTTCAAAAAAGCTTGAACTAATACTCAAGCAGTGGGCTGTAACTTGCCTGCACAGCACTAAATTCATTTAAGAAAAACAATTAAGTGCCTTTATTAATATATAATAATTAATGGAATAAGTACTAACAGATATAATTTAATAAAAGATGTATTTCATATTTGCATAGATATTTCTAAATCTGCTTGAATTTGCTGTTTATTTTTTTTTTTTAATCACACATGGCATTTTATGGGCCATATTTGCATCAACAGTTCTGTGAAGCTGTTGCATTAATCTTTTTTCATTGCTTTCATTTAAACTTGCATTTTTAATGAAAGTTTACACCCACTATATTCATATACTTTGAGATCAAATGATTTTAAACACAAGAAAAATAAGGCATCTGGTAAAACAAGAAATCCTAGAAGATTGATTATTCTTGTATTCAGTGAGTTATATAATCTTTGATTGATTGACTTCTAACAGAAAAAATATTTACTGTAGGTATAAAACAGATTTTTTAACAAAGTACTTTCCTCTTGAAGCATGAAACAATATACTGAGGCCTTAGGTTAAAATGTTTGGCAATTAAGTAAAACCTGGAACAGTTATTCCTGTATTTTGATCTTTTAATGGCTTTTGTCTGCAGATTTTGAAATATAGGATGTTGATCAAGCCATTGAAACCATTGAGTAAGTTAAGTTGGAAGTGTAAAGTCTAGGTGAAGGTTGATTTGATGTTTATTTTGAAGGGGGGGGGGGGGAGACGTTAAAAAGTACTTGATCCTCTTCATACACTTCTCAAAAATTGTACAAAATGCTGGGAGGATACTTTGAGCAATTTAATATAACCAAATTAATTTTTTATCCTTTACCTTTGCATAACGACTTCTCTGACACATTTGAGAAATATGTTTCCTGTTTAGGACAGATTTTTATCGTTTATGAAAATATGTGTATTTGTCATCAGATGCTTTAAAGAATATCTTGTGTACCAAACTGTTTTATAAGATGCCTATCTTTACTTAGTGTTTTTATATCAAAGATGTGTATCTTCTTTATCAGGGATATTAAAAATGCAAGCTGTTTTTTGTGTTGCAAGATATGTTTATTATTTGGCCATTTCTTCAATAATTAGAGAAAAAAATCTGAAATATTCTGGTATGCGTATTCATGAAAAAACTGTAATTTGAATGAAACAATCAAATTTAGAATATTTTTTTTTCAAAGGAATGAGTGAGAAGGGTGTGAATACTCAGAATGGTATTGAAACAACATGGAACATGCACACAGCGGCATCCATTTACCAAGGGCGATGGTCGGTCAGAAATCCAGATACTAGTTATGGAGACTGTGTATATGTAGAGAAAAAGGATGGAAAATATCAGTGGACTATTGGAAACTGTCGGATGAAGATGGCATTTGTGTGTCAGAGAACTCCCTGTTTACCACGTGAGTTTGCTATTTTTTTTTTTCCTCAATAATATCTGATAGTTCTAACTAGATGTCATACTGACTTTCAAGAAGTCATTATCTTCCGAATCATGCAAATGAACTATAGTTACTCTCCCATTCCTAACAATAAAAAAATTCCATTCTTGTATATTCAAATATTCAAGTCAGGTATCTGTTTAAAGAAACTAGGAGTCTTTAATTTCATGTTGAGTCTGTCATTAAAATATTTCCTTTTATGTATGCACTTTTATCAAGAATGATGCTGTAAAATGCTCTGTTGACTTATGTTAATGGAGTATTTCAGACTGACACATAGAGATAATTCTTCTTTTGCAGTGTTTAAATGTATAAATTTGATTGATTTCTGAGATGTATTTTTGTTAAAAACTGCATTTCAATGAGCATTGTGTAATGTTGTATTGCAGGATTAGATAGTACACATATCTGATAAAGAACAGTTAGATTGTGAACCTTTGTAATGGTTTCTTTGTAAATGATCTATAGTAATAAACAGGGTTTCGTGAGAGAGAGAGAGAGAGAGAGAATTTAGAACTTCCTCATGGAAATTTCCAAAAATAAGTCATAAATCTCAGCTTTATCCCATTGTTGTATCAAATAAAAATTATTTTAAGCAAAATATACCTTTCCTAGCTTTTATTGTTTATTTTGGTATATTATAGTTCAGTTCCAGCTTCTATTCAATACATGTAAATTAAGCATTTGTTTTGTGATTATACAGAGAGCTTTCACTGTGACAATGGACGGTGTGTTAACAATAATTGGCGCTGTGATGGAGTTGACGATTGTGGGGATTTCTCGGATGAAGTCAACTGCCCGAGTAGATGTAGTTTTATGTACAACCAGGCCTTGGGTCGAATCCAATCCCCAAATTATCCTCAAAACTATCGTGCTTCCCAAGTATGCACTTGGACAATTATTGGGCCAGAGGGTTCTAATATTTTTCTAGAGGTAAGAACACCTTTTTGTAAAGTTCAACAACCTTTGCCTTCAGTTTACCGGTAGTTTGAAATTTGAGTTGATTTCGAACATGTGATCAAATTGGGGGTAGAAAATTGAAGCCTGTGGGTTACAACAATACATTGATGAAAATAAGAGTTGGGGGTCCATATTTTTTATTGTCTCAAACCAAAGCTTGTATGTGGATACACAGTAATGATTATAAAATATGCTAGTGCCTGTCAAATGTTCAGTGAGTAATAGTAAATAACTTGGAATTTGCACATTCACATTTATAATTGGCTGTACAAATGCATGTCAACTTGTGTTTTTTGATTATTTGTGACAAGTATAAATGCTGGTAGACCAATTCTTTCCCTTTAGTCCATTGAAGGCCTTCATCAGCTCAGCTAATTGTATGGAATTTGGCAAGAGAATTTAAAAGTCAAAAGGTTCATTTACTACAATTTTGAAGATATTATATTAATTTTTAAAGACTCTACAAAAAGGGGGTATTTAAAGTGTACATGAATGTGAAAAAAAAAATCATTATTCCCTTTATGTCTTTCAGATTTTTCAATCAATTAATTACCATCATTACAATTTTTAATCATTTTATCTGTTGGCATTTGCCAGCCATAGATGTTACTCAAATTTTACTAGGAACATAAATTTTTAGTCTATAAAAGGGAATTTAGTAAATATTTTGATTAAATGTATTGAAAGAATATTTTGCAAATTAATTTCCAATAAAATTTTCTCCAGGTAATGTCAAGACTTACCTTTTGTTTGCAATTAAAATTTTGACTCTGCATTATAAAAGGATTATAAGAAGTCTATAGGCTCCCTGCAAGCACCTGTACTAAATTTTGACATTTAATCTCTATCAAAGTTTTCATCATTCAATACTGAGAAAGACACAGACATCGTGGAAATCCTGATTGGTGGCCGGACAGAATCTACAGCCCAGTCCATTGCCCGCTTGTCTGGGCAGCCCAGCCTCCCCACAATCCGATACAGGAGCCACAATAATTACATGATCATCCGCTTCTCCACTGACTCTGCAACAGAGAAAATGGGCTTTGCTGCAAACTTCAGTAGCTGTGAGGAATATTTACTATTTGTGTTAAAAGACTTTCAGCACTTCTCTTCTTAGTTTTTTTTTTATTTGATTTAGACTACTATAATAGAACTTGACATGGACAACTAGATAAAGTGTTTTTTTTCACATTGCTTAACTAATTTGAGGAAAAGAATACATGTAGATGCTATTTCCAAAAAAACAAAAAACAAAACAAAACAAAAAAAAAAACAAATTAAAAAGATTGGAAATGGAGAAAATCTTTTACTGGTAAAATATTTCAAAATGCTAATATTCTTTTAGTTTTTATCTGATATCAATGAAACTTTGAGCACAAGTAAACCACAATTTGGTAACTTTAAGTTCCCCATTTATCATATGTATGGTACTTATTTTACCCTAATTTTTGTGTAATGAAAATGTCAAGGATGTTTGATTTGTAGCACAAGATGGCTATCAAGAGCAAACATATCTGACAGCCAGAAATACAGATACCAGACTGGAGCCTCCACTTTTTAGTTCTCATGGAAGCAATGCTTACCTTGGAAATCAAGACTATGTATGGATAATCACAGCTGAAGAGCACAGGAAAATTATTACTCTTGAGGTAATTATGCATTGAACAGTGCATATTATAGAAATCATGAATTCTCCTTGAAGAGTAAAATAGAGTTTTTGATTTTAACCAATTAACAGTAAAAATCAAAATATATACCTAACTGTCTTATCACTTGTTAAATTTTAGAGAATGAAAATAGATCTGATGGGTAATGATGTAATAGAAATCCGTGATGGGGATTCAGGAAGTGCCCCTCTTCTTGAGAAATACACAGCCAGTAACAATGATAATGTGGCCCTCCCTTTGATGCAGTCTCAGCCAATCAAAGGGAAAAGATTTGTATTCTCCACCAGTCATGTGATGTACATCATTTTTAGGACAGGCAGCTCAACCTCAGGGACTGGTTTCTCATTTCACTATAAACAGGGTATATATGTATATGCATCACTGTACTTCTTTAACATATATACGTATGAATAATTGTTTCTGCACAGAGTTTAATACATTTCTGAATTATTTTATTTTCACTGAAACACATTGTAAACATTGAGAAGTAAAAGAATTTTATTTTAAAAAACTTCAGTTTTTAGTTCCTAAATGAAAAATAACCCATTTGCTCATTAAACAAAGCATAGTAAATTCATTCCTTTAATTAAAATGTTGAACACTGACTGATTATTACAGGATGTAATGCAAGGTACACTGCTGATGCAGGGGAGATCACTAGTCCTGGATTTCCCAATGTTAACTATGCCAATTTCCAGACATGTACTTGGACCATAGATATACCCAGTGGTAAAGGGGTTACACTCTTGTTGGATAGAAACCTTGCATATGAAATTGAAGACAATGTCGATTTTCTACAGGTATCATAGTTTGTCAGGAAGTTCATGTTTCCTTGTCATTTCTACAAGAGAGAAAAATGTCTTTTCATGCTATTTTTTTTTTTTACAAGTATAATAATTTTCAAATGACCTCATGGGAACTAACTTAAAGTTTTATTCAATAAATGCCATAAGTGGGTGTTTATATAAAGTTAGCTGCAATAATGTAGCCCTCTCAGATTTTCTTTTCTTCTAAAGAAAAAAAAGAGAAAAAATTGGAGAGGGCTACATTATTGCAGCTAATGTAAAGTGTCCATCATCAATTATGCATTTGTCTGCAAACATTTTATAATACTACTAAGAAATGTCAGTTGGAGTTGCTAGTCAGTTTTCTTGCAGTATGTTTGTTTATTATTTTGAAATGATACAACTTTTCAAAGCAAATCAACCTCTAAAGAGAAAAGTTTTTTAATGTCAACTTTAAGTAGCATTACATCATAAGACTTCAGGTTCTGAGGGACACACGGGTGTGGTACATGTATATGTGGACATATTCTTTTCTTTTTTAGGGATTGATTAACAAAGAAACAAAACCTATGGTGTCTAAATGCCAATTTTAAATAGAACATGCTTTGTTACTTTAACAAGATTTACACAAATACCACTGATGAAACTGGGGTAGCAGCCCATGGGACAACTAAAGGATTTACAACTACTACATTAGGCAATGCCCAGTCATTTCACAGCTCTAATGGAAAGATGTTTATCAAATTTACATCTACTGCCATTATTAACAAAAAAGGATTTCGTTTTCTGTATTCCATAGGTAGGAACAAAGTCAAAATATACACTGATCGAATGTTGACTTTTGTACATTATTTAAGATTTTTCTTCCACTGGGAAGGAAGTGGAAAAAAAACAGATAATTATACCCCCGCTCCGAAGGAGAGGGGGGTATACTGTTTTACCCTTGTGTGTCTGTCTGTCTGTCTGTCTGTCTGTCCGTAACAAACTTTGGTCGCAGTTTTCTCAGCAACTACTCATCAGAGGTACTTGAAATTTTAACACACTCTTTGTTTAGGCATGCCATATGGTGGGATTCATTTTTGTACGAATTCGATGTCAACTTCCTGTTTATCCGTGCGTTTGTCCGTACCATACATAAAAAAAATTTGGTCGTAGTCTTCTCAGCAACTACTCATCGCAGATGCTTGAAATTTTAGCACAATCTTTGTTTAGGCATGCCATATGGTGGGATTCATTTTTGTACGAATCCGATGTCAACTTCCTGTTTATCCGTGCGTCTGTCCGTATCATACATAACAAATTTTGGTCGTAGTTTTCTCAGCAACTACTCATTGCAGATGCTTGAAATTTTAGCACAATCTTTGTTTAGGCATGCCATATAATAGGATTCATTTTTGGAACAAATCCGATGTCAACTTCCTGTTAATCCGTGCGTCTGTCTGTACCATACATAATAAATTTTGGTCGTAGTTTTCTCAGCAACTACTCATCGCAGATGTTTGAAATTTTTTTCTTTGTTTAGGCATGCCATATGTTGGGATTCAGTTTTTACAAATCCGATGTCAATTTCCTGATTATCACTGTGTTTGTCCATAACTGAACTTGTGTATTCACATCAGAGCGGGGGTATTATTAGTGAGCATTGGCTCACAGACTTCTTGTTTTTTTTAAGTTGAACATTCTTCATAAACTTTGTAAATTTTTATCACATTTAACTTAAAAATTGATCTATTCATTTCTTCAGTGAAAATTGAATTTGTTTTTAGATTGTCCTGATGCTGGTTTAACGACTGCGTCTGTGTTGAACCCCTCTCAGACTCCAGAACAAATCAGACAGTTTGAGAATGAGTTCACAGTTAGCTGCCAAAGTGGATATAATTTTCGTTCAGATGAATTAAATCTATCCACTGCCAAAATGAAGTGCATGTATGGGGGAAAGTGGTTGGTTGAGCAGAAAACTCGAACTATTCCAAAGTGTCAACGTAAGCATGAAACATTTGGAGGGAATTAAAAAGTGTCAAAATTTCATATGAAGTCTCACAAGTAACTCAGATGTCCTATTGTATATATTGTATGTGTGTAAATTTTCAATCAGTTTTTAGCTCACCTGAGCTGAAAGCTCAAGTGAGCTTTTCTGATCACATTTTGTCTGTCGTCCATCTGTCTAGCTGTCTGTCTATCCATCTGTAAACTTTTAACATTTTCGACTTATTCACAAGAACCACTGGGCCAATTTCAACCAAAGCCACAAAGTATTCTTGGGTAAAGGGGATTCAAGTTTGTTCAAATGAAGGGCCACACCTTTTTCCAAGGGGAGATAATTACAAATTATTGAAAAATTAATGGCATCTCATAACAAAAATTAATTAATAGCAACCTCAGGTAGTGTAGATTCAAATTTGTTCAATTTATGACCCCCTGGGGTAGGGTGGGGCGAGGATGATCAAAGATTTACATAGGAATACATAGGAAAAATCTTTAAAAATCTTCTTCTCCAGAACAGCAAAGCCATGATGGTCATTTTTATGTGGAAGCATCCTCAGGTAGTGTAGATTCAAGTTTGTTCAAATCATGACCCCCAGGAGTAGGGTGGGGCCACAATGGATGATCAAAGATTTACATAAGAATACATAGGAAAAATCTTTAAAATCTTCTTTTCAAGAACCACTAAGCCATGATTGGTCATACATGTATTTTTATGGAAGCAAATTCAGGTAGTGTAGATTCAAGTTTGTTCAAATCATGACCTCTGGGGGTAAGATGGGGTAACAATGGATAATCAAAATTTTACGTAGGAATGCATAGGAAAAACTTTCTTCTACAGAACCACTGGGCCATGAAAGATGAAACCTGTGGAAACATCCTCAGGTTGTGTAGTTTCAAATTTGTTGAAATCATTACCCCTGGGGATAGGGTGGGGCCACAATGAATCATCAAAGTTTTCCATAGGAATACATAGGAAAAATCTTTAAAAATCTTCTTCTCCAGAACAACAAAGCCATGATTGGTCATATTTATATGGAAGCATCCTCAGGTAGTGTAAATTCAAGTTCAAATTATGACCCCTGGTGGTAGGGTGGGCGACAATAGAAGATAAAACTTGTAGGAAAAAAATCTTTTTAAAAACTTCTAAAGGCATGATTTCTCAAAGAAATATGGTAGCATCCTCAGTGTAGATTCAAGTTTGTTCAAATCATGCTCCCTTCCTCTTAGGGATAGATTGATACCACTCATAAATACTGAACTCCTAGCCAAAGTGCTTAGGTGAGCAATGTGGCCCATTTGCCTCTTGTTAATTTTTCATTCAAAACCTACCAGCCAGTTTTTGTCACCCACAAAACGTTCATGGGTAAATGGTGTGTGATGTCCTTGAGTATTTAGATAAAATAGCAAGGTCACAACAAGTTTCTTTTTAAAAAGTGTTTTTCTGTGTTTTTTCTTTCTCCTTAGCCAAGTCTAGATCATCCTTCACCCAGAGTGCTCTTGGGGTAAAGGAGGATTTATTAAGTGTTTTTGGTCAGTTATTACATTGAAGGTCAAGGAAAAAAGGGGTCAGTAGAACTCTTGTCCTGGAGTATATTTTCTTGTTCTTAGATCCATTCTGGCTAATACATCACCTAGCAAGGGTCCTTATTTGGGAAAGGGTATGTAGTAACCTAGAACCCATATACAGTCAAACCTCATTATCTCGAACTAGATGGGACAGAGGAAAAACTTTGAGATATCTGAGGATTCAAGATATTGAGGGTAGAATACTTATAAGAATAAGTGATTAGGGACTCCCAAATCACTTTGATATATCCATGGTAATTGAGATATTGGTGTTTAGGATATTGAAGTTCAACTGTATGTGGGTCAAGGTTGAGGCAGGCCTTTTTTTTAAAATCTTGACCCCAGGGGCTAGGATGGGGTCATGAATTTTCACAGTAATCAGAATTTCCACAATCATTATTACTACAAGGCTACATTTCGTAAATTGACATACATAATTTCTCTTCTTACTATAAATGAAAACTGATTTTGAATTCAGTGGTCACAAGAAGGGGTTTTATCTACCCAAACATTTATCAGGAAGAGAAGGGAGTCCAAGGTGAGCCTTGTCATCCACGGGCCTCTTGTTTTATTTTTAGCTGAATATTGTGGAGAACCTGTTGCTGTTGACAATGGTTACATCTCACAATCCAATGGTGTTGTTTATGGTTCCTATGTGACCTTCACCTGTTTCCCAGGATTCACTCTGGGTGGTTCAGCCAACATCACATGTCAAGCTGGTGGAACATGGTCAGAAAAGCCAACTTGTAGCTGTAAGTTTTGTATGATTATTAAAGGAAAAAATAAAGAGGAAACCTGCATATTTTACCAAATGAGATTCAACACCCAATTTAAAAAAAAAAAGCAAAGCCTTTAAGTAAATACTTAATGATACTTAATTTAAATGCAACTCAGTCTCCTCTCAAATTAGCAAGTGATTTAAAAGGATTTTATTCTGCTATCTCTTCACATACATTTAAATAGACATTTAAATACTGATGACAATTTGTTTTTATGTACAGCTGCAAGTTGCCCAACACCTGCAGTTATAAACAATGGTCAGCGCTCAAGCAGTGATACCCAGTATGCAGCCGTTGTTAATTATACCTGTGATCCTGGGTACCAGATAATGGGGGCACCAATCTTATTCTGTCAGTCCACAGGCCAGTGGACAGCATCAGAGCCACAGTGTATAAGTATGATTTGTTTTTTTTTCCTTGCATATATTTTGATATTACCGTATTAGGTTTTATCTTTGTTTTGAAACAGGACTTAGTTGAAATAGCCTTTAATGTTTCATCAATAACCAATGTTTATTATGTCTTTGGATGCAGTTGAGGTGGATTAAGTTAAGGTGAACTTGAATTAGTGAAGTTAGTTCACCCATTTCTTGATAAAAAGCTATCTGACATTTTCCATGACTGATTCACAATTTTAAATTCTGACAAAAGTTGTAGGGATATTGAAATATGATTTTTTTTATACCTGCAGAAATCAAATGTCCCATTCCCAATATACCAAATGGCCAAGTGTCCTCTCAGACCCTGCCCGATTATCAGGAGACATTAACTGTCTCCTGTAATACTGGGTACAAAGTGAATGGATCTGCCACCATTACTTGTCAAGATGACAGAAGCTTTGGAACACTGCCAACCTGTATCAGTAAGTCTGAACTTGTATCAGTAGGTCAGTCTGTATCAGTAGGTCAATCTATATCAGTTGTTTTATATCAGCTGTAAGTTTTAGTAAGTCAGTTTTTATCAGTAAGTCAAATTGTATTAGTAAGTCTAAGTAAGACTTATAAAGTCAGCAGTATCATTGAATAAGTCAACCTGTATCAGTACGACAATCTGTTATCAGTAAGTCAGTCTGTATCAGTACATCAGCCTGTATCTATCAGTTAATCTGTTATTAGTAAGTTGATCTGTACCAGTAAGTCAACTGTATCCATCAGTTAATCTGTTATTAGTAAGTTGATCTGTACCAGTAAGTCAATCTGTATCAGTAGATCAGTCTCCAGTGGTCATTTTGGTGGGCTTGTATTTTGATTCATCAGCACATTGCAACTAACATAAAAACAAATTATTAAAAATCAAATCATAGGAGGATTTTTTTTTTTACATGGAATTAAATTACTTATATTAAACCAATATTAATTCACTTAATGGTGAACAAGAATGGATGAAGGTGAACACAGTAATGCCATAGCAAGAGATGATTCTTGTCATTAGGGGCAAGTTGTGTTTGATATTCTTCTAGGAAATCCTAATATACATGTATTATCTCTTGATGTGTCCTGTATTTTCAGCATTTAAAAGAATATGTCATGTCTTGTAGATAACAATGAATGTGAAACAAGTAATGGAGGATGTGCACAGAACTGTACAGACACTGAGGGGTCATACTATTGTACCTGTAGAGAGGGCTACACACTTAATGCTGACCAGAGACAGTGTGATGGTACGTAACACACTCAGACTTGTATTACTACATAAAAACATTCTTTATAGGGCAAACCATTGCATGAAGATGATGAAGTAAACATTGTTTTCTTGTAATTTTGAAATGGCTCTTGGACTTGATATTGAATGATTTTGATTTTATTGAATTTTTATAATTGTACATGAATTGATGAGGCATTTTTTTTCTCTCTTTGTAGATGTTGATGAATGTTTGGTAAATAATGGAGGCTGTTCTCAAGTCTGTAATAACTCTCCCGGCTCCTATAGCTGTTCATGCAACATGACAGGATATGTCCTCTTTGATGTGAATGGCAGATCTGGGTATACCATACAGTCACCTGATACCGGCTCCAGGTCTGGGGATGTGTATCATTTAGGACATACCTGTGTCCGTGAGTACCTGTCTTTACTGTAAAATGTAAACTAGGACGTACCTGTGTCCGTGAGTACCTGTCTTTACTGTAAAATGTAAACTAGGACATACCTGTGTCCGTGAGTACCTGTCTTTACTGTAAAACATAAACTGAGATTCTTAATTTCAGGTCAGCTAGTGTTTAAAACTACCTTTTATGACATTTTGAAAATTCTAGTGTCTAATTGTGTGGACAAAAGTTTCTACAAAATATTTTCAATAGATTTACTGCATGAATACTGAATATTTGAAATTTAAATTATGGATACTTATGACCCTGTACATGTAAATCCATTTAGAGAAACTTATTTTTTTAAGTTCAGGCATGCCTTATGTTTTCTTTTGATATCCTGAATTTAAAATGTAAATTTTTTTGGAAATAAATCCACTTGTAGGGCTTAAAAAATAGATCTTGACTAATTTCACATCTATTGCCATGGAAAACAATTCTTTAAAAAAATTACTTTTGTTTGTAGGAAGAAATTGCTCAGAACCTGCTGTGGTCAATAATGCCATGCTGATGACTAAGCGTGCTATGCATAGATACATGGACAAGATCTCCTACATGTGTGACCTAGGTTATGTAAAGACTGCTGGGGAAGAAATGTTCACCTGTGGAGCAAATGGGGAATGGACCCCCTCTCAGACAACATCTTTATTACAATGTTCAGGTCTGTCAATTTCTAAATACAGCTTAACACTGGTATCTTGAACATCAATATCTTGAAAGCCATAGATATGTTAAAGTCATTTTGAAGTCCCAACTTTCTTTTCTTTATGCATTTCAATCTTATAATCTTGAATCTTTAAGTTTTTTTGTATAAGTCCCATCAAATTTGAGATAATGAGGTTTCATTGTATGTAATTCATTGTACATGTACTGTTTATTTGTTACATGCATAGAGGTTTCCCAATTTGTTATTCTACAGTTCTGAAAGAATTTCAGAGTTTTCTTCATTCATTCTGATTTCTCTGATTTCCAGTTGCATCATGTCCAGTAGCTGACCTGAATTCACTGAACTTAAGAAATGCCCCAACTCTTAGTACAACAAACCCTGTTAACTACCTAGACTATTTGAATATGACATGTACTGTACCAGGGAAGGGTGTGTTTGTCAATCAGCAACAGTGCCTTTACAACAAGCAGACAAACACATATGGCCTGTATGGTGCTCCATATGAATGTGGTGGTGAGTTGATTCTTGAGGAAAATTGAGATTTTTTTTTGATTCTGTAAAATTAAAGAAAATACTAAGATTGATAAAGAACACTAATTTATTTTATGCAGCAGGAACATGATAAACAAATACACTAAATACTAAATTGTGCATTGCATTGGAAAACCTGGGGACATACCTCTTTTTATGTTTTTTGAGTGAAAATTAATAAAAAACTTCTTAAACTAAGAGGATGATAGTTTTTTTTTTTTATGTTTTTTTTGTGTGAAAATTCATACAAAACTTCTTAAACGAAGAGGATGATAGGTTTTGTTGTTGTTGAAAATTTGAAATTTGTAATGAAAATTTATTCAATGAATTGTAGTGATTGACTGTGGGACCCCACCACAAGTAACAGGATCTTCATACACAAACTATAACCCAGCTTCAACAACCTATGGAAATACATTTACTTTTGGTTGTGAAAGGCTCCAAACAAGGAAAGGGTCTTCTAACACTACAAATGATGCCACTGTCACATGTATGGCTGACGGTAACTGGGACTTTGGAACTCTGCGATGTGAAGGTGAGATTTTAGAGAATTGTACAGCATATTACAGACATGATTTAAAAATACAGTGAGTTTTTATTAATGTACTTAATATCAAGGAAATCATTGAATATGGATTTGCTGTAAATACTTAGAATTCAAATTGTTGATGGATATCTGGTAAAATCTTCTTCAAAAATAGATTGATTTGATCATGCAGTGTACATGTGAACATTTGGCTTTATAAAATGATCATAGCAATTCAAAAATGATCTTCAGGAACCAAATGCCCTGATCCTGGTTATCCAAGAGGAGGTTACCTTTCTGCGGATGTGAAGGGATTCCAACTGGATCAGGTTGTCACATTTGGCTGTAACAGGGCAGGATTCAGTATCCCATCAGGGAATGCATTGAAGTGTCAGCTTAGTGTTGGTGGGAATAGTCTGGAATGGAACGCTACCACACCTGCTGAGTGCCAAGGTAATTGGAGTCTGATGTTTAAATAGTTTGACATGCTATCTTAAATATTGCAAATTGACAAGTAAAATATAATTTCAGGCCAAAAATTGTTTAGTTTCTCAGACACCACTGCATCAGGTCAAACACTGCCAAATTGAACAATTTTATTGGCATTTTAAAGGGAAATAACTCAATTTTCTGAGTTATTTCCCTTTATAACAAGGGAATTTTCTGTTTTTAGCATCTAAAATTATTCCTTATTTGACTGTTATCAAAATTACTTCCATTACAAAGTTAAAGTTTTTAATTTTTGTCAAAAAAAAAAAATCTTAATAAAACAGATATGATTTTAGTAAAATTTTAATATTAAGTTTTCACTAAATCTATACTCTTAAAATAAAAAAAAAAACTTCTGTTTTCCCATTTTACTATTTCTTTGGAAATTTTTTTTACATTTTTGATTATTTTTGATTGATTTTCTTGACAAAAAATTTGAAATGTGCATTTGGCAGAAGTGATGTTTTACAATTATTAGCTAAGGTCTGTGGTTCTGTGCAAAATTAAGTCCTGAATGTTTTGATGATTGTTGTGGGAAAACACGAAGGAAATAATTAAGATTCAAATATATTCAAAACTTTTGATATCCAAATGGAATTTTTTCACTTAATTATCTCAGTAGATTTTTCAAATAGCATATGTGTACCCCAATGGATTTCTATTTTAATGGTGTTGGATCTGCAGAATCTGTTAAATTTTTTTTTTTTATTTTTGTGTATTTTACAGATACTGAAAATCCCACAATCAGAGGATGTCCAGGAAATTTGACTCTAAACCAGTATACTCTGATCAGTCACAATCGGCCCTCTGTGAATGACAATAGTGGAATTAAGACTTTCGAGGTCACACCTGTAAATGCCAATACAACCCTAGTGTTGGAGACAACTCCAATCACCATAAGTTACACTGCCACTGATTTCAATGGGAACACCGATAGGTGCAGTTTTACTGTGACTGTAACAGGTTTGTAATGCTTAGTCTATATGGTACAGTTTTACAGCGTATGTGGTTTGATACAGTTATGCTTTGCTCTATAGATAACTCTCCAGTATGATTTAGTATGAAATCTTCAAATTTTATGGTTGCATTTCTATGACATTCCCAGTATAAAATGAACAAAATGAAAAATAAAAAGATGTAAAATTCTGTATTGGACAAATTGACCATGCAAAGCCTTAGAAAAGCATTCGTTTTATTAATGAAATAGGTGTAATGCAAAAGAATGCCTCTTCTGGAAAGAGAGGAAATTTTTGCTTTGTAGGTAAAAAGAAATAGGCATTGTATATAATGTTTATAATGCTTTGTCTTGTCAGACCTTTGAATACAAAATTTCAATTTAACTGATGTTATCTGCTACACTCTAAATAGTCAGGATTATTATATGTACAGTTAGAAAATAGACATAATTTGAAAGTCCATACTAGCTTTCATTGTTCTTGTAGAATTTATTCAATTCAATTCAATTTATTGACAACACCATCATACATTGGCATATAGTCATTAATACAATAGACAATAACATACATTTATATGCTTGATGATTACGTTTTGCCTTACAATATTTTTACACAGATGAGGAGCCTCCAAAAGTAACATGTCCATCAGCAAAAACAGTGACAGTTATTGATTCAGAGGTCACCAATTTCACAGTTAATCCTGCAGAGGTAGTGAGAAGTGACAATGTTGGGATTAGATCCACCACCTACAATCCTCCCTATCTTACTGTGAGCCGGAGCTATATTGGTACAACCAGACCAGTGACTGTAACAGTGACTGATACAACAGGAAGGACAGATCAGTGTCAAGTCCAAGTGTACACCACAGGTAAGAAATTCTCAATATTTCATGCTGTTAAATCACTTATTTTCATGGGGGTAAATTTTAAGATGTCAGGGCATGTTTGTCCTGAAGAAAATTGGATACCTTCCCTTCCCTAAATTTTTGATCTTTGATATTATTGCCTGTAATGTCAGCTGCTGCATGTTCACCATACTCCCTGGAAACCCCTGTGAATGGACAGAAAAACTGCAGTGCCACCTCCAATGGGTTCCAGTGTGACTTAAAGTGTGCTCAGACCTACACATTTTATGATGATCCTGGAGTAACAGTGAAGACTTTGACCTGTACCACAGGAAATCCATGGGCTTCACGCATCCCAGCATGCACTCCTGGTAAGTCATGTTTTGTTTTCTTTATTTCTTGGTTGATTCCTTTATTGATGAAAAAAGATTCCTTTATTGATGAAAAAAGAGGTTTTTTTTCAGTTTTTGGCTGGTCTTAGGCAATCTGTCATAGTTCTTGTATGTTCAAAAACACAGTATGAATTCTTCAAATCAAAATTTGAAGAAAAAGCTAGGACATGGTACAAGATTAGGGCCAGAATTAGCCCCTCAGTTGAAACAAACAAATTTTGGTAATTCTTCATAAAGTATTGGTTTATGCTTAGACCCAATTCACAAAGGAAGAACTGAGGGATATGTTTTATTCTAACAATTGTATGAAAATATTTCAGTTTCTTATATTGCCTATTTTTTATAATACACTAAAGAATTTTTTTTATCTTGATATGTAAATTTTAATATAGTCATTGAGCATTTCATCATTTATAAAAACTGTATCATTTTTAACATTTCAGAAAATCAGCAAGCCCTATACACTTCCTTGGTTACTATCACTTACCAAGTAGAAACACAAGGTCAGACTATTGGTTCCACTTGTTTTGACAATGCTTACAAGTCAGCAATTTCCACGCAAACACCACTTACTGAACAGGCTCTGAAGGGTGGATGTTCTGGAGGACTCTTCCCCAATGATAATATTGAGATTAATATCAATGAAGACTCATCATTTGCCACTGCATCAATAAGTGTAGACACGGTAATACATGTACCTCAGTAAATATAGACACAGAAAAACATCAAAGGACACAGTAAGACATCAATATGAATAGACACTGTAAGACATAAATAAATAAAGACATCTTACTGTGTCTATAATAATTGATGTTTTACTTGTGTATATTCACGTAAACTTTGCAAATGTTTTCCCTTATAACACTATTTGAACAAAGCGTATTTAAGACATATAAACAGGTTCATCACATGGCCATCAATTCATTGTTAAGTCATAAACCATTGACATAATTAAACAGTGTCATCATAGGTGGTTGACATGTTGAACACATTCAGTTTATACCATTGAGGTTTGATAAACTAAACAATTTCATGGGTTTAAAACTATAGACACAAATATTTGTTATACATGTAAATCAGTCACAGATGTAAATATAAGTACTAAGGTATCATTTTAAAATATTTATTGTAAATATGGGTTGGTACATGATCAATCTACCATAAAGCTCTTTGATCACATGATCAACCTGTATTTACATCCTGATAAATGTTTAAAAATGATACCTTATTTCTTAAATATTAATTGATGTCTTACAGTGTATATATTTATTGCTGTCTTACTCACAGTCTATACTCGGTAAGACATCAATGAATAAAGACATGAACATCAGTATCGATATGGACACAATAAGACATCAGTAGATGCAGTAATACCAATAAATGTAAACACTACAAGACCTTGAAATTTTTTGATGAACAGTAGTATTTTTGTTACTCAGCATATGTTCTCTTTTGTTCTTTTGAAAAACAGTCAAACCTCGTTATCTCGAACTCAATATGGGACCGAGAAAAAACTTCGAGATACCCGAGGATTCGAGATGTCCGGGGTAAAATACTTTTAAAAAGAATGGGGGTTGGGACTTCCCAAATCACTTCAACATATCCATGGTATTCGAGATATCAGTGTTCAAGATACCAAAGTTTTAATTGTATATACATGTATATGGAAGTTTTTAAATCTAATTTTTAAGCAAAATAATTTGAGATTTATACTGTACATTTACTTTTTATCAGACTCTTTGTATGTAGAGAAAGGTGATACAATGGAAAAAGATTGAAGTAGATTGATATCAGCATGTTCTTTATGTTAGGTAAACATAACCTACACTGTGGAGCAGAAGCCTTTTGGATACGAGGAATCAAAGTATTCTGCGTGTGCAACAAACATTTTGAGCAGAATGCAGTCTTTTGACATCAGTATTAAAACCATATCATCCCAGGTACCAGGCTGTCCTAATCTTATTCGCACAAATGCTGTCGAGAATTCCAAGGGATTCATTTGCTCCACTGATAAAAAGAAGGTGACAGTTGGTGGTAAAGACTATTGCTGTAAGTAAAGATAATTACTTTGTACAGGAAAACTCGGTTATAGCGAAGTTCTTGGGACCTGCGAAATCACTTCACTGTATCCATAATTCGTTATATCCGTATAACGAATTTGTAAAAGTATACATAGTGAATTTGCAATATGGATTTTTTCCTTCAAGTATGACTAGCAAATGTATTTAGGGAAGTATAAAAAACAACATTTACCTTGGAGTTCAAAAGTTTCTAGACGAATTGAGTTTCAAAGAAGAAAACTTACAAAATTAATATCAGTTCAATATTTTATAAATTGAGATCTTTGAAAATTTGCTATGAAAGATGTACAATTGTCATTTCGTTATTTTTAACTTCTAAGGGACATAAAATTAGTTCGCTATAACCGTAAATTTGCTATATCCAAGTTGGTTATAGCTGTAAAATTTTACAAGGAATTATTAGGAATTTTGCCAGGGATTACAAAAAAACTTCACTATATCTGTTAATTCGCTGTATCCGTCTTCGTACTAAACGAGTTTTACTGCATATACAAAACTTAAAGATTTTTTTTAAAAAACGTCTATTTAAAGCTGTTTCATTTGATAGAATTTATCCAGAAAATGCTGAAGGGTAAGAGTAAAAATAAATTTCTTAGAATTCTTACAATATTTTTCAGTGAATTGTCCAGCTGGAACATATCTGAGTGCCCCAAACACCTGTACTCTGTGTCCATTGAATACCTACAAAAGTTTTAGCGGAGCCACAGCTTGCACACCCTGTGGATCTGGACGAGGCACCCACATCACTGGGGCTACATCATCTGGGCAGTGTTTCAGTAAGAGTGTTGATTTTTCGTTCTGTTAAATAACCTATACTTTGATATTTGATAAAATAAGATGATACTTTATTTGTATACTTGAACATTATCAGAGCAAGCATGGGTTGAAGATGTAAATCATTTGGCATAATAAAACAAAAGTCATGGGAGTTACACATTTTAGCATTAAAAAAAAAACTGTTTCAAAGTAATTATATAGGGTTTTGTTGTATTTTTTTATTTGGAGGAGAAAATCGCATTACTATTATATTAGTTTAAAGGGTTTTGAAAATATTTGATTTATTGTGCTAATAGTCTCCATTATCAAATATCTTCTCAGTGCTGATTGGATTCTTTCATAATTTTATTTAAGGTTTTTGTGCAGTGGGTACATACTCCACCAGTGGAATGCCCCCTTGTAACCAGTGTCCGAAAAACACTTACTGGGTTAACAGCACGTACTGTCAGGCTTGTCCTGATGGAGGGAAGACAGTCAGTGTCGGTTCTTTCAGTATAGGGAATTGTATCTGTAAGTGATAATGCAGAAAATGTACAACAAAAGTCGGGATCAAAAGTAAACCAAAAATTTGACAATGTTTGTATATGTATGATAATTTTGGAATCATCATATTGTGTGGGTTCAAATTTTTGTGTAGCCCTTATCTAAGAATTTACATGTACATGTATTTGTAAAAATATTTAAATATAGCTTTTGCGATTTTTAGCTCACCTGAGCTGAAAGCTCAAGTGAGCTTTTCTGATCACATTTTGTCTGTAGTCCGTCTGTCTTTAAACTTTTCACATTTTCGACTTCTTCTCCAGAACCACTGGGCCAATTTCAACCAAAATTGCCATAAAGCATCCTTGGGTGAAGGGGATTCAAGTATATTGAAATGAATGGCCACGTCTTATTTCAAGGGGAGATAATAAAGAATTACCGGTAGTGAAAAATTAATAGCATCTTTTAAAAATCTTCTTCTCAAGAACCACAGGGCCAGGAAAGATGAAACTCATGTGGAAGCATCCTCAGGTAGTGTAGATTCAAGTTTGTTCAAATCATGACCCCTGGGGATAGGGCGGAGCCACAATGGAGGATCAAAATTTTACATAGAAATATATAGGAAAAACCTTTAAAAATTTTCTTCTCAAGAACAGCAAAGCCATGATAAGTCATATTTATATGGAAGCATCCTCAGGTACTGTAGATTCAAGTTGTTCAAATCATGACCCCTGTGGGTAGGGCAGGGTCATAATGGAGGATCAAAGTTTTACATAGAAATATATTGGAAAAATCTTTAAAAATCTTCTTCTCAAAAACAGCAAAGCCATGATAAGTTATATTTATGTGGAAGCATCCTCAGGTAGTGTAGATTCAAGTTTGTTCAAATCATGACCCCTGTGGGTTGGGCGGGGCCACAATGGAGGATCAAAGTTTTACATAGAAATATATAGGAAAAACCTTTAAAAATTTTCTTCTCAAAAACAGCAAAGCCATGGTAAGTCATATTTATATGGAAGCATCCTCAGGTAGTGTAGATTCAAGTTTGTTCAAATCATGACCCCCGTGGGTAGGGCGGGGCCATAATGGAGGATCAAAGTTTTACATAGAAATATATTGGAAAAATCTTTAAAAATCTTCTTCTCAAGAACCACAGGGCCAGGAAAGATTAAACTCATGTGGAAGCATCCTCAGGTAGTGTAGATTCAAATTTGTTAAAATCATGACCCCTGGGGATAGGGCGGAGCCACAATGGAGGATCAAAGTTTTACATAGAAATATATAGGAAAAACCTTTAAAAATTTCCTTCTCAAGAACAGCAAAGCCATGATAAGTCATATTTATATGGAAGCATCCTCAGGTAGTGTAGATTTAAGTTGTTCAAATCATGACCCCTGTGGGTAGGGCGGGGCCATAATGGAGGATCAAAGTTTTACATAGAAATATATTGGAAAAATCTTTAAAAATCTTCTTCTCAAGAACAGCAAAGCCATGATAAATCATATTTATATGGAAGCATCCTCAGGTAGTGTAGATTCAAGTTTGTTCAAATCATGACCCCCGTGGGTAGGGCGGGACCACAATGGAGGATCAAAGTTTTACATAGAAATATATAGGAACAATCTTTAAAAATCTTTTCAAGAATAGCAAAGCCATGATGAGTCATATTTATATGGAAACATCCTCAGGTAATGTAGGTAGATTCAAGTTTGTTCAAATCATGACCCCCGGGGGTATGGCGGGGCCATAATGGAGGATCAAAGTTTTACATAGAAATATATAGGAAAAATTTTCAAAATCATCTTCTCAGGAATAGCAGAGCCCTGATTGATCATATTTATGTGGAAGCATCCTCAAGTAGTGTAGATTCTAATTTTTTTTTAAATGATGACCCCACCCCCTGGGGGGGAGGGGGAAGGGTGGAGCCACAATGAAGGATCAAAGTCTTAAATAGAAATATATAGGAAAAATTCTTCTGAAGAACTGCAAAGCCATGATAAGTCATTTTGATATGGAAGCATCCTCAGGTAGTGTAGATTCAAGTTTGTTAAATTATGACCCCGGGGATAGGGTTGGGCCACAATGGGGGATTGAAAATTTTACATAGGAACATATAAGAAAATTTCTTCTTCTTCTCAAGAACTGAAAATCATGTTTAGTCATTTTGATATGAAAGCATCCTCAGGTAGTGTAAATTTAATTTTGTTCAAATGATGACCCCCGGGGGTAGGATGGGGCCCCAATGGGGGATCGAAAGTTTTACATAAGAACATAGAGAAAAAATATTTCTTCTCAAGAACAGAAAACTATGTTTAGTCATATTGATATGGAAGCATCCTCAGGTAGTGTAGATTCAAGTTTTTTCAAATGATAACCCCTGGGATAGGGAGGAGCCACAATGGGGGATCAAATTTTTACAAAGGAATGTATGTAAAACTTTTTGTAAAATCTTCTCAAGTACAACAAAGCCATTTGTTTTATTGACATGGAAGCATCATCAGGTAGTTTAAAATTCAAGCCCCCCCCCACCCCCCCCTTAATCTTTTCAATACCAAACTGATTTGTGCTTTTGCCTAGCCAATGTGTTCAGGTGAGTGATGTGGCCCATGGGCCTCTTGTTTTTAATGTGACATTTAATTGTTATAAAATTACATCCCCAAAGAACCTGGAATTTTTATCAGTTCTTGAAACTAGCCCCCAAGAATTGATCAAAATTCCATCATGTAAATATGTCCTCTGTTGTTGACAAACTTTTATGATTCCAGCAAAATGCAGTGTAGGTACATCTTCCTATGATGGTTATGCTCCCTGCAGATCCTGTCCACTGCATTACTACCAAGACCAGATGGGGGCTACATCCTGTGTCAGGTGCTCTGATGATAAATACACATCATCTGTAGGAAGTTCAAGTCCTTCAGACTGTAAAGATGCCTCAGGTAGAAAATAAGCAATTCAGTTTTGGAAATTTTTTTACCAAAGACAATTTGTAAATCCATTAATTACTAACATTAAATCATCAGATAAAATTGTTGTTGTTAGTAACGGTGGTCAATTGTTTCAGGACTACATAATATGTAGGTCTCTTTCTCTTTGCTCTTTTTGGTAATATTATAAGAGATTTTGTATTACTCTTCAATGGCAATGGCTCTCCTTGTACAGAATTTTTAAAAAGAATGGATGGACTTGAGTACCCTGAAAATAGCTGTAAATTGAAGTTTTATATAAAAAAAAATTTCTTTCTATAAACAAGATCACCTATATATTTACTGTGTATTATTTCTATAGATATGAATTTAAAACACTCTTTTCAGTGAAAACCAAATAAATATCAAAGGCATAGATCCTGAAGATTTCTTGAATATCAATAGACAATCAGCGCTACACTTCTTTAATTATCTGAATACACAATCAGTGCATGATTGTTGGTTATTCTTAAGAAAACTGTGGTTGTATATTGAACAAAATAATGTCATGTTAAAAGGAAGTGAACCGACAAAAGTGCGCTTAGATTAATATTACAAAAACTTATTCATAACAAACTTGTCGCTTTCATTTTTATTACTGTTTTAACTTTGATTTGTCGAATCCATTGACCTGTTGAATTTTAGAATTTATCCCATGTTGTCCAGCAGTGAGTGTACTTGTGAAAACAATTACACTGTATTCTTAAATGTGACCTTAATCTATATCTGATTTAGAGTGTGTTTGGTTGGTCTAACATTTGAGGAATTTAGCAAATTTTTTTAGTATGTCCTCCCAACATTTACCAGAAAAATCTCTTAATTTCATATTGACATAGCTGTAATATAGCATACACAGATTTGAATATCTAGAGAGAGAGAAGGAGAGAGAGAGATGTCTACACTGATGCCATTAGATAATCCTGTCTCTTATTTATATTGATTATGTGACCTAAAAACCACTCCAGGTACACATCAAATCCGGGACAGCAACACTGATGTATTATTTTTTCAATTTTGATTCGTGGCACCAAGGCATTGCTTTTGCACAAATGTTCTACATAATATATGTGTATGTAGATCTTTCTATTGCCTGTAAAATATTTTGGATTCACTTCAATTACAGTTGGGTAGAAGAATCGCATAAACACCCAAAATAGGGCATTAAGTCCACTCATTCTTTCTGAATAATTCTTTTAAAATCCTTTTTACTCATTTCTCTCAAAATGCTTGAAAGGAATTGATTTTGACTAAAATTGAAAATCAAATCTTTGAACATTTTTTGTTTGTCCCCTGTAGACTTGTGTCCTGCCCTTAGTTGTCAGAATGGTGCCACTTGTGTTGCTCGACATAACTCAGCCATTTGTGAGTGCCCTGTTGGTTACTATGGTACCAGATGTGAGATGCAGGTCAACAACTGTATTTCACAACCTTGTTACAATGGTGGAACTTGTGTCAGTGGCATTAACAGTTACACCTGTAGCTGTCCAGCAGGTAAATAGTTTTATTATACTTTCATGTTAAATACTAAAATGTGATTGGTTTAGATGCATTTAACAATATGTATTATATTACTTTCCTGTGAAATACTAAAATCTGATTGGTTTAGACACATTTAGCAATTTGTAATGTTACTATCAGCATAAGCGACATATTTGACAATGGGTAACACAATGTCACATGTGTGTAAATTATGCACGTACGGTTCGCTGTAGAATTCTCAAAACGTCAGTTGTGCATTTGAAAGAAGCCGAGTAAACTTGACGTCAATCAGAGTTTGGGTCCGATGTAGCTTGATCGAAAAATGCTTGTGAGTGCAGAAATAACAAAACTTTCGACGATAAAGGACTCTCTGGGTATCAAATAAACAATAAAGAGGTCGGTAAATCTTTTTTGAAGTTTTCTTATTGAGAAAAACAGAAGCAGAGAGTTTGAAAGGTTTCCAAACATTAACTTAATAAATAAATAGTGCATGTTTTTTAGAGTAACAGTTGAAAATGACACCCCTCTGAAAACCATTGTCAACATCTGCTGATGTGTCAGTTGAAATAGTTTTCCGAGGGGTGTAAATTTCAACTGTTACCTTCAAAAATTTGCACTATTTATGTAATACCACACGTCCAACAGTTAACATTTTCTGATGAAGCATTGAAAATCGTACAGTGATAAATGATAGAACTGTAGATTCCATAGCTATTAAAAATGTAGCACAAATTTCTGTAGATTCATGTTTAATTCAATTTATGTGAATTTTACAAGGTTAGGTAATTTAGTGTCATTTTAATGAGGATGGCTTTCCCAGCTAAGATTATGAATTGTTAATGTGTAGATTACATGTATAAGAGGTATCTGATAATTATATAAAAACTCACAAAATATGATCTTTTAAGGTCCCTTACTTCACAAATGGATCCATTATTTTCTTGCTTTTAAATGTTTTTAAGTGAATTTTGTTATAAAGCATAATGTGAGTAATTTTAAATTTCCTTTTCACCAGATTATATGTTGTTTTTTTTCAGGTACAACAGGAAATAGGTGTGAAACGGATACAACGGATGAATGTAGTTCTTCTCCGTGTAAAAATGGTGGCATGTGCGTGAATCTGTTGAATAGCTTCCGGTGCCTATGTTTGGATGGATTTTCTGGAACAACGTATGTATATTATTAGAAGTACATGTATGAATAATTTTTCATTTTTGTCATTAGAGTAAAAAGAAATTTGGGTGATGAAAAGAGAATTTGAAGAAAAATGATTTCTATTTAAAAAAAATACAAAAAGTCCAATGAACTTTATAACAGGGTTGATCAAATACAGTAGAATCACTTTTCTAATGGATTAGAGTATTTAAGATTTATTTGATTTTATTAAAACATTTGTTTTTAATCCAAAGGAATTGAAATGAACTTACCTTAGGCATAACAAAAAAGAGAAATATTTTGTTTCTCAAAATAATTGGGAACCTGGAAAAAGGCAGTTTTTATATGAAAAGCAAAAAATGCATGGTCAAAATTTCCATTATTATCATATTTGTTTCTGTTGTTATCAGTAACAACTCCAGGTAAGACTGTAGTAGCCCCATACATTCCAACATACATATGCACTCAATAAATGTTTAGAAATGAAGTGAATATAAGAAAATCTAACAAATTTTATACACAGGGTTTGAGTTCTCTTTTAAATCTTTAATCCTTTTTGGGTAAAAGATTTAAACATTGGCTTAAATCTTTGTAACGTGTTAATGTAGAATTACTGGGTATGTGTTATATCCATAATAAAAAAAATTCACAATGTATTGTATTGCACAACCTGTATCTTAATTCAGAATCATATTCAGTAGTACTTGCACAGGTGTAAAGTGAGGGTTACTTAAAATGTAAATGGTAAAATTCATATTTGTTTTGTTAAAGATAAAATATGCACATTTTTTCCAGATGACATCATTTATTCTTCAGAAAGTTTCAAACAACAATAATAATGATAAAAGAATGTGGACAACTACCTGAGCCCCCCTCCCCCTTCCTCCTCCTAAATCAATAATTATGTGCTTGTCTTATGTATGTTCATTTGCAGGTGTGCCAGTCAGTCTAATATATGCAACACTCAGCCGTGCAATACTGTCGGCACTCAGGAATGTTTGAATTATGACAACATACGCCACATCTGTAAATGTAAATCTGGATACATGGGAAATGATTGCCAAACAAATATTGGTAAATATCCTTAGCTTTGTACTCATTTAATTACTATATGTGAAAGTCAGTTTGATGGATGTACAATTTTCCAGTATCTGAGCTGTCGAATCTTTCTCTTTTTATTGAATGGATAGAATTAGGGGGGAGGGGTGGGCATTAATTAAATGTTAATTATAAGTTGAAATAGTGAAAGTTAGTTCATTCCATAGCAGTTTGAATAGTGGAAGGGTTTAAGAATTTTTTCTATTTGATTTCTCTAATTCTGTCGTGGCTTTAAGTTTAGATAATTTTTTAATACCCCCACTTGAAAAACAGGGCGGGGGGGGGGGGGGGGGGGGTATAGTGATGGAGTGTCAGTCCATCTGTCTTAATGTCCATCCATCCGTTACGCTTTGGGGTACCCATCTCTTATCCACAACTCCTCTTGTACCACTGAATGAAATTTAATGAGATTTTCACAGAATCTTTGTTACATAGTGCCATTGTGCACCTTCTATTTTACTTTTTGATTGGACACAAATTTCGGGTTTCCAGTAGCAAACTATAGACACTGCCATTCTTTCTCTAATATTGAGGGGTATCCATCTCTTATCCGCAACTCCTCCTATACCACTAAATAAAATTTAATGATACTTTATTACGTACTGCTATTACGCACCTCCTATTTTACTTTTTGATCTGACACTTATTTCGGGTCTCCCATAGCAAAACATGGACTTTGCCATTATAATCATATGGGAGGTGGGAGATATCATTTTGTGAGCTCAGTGCTCACAGTACCTCTTGTTTTTAGTTTAGTTTTTATTAATTACAAGATTTTACCTGCATCTGAAATTTCAAATTACATCAATGTATTTTCTGCATTTATGTCCAACTTCATATTGTATATGTTAATTTTTTGTAGATGACTGTGCGTCCAATCCTTGTCTGTATGGTGGAAACTGTACAGATTACGTGAACACGTACACATGTAACTGCCCTGTAGGGTATGGAGGCCTACGCTGCCAGAATCGGGTCAATCCCTGCAGTCTCAATCGGTGTAATAATGGCCAATGTGTGGATGCCTATCCTCTGGACAGTTACAGATGTATCTGTAATCCAGGCTATTCTTATGGTAGGTACCAGGAATAAAACAGAACGCCCACTGTACATGTATCTGCTCACGAATTGATTAGATTTATGGAAATCTGCAAGCTAAAACATACACCCTAAGGTAAATTCTAGAAAATGGGCAGTTCTGGTAACATTTTCTTATTATTTTTATTGGTAGAATATTGATAGAATGGTGTATGGTAAAATTGTTTGTTAGTGAGTTTCTGACAGAAAAATATATATATTAATATATATAAAAAATATATCTATATTTTTTTAATGATTGAAAAGACATACTGGTAGAAAAATAAACATTTCATGTTGAGGACAATGCATGAAAGTCATATGGACCCCTGGACCAGTAAATTTGAGATTTCCTAATTGGTCTGCATGACAGATGGGAATCCTAGCTTTTGGGTCTGTTGGGTGAATTCTCTTAAAAAGGCCTTTAACTTAAATTTTTATTTCTGAAGGTCAAATTTGTCCATATGAAATGTATCTGAACAATGGAACCAGCCTAAGCAGTTATAGTCAGCAATCGGGTGTGACTATCAACTTCTGTCGACAACTGTGTGACAATGAGGTACGATGTCAGGCCCTTACATTTGGAGCTGGAAGTTGCTTATTGTATCAAACTTCTCCAGTAACCTCAACCTTCACCAGTGCACCAGGTTCTGTTCTCAACATAAAGAAATGTAACAGTCCCGATGGTAAGTTATTTATTAAGTAAATTTTGGATCTGAGATCTGTATAAGTTATACATCCTACTAGTTTATTGATTAAAGCTATAGAATAAGCAGGAACAATTGAGAACTTGACAAAAGTGAAGAACTGATATTGACCTTTGACCTTGAAATTGGAAAATTGTTTGTGAGCCTTATAACCTCTAGAACCCCTATCAAGGTGAGCCAGTGGCCAGGATAGAGTCATGATAGAAAATTAAGGGTTCTTTTTTATTTAAAGAATAAATCTTTTCAAGAATATCAAACCCAGAATTATAATCATAACAATATGCAAACATACCCACGCAGGATAGAATTATATTTGATGAAATCGTGACTTTATGGAAATACAGCAAGGTGAACAGTTTAACAAAACTGTTTGTTGGAAATTTCTAGAAATTTCAAAAGTGAACAAAAAATTTTTGATTTCTGATATTAATTTGCAATCATCGCTGTGTAATGCAAATTCAAATTTGTTTAAGTCAAAGCCCCAGTAGGAATGTGCCTATAAGGGACATACTGTATTTCACCAAAGTTTTGACTAGAAATATGAAAGTATGGATAGTTTCATTTGTCAGGAAGAGAAATTTGACTGATGAGTATTGTGATTTTTAAAACTCTTGTTTTCATATGTATATTCTATTTTCATTTGCTCACTGCATACCTTACTTTATTGGAACAATAAGAGGAAAATTAATATGGAAAACTAAATGTATCTTTTTAGAGAAGAAACTAAAATTCTTAGATGTTGACATTTGATCTTTAACAATCAGAAAGAATTGAAACCGTTTTTACTAAGGGTATGTTTTTTTTTCAGTTTAAATGATATGCTGTTGTGGTTTGTTGTAGATGATTACTGGAGCCCCTGGTATGACATGGGTCCTCCAAGTGCAGGAACAGAATCAGAAAAGAGAGCACAGCTGTCCACTGTAAGTAACACATGTACATGTTGTATTGGGTATGATTGAAAGAGTATGGAAATGATAGAAAATTAAGAAAGTATGGAAGGTTAATGAATTTGTCTGTTCAAATAGACTTTAATAATCAAAGCAAATGAACCATTATTATAATTTATTATACCTCTACTGTAATTACTCTATATAAAATTAATACCATAAAACTGTCTATTTCCACGAGAAGAGACTATTTCCCTCATCTGAGGACTACTCCCTGGAAAATCAGAGCTACTCCCTGGGACTACTTCCTCATGAATATTTATTAGTAATTTTAACCAATCAAAGTGTTCAGTGGGCGGAGCGTTTAAGAAATCTCGAGTCTGTGACGTCATGTTATTAGCAATGTAACTATGACGTCAAAACATTTCGACATGCGATGTCAAAATCATACTTGGATTCTAGCAAAATGAAGACAATGATAATTCTTTGAAATGTCAGTGAAAATACTTTTTAAAAATAATTTAATTGTTTTAGGACATGATGCATTACTTATAACAATGTGTTAAACCGCATGTATTTGTGATTTTGCCTCTACATTGTTTTTTTTTAAATGTCGGAATGTCTGGTAAAAAAATTAAATCGTCTACGATTGTTTCGGTATAATAAAACAGTTATGGAATGGGAACTTGGGAAATAGCAAATTTATGGTTCCCCTCGGCAGGAAACTATTTCTCTCGGCGGCTTCGCCGCCTCGGGAAATAGTTTCCTCCCTCGGGGAACCCTTAAATTTGCTATTTCCCTCGTACCCATTCCATAACTGTATAATAGAGAGATAAACAAAAAATACTAAAATTGATCACTCCCACTTATCCATCTGTGAATGTGTTGTTTCATCCAGTGAAAATGGAAGAGGACAGTACATAAAAGGGCTGAAATATCCTAAGCCTTTTGTTGTAGCTTTAATATTAATTCCATTAAAATATACTGCAGTCATACTGTTATCCTTTTCAGTATGGCGTAAATGTCTGCAATGGAACAGTTCCAATTGCTGCGGAATGTCGTGTTGTTGGTTCTGGGGTATCATCATCACAGACTGGGAATGTGTTTTCTATGGCGTGTGGAGTAGAAGGAATTGAGTGTACAGACCAACAAAATAATCCCTGTGATGACTATGAAGTACGCTACAAGTGTTCTGTTTACAAAGGTATGAACCTCCCTCCATGGGTGTGCCAGTAGGAGGAGTCTAACAGAGAAACACATGCCCTTTATTCAGTAAACTATATCCTGTTAAGGCCGGGACTTAATTATTAGTGAAAATAATATTTCAGCACCTTTCACACTGCTGCTTATCTGCTAAGTCAAGTAAATACTATATATAAACAAAATAAATTCATATAGAAGCTAGGCTTCAAATGCACTTATTTATGATAACACTAATCAGTTTTTGAGGACAATTGCACTAAATTTTGAGTGTTAATACAGTTCTCCACAAAATGTTAAGTCATATACAACTCAATACTTTTTTATTTCACCACAAAATCAAATCCCCTTGAACCAATTTTTTTTGGTCAACCCACAAAATTTTGACAGATTTAGAAAGTAAATGATTTTACAGTATTTGTCTGTGATTAATAGACCTAGTATTTAAATAACTACACCATCACAATTTCTCAACGTATCCATACATACTTGACAGGGATTGACATTCCTTCTCTATGGATGTGGAGTTAGATAAAACAATAGTTTGACTACATTTGCATGATATAATTGTATATATCGATCAGCTTTTATCTGTCCACAAAAATCTTGTATATTGATGCTAGGACAGTAAAACTCGTTTAGTACGAACACGGATATAGCGAATTCACACTTCTTGTTTTTAATTACCATGAGGTAACTTAATGTGTTTGAACCCTAAGTGCCAGTGTTTTGCCAGTTTAATGCAGTCTTCTCAAATGATTTTTTTTACAGTGTTTCCAGGTGGTACCTGTAATGTAAAGAACTACTGTTCATCAAACCCGTGCAAAAATGGAGGATTCTGTAATTCCAGATTTAATGACTTTACATGTAGTTGTCCATCTGGGTACACTGGCAAGCTTTGTCAGCATGACATTGATTCTTGTGGCCCATCTTCCTGTCAGAATGGTGGCACCTGCTATGATAAAACAGGTAGCCAGGGATATGGATGTACCTGTCCTGCAGGTTATTCAGGTAAATATAGTGATTTGTATACTTGGTTTCTATTGTAATTTCAATGATTTTGCATATTTAGCTATGGCAGGGGAATTTTCAATAAAATGTAAGATAATTTTTTTTAAATTTATAAAAAAAAAAAACAATTTTTAAAAGATCAGTGTAACATGCTTTACTGCTGAAAGATACAGTCCTTCTGATAATTGTGAATTCTTAGGACTGTATGGATTACAGTCCTTCTGATGACTGTATGGATTTCAGTCCTTCTTATGACTGTATGGATTACAGTTCTTCTGAGGACTGTATGGATTTCAGTCCTTCTGATGACTGTATGGATTACAGTCCATCTGATAACTGTATGGATTTTAGTCCTTCTGATGACGTATGGATTACAGTCCTTCTGATGACTGTATGGATTACAGTCCTTCTGAGGACTGTTGTTGTCGTAAACTTTTCATGTTTTTATCTTCTCCTCCAGAACCACTGGGCCAATTTCAACCAAACTGGGCAAAAAGTGTCCTTGGGTAAAGGGGATTCAAGTTTTTACAAATGAATGGCTCTCCCTCTTCATAGGGGAGATAATTAAGAAATAATGAAAATTTGGTGGTATCTTTTACAAATCTTCTCCTCAAGAACCACTGGGTAAAAAAGGTTGAAACTTATATGAAACCTTCTTTACATAGTGTAGATTCAAATTTGTTCAAATCTTGACCTCTGGGGGTAAGATGGGTCCACAATGGGGGATCAAAGTTTTACATAGGAATATATAGGAAAAAGCTGAGAAAATTTTCTTCTCAAGAACAGCAAAGCCATGTTTAGTCAAATTTTATGGAAACATCCTTAGGTAGAATAGATTTCAGTTTGTTCAAATCATGACCCTTGGTGGGTAGGGTGGGGCCAAAATGGGGGAAGTTTTACATAGGAATATAAAGGGAAAAAAATCTTGAAATATTTTCTTCTCAAGAATAAAACATCTTATTGAGTCATATTAATATGGAATCATACTGAGGTATTGTAGATTTAGGTTGGTTTAAATCATGACCCCCGGGGGGTAGGATGGGGCTACAATGGGAGATCAAAGCTTTACATAGGAATATACAGCAGAAAAAATCTTGAAAATTTTTCTTCCTAAGAACAACAAAGCCATAAATAGTCATATTATTGTGGAAGCATTCACAGGTAGTGAAGATAAAGATTTATTCAAATAATGACCCCTGGGTATTGGGTGGGGCCACAATAGGGGATTAAAATTTTACATAGGAATATATTATAGGCAAAACCTTTAAAAATCTTCTTTTCAAGGATAGGAAAGTCTTATTTAGTCATATATTTAGTCATGTGAGTGATTGTACTGTATATATTTTGCAAGTTGTGATATTCATGTCCTTTTGGAAATTGGAATTTAATGTTGGTTATTATTTCAGGGGATGTATGCCAGAGCAATATTAATGAATGTGCCTCAAATCCCTGTAGTCCTGAGGGAAGTCTTGGCTGTGTGGACAAAGTCAATGATTTCTTCTGTAATTGTAGACCAGGATTTACAGGAAAGAACTGTTCTGTGAGTATAAAGAGAGGAAATTTTTAAGCTAATGTCATTATGTTGGGTAAATTCAAATTTATTCAGACAATGGTATCTTGGGCTGGGTGAATAAATTTGAAGTTGAAAGAGGATTATATCAAAAGAGGGAAAAATGTTAAGAAAATGTTCCAAAAAATGAAGCTGTTGTCAATCCACTGTTGAGGCCATTAGGCTTTTGTTTTATATTTTAATTAAGCTCACCTGGGCCAAAGGGTCAAGTGAGTTTTTAGGTCACCTGAGTCACTCAGGTGACCTATTGCTATCCGTTTTTGTCCGTCGTCGTCAGTCGTCCGTCGTGCGTTAACATTTAATCATTTTCAGCTTCTTCTCTGAAACTGCTCAACCAATTTCAACCAATTTTGACATATAGCATCTATGGGTGAAGGGGGACAAAAATTGTGAATTTCATGGTCCCTGCCCCCTGTGGCCTGAGGGGTGGGGCTAAAACCACCAAAATTAATGCAATCTTTAAAAATCTTCTTCTTTACTCCTGGACATCAAGCAGTCAAACTGTTGGCATGATTGTAATAAGCATTGAGCCCTCTACCAAAATTGTGAAATTCATAGCCCCAGGGTCAGGGGTACTGGTGCTAGGGTGGGGCTATATAGATCATATAGTGAAAGTGCATTATTTTTTTGAAAATCTTCTTCTCTGCTCCTGGGTATTAGATAAACTAACTAAGTACATAGTTATAATGAGCAAGACTGCCTCTTCCAAAATTTTGAATTTCATGGCCCCTGGGTCAGGGGTTCTAGTGTTTAGGGCGGGGCTCTATTGATTATATAGTGAAAATGCATTATATCTTTGAAAATCTTCTCCTCTGCTCCTGGGTATGAAATAAAGTAACTTAGTACATAGTTATAATGAGCATGGCTGCCTCTTCCAAAATTGTGAATTTCATGGCCCCTGGGTTAGGGGTTCTAGTGTTAGGGCGGGGCTCTATTGATTATATAGTGAAAATGCATTATATCTTTGAAAATCCTCTTCTCTGCTCATGGGTATTAAATAAAGTAACTAAGTACATAGTGATAATGAGCATGGCTGCCTCTTCGAAAATTGTGAATTTCATGACCCCTGGGTCAGGGGTTCTAGATTTAGGGTGGGGCTCTATTGATTATATAGTGAAAATGCATTATATCTTTGAAAATCTTCTCCTCTGCTCACGAGTATTAAATAAATTAACAAATTACATTGTTATGATGAACATAGGTGCTTCTTTCAAAATTTTGAATTTCATGGCCCCAGGGTCAGGGGTTCTGGTGTTAGGGTGAGGCTCTATTGATTATATAGTGAAAATGCATTAAATCTTTGAAAATCTTCTCCTCTGCTCCTGGGTATGAAATAAAGTAACTTAGTATATAGTTATAATGAGCATGGCTGCCTCTTCCAAAATTTTGAATTTCATGGCCCCTGGGTCAGGGGTTCTAGTGTTAGGGTGGGGCTCTATTGATTATATAGTGAAAATGCATTATATCTTTGAAAATCCTCTTCTCTGCTCATGGGTATTAAATAAATAAACTAAGTACATAGTTTCATGGCCCCTGGGTCAGGGGTTCTGGTGTTAGGGCGGGGCTCTATTGATTACATAGCGAAAATGCATTATATCTTTGAAAATCTTCTTCTCTGCTCATGGGTATGAAATAAATTAACTAAGTACATAGTTATGATGAGCATAGCTGCCTCTTTCAAAATTATGAATTTCATGGCCCCTGGGTCAGGGGTTCTGGTGTGAGGGCGGGCTCTATTGTTTATGTAGTGAAAATGCATTAAATCTTTGAAAATCTTCTTCTCTGCTCCTGGGAATGAAATAAACTAATTAAGTACATTGTTATGATGAGCATGGCTGCCTCTTCTAAAATTGTGAATTTCATGGCCCCTGGATCAGGGGTTCTGGTGAAGGGGGGGAGGGGGGGGGACTCTATTGATTTTATAGTGAAAATTCATAATTTCTTTCAAAATATTTTTTTCTACTCCTAGTTATAAAGCAAAGAAACAATTGTATAGTTATGATGAGCAAGGATGCTTTTACAATTTTTTTTTAAACTTATGGCCCCAGGGGTTCTGTTGTTTCTCTGAAGGGGGAGGGGGGGGGGGCTCTATTTGTTAATATAGTTAAAATGTGTGAATTCTTTGAAAATCTTCAACTAATTGCATAGTTATGATGATGAGGGTACCTCTTCCAAATTTGTAAATTTTCAACATCTGGACCATTTAGTCAAGTGTTCTGGTCCTGGCCAGGGCTCTATTAATTTGTATTCTATTGAGTGAAGTTATTCCCCTTTGCCATTCACTTTTGATAATTAATCACTGTAGATAATGTATTTGAAAGGTTAATAGAATAAGAGAATTGTGCAAGAACATTTATTGTATAATATAAAAAGTACTTTCATAGTTTTAATCATCAGGTAGACTTGGAAATCATAGATGAATAAAAATGAAACAAAAATAACTTGTCTTCTTAAATGTTCTTCAAAGGCCAAATGAGGCCAATGTGAGAGGTAATAATTAGGGATGTCAACGAATATTCGAGTACTCGACTATCGTTCGATCATACTGACTATCGACTAAAATTTCTTTAGTCGGTTATTCGTTAAAAATGTGTTACCTGAAAGTAATTTTTAATTCAAGGTAATAAACTTGGATTCGCCCATTTCATTTATATACAGATCAATGTTCTCGTAAGTAAAACTCTGGGTATGGTTTAACTTTTCAAAGGAAATTATTTGTATGTTGATTTATGTTCGGCAAATATGCCTCCAAAATCTACAGTTTTTGGAATACTTTAAAGGATTTCAGGATGAAAAACAACTTGTACTTGTATTCTGCAGTGGAGCATATGATGTATCATATGCCGAATCCGTCAAACATACATGTAGTAAACACAGTCTTCAAGTGAAACTTTTCTTAAGTAAGTTCTCTACAAAAAAGCCAAAAAAAAAAAAAAAGGCAGAGCCAGAAAGAAAAATGTTGCTATCACAAACATGATTATCAAGGATTGTCTACCAATTATCGTTGTAAATGGAGAGGACGTTCAAGAATTGCTTGGTTTTGTAGATTCAAATTATAAAGTTTCAACCTGCAATTCTATAAGATCTGACGTAATGCAACTATTCATAAAGAATAATTAAACAGCTAGCGGTTACAAAATTGTAAATACATGTAAATTGGGGGACAGTTATGAGCGTAATTAAATGATGTTTCTTTCCAATATTAATATCATGCAGTCTTTTTAAGATTGTATTGATTATTTGCACGAAATCTCATAATTAAAATTTATCGCAAGCTCTCTTTGTTTTTATAAGAGACACGCTTTAATTGTTTAACAGTCAAAGGTCACTGACACGACATGCACAAATGGCTTTAATTAACGAATACATATACTATCTTTATGAAAAGAAAGGACAAATGCAAGTATTTGATATCCTGCATTTGGATAAAATGTGCATTAAATATTATATTAATTTTGAAATCAAATGCATTGGATAAATGTAAATGTACAGTATTTATTGTACTATGTAAATGTGTATGTTGTATAATGGTGATAGCGTAGGTTAAATATTGTACAACTAGTCTATAAAAGACAAATAGTGAAAATGACATGAAAAATTAATTTAAATTTCAATGAATATTCGACTATCGTTCGACTAAAGCCTCCGACTATTCGACTAAGCTGTCCGAATAAAATTGACATCCCTAGTAATAATATAGACATTTGGATAAAAGTTTGCATGGTAATAGTGATAAATGGGGGACAGATAGAAAGATACTAGACCAATTATTTTGTTGATCTTAATCGTACAAATCTTCTTGTTATTGGGCAACAATTAAAGCTTCATTTATCAGTTTATGGATCCTCTAAATTGTTGTACTCAGGTGACCGTTAAGACCCTTGGGCCTCTTGTTCTGATTAAATTTTGTCTTGTTCTAAACTTTTCACATTTTAATCTCCTTGTCCAGAACCATTGGGTCAATTCTAGGGATGTAAAAATATTTATTTTCCGTAGTCAATTGCATTATTCAAATGGTAGTGGAATATTCGGAACATTTTCTGAAATTGAATTTTATTTCAAACTTCACTGGTGTATGACATATTTATAACTCTATTGATCTATAAATCTATTGAAAAAGTAACATCAAAATATTAATGCAAGGTGTGGATAGCACGATGATATGAAATAAATGTATACATCTTCTCCAAAATGTATGATTTTCCCATCAATCAAATTCATAAATCGGTCTGTACAATCAGTTTTTATTTTTGAAAGCATTAAAAATTGCCAGCCAATATTTTTTAAAGCTAATTATGAAATAAATTGTGTTTGGGGGTGGGGTGGGGGGAGATCTCGCACTATGCACACATCAGATGCCTGTGATATTGCTAAACAGTTATGTCCTCTACAAAAATTTAGAATTTTTCAATATAAAAAAATTGTATATGACAATTTCATAACAACTAAGTTTATTTTTAAATATAATTTTTGGAAAGACATTGGATACTGCTTAATTAATTTAATTATTGATTGCTTCGGCTATCAAAATGTCCTTAAAATGTAAGCTAATTGTTTTAATAATTATCAAAGTGTCAAAACATGTCATGGCTATGATGTGTTCCTTGCATTTGAACAGTCTAAAAATAACAAAATATAATTGGTACATGGTATAAGATCAAGTCCAATTAAGAACTTTACAAACACAGCCCAGTATATTGATAGATAATTTATTACAAAAACAGCACAGACAGTAACTGACAAATAATTCTGGTGGTAGTGAAGCACTTCCTATAAGTAAAATGGTAAGTAAACCGTTTTATGTTGTGGAAAATTATCTTATCGACTGTCTCTGGGGAAAGACGTTTTTCCAATTTTGAGATGAGAATTCCTTCTCATTATCACTCCTTTATTACATTAATTTAATAATAAAATTCAAATATTGCTTCATTATTTGATCGTTGGTCCATTTCATTAAAAGTTGAATAGTCAACTATTTGTTAACATCCCTAGTCAATTTCAATAAAACTTGACAAGTATCGAGTATCCGATCAAATTTATTCAATGCAAGTGTCCTTTGGTAATGCAGATTCATATTTGTTAAAACCTAAAATCTTTAAAAATCTTCTTCTCAAGAACCACTGAGAAATGATTACCTGGTATAGTCATATTACGGTTCAAGCATCATATTTGTTCAGATCAGGGTAAATCATATTGATATACAAAAATTTCCACATTCTGTTGATTCAAGTTTTATCCCAGATTGAATTTTATATGTTACATGTGCATGTGGAGAAAAAAATCTCTCTCAGAACAGCAGGGCCACATATTTGGTGGATTCAAGTTAAAGTAGAACATGAATTGTTGGGGCTAAGATGGGGCCTTTACATGGGGTAAAATTTTCTTAGGAATATATGAAGGGGGGGGGGCTTTCAAAATATTCTATTAAAGCTTTGCTGTTAAGGAATAATGGAGCCAAGGTGACTAGTTGAGCATTGTGACCCATAGGCCTCTTTCTTTCTGTAATCTATCATACAAATAATTTGGATAGTACATGCATACCTTACCAGATTGTTTAAATTGGGAGCAGGGGTGGGTCCATTTTTTTTTCATGATATTTATCAATGCAAAATATGAAATTTAGAATTACCAAAAAGGAGTAGCAACACTAAGGGTATTAACTTTTTAGGTGCCGATTGATGAGTGTGCGTCTGCACCCTGTATGCATGGTGGGAACTGTACAGACCTTGTGGCAGATTTTCAATGCACATGTCCTGAGGGCTGGGTCGGTAAACGATGCCAGATGATTTATGATGAATGCCAGTCTAATAATAGATGTCCCAGCACAGCTCCGTGTATCAACATTTTCAAGAAGTCTTTCTGCAGGTAAAGTAAAGAATTCAGGATTTGGTATAATGTATAATTCAGTTATTTGTCAACTTCACATATGTATTAGTTTAAATGTTGATGAGGACTGACATATAACAAAATGATTTTTCTGGATGCCCCCCCCCCCCCCCCTCTTCCCAAAATAATCTTTCATATACTCTGGCAAAATTAAAGAACTTGAAAACTTGCATATTTAATAAAATAAAATAGTAATCATTTAATTATTTTCTTAAGTTTTTCAAAAAGTGAAAAAAAAAAAAAAATAAAATAAAATAATTACTTTTTTAATATCTTTTTATTTACAATATCTTAATTTCATTGATATGTAGAAGTTATCTGTCAGTTAGGAATTGTCTGGAGATTACTATCTTGTCCACCATTATATTTTTTGTATCACTCAGTAAAACATTGCAAATATTGGATGTTTTTAGTATAAATCTCTATAGAAAATAATTTTTAAAAGGTAACACCTCTCTCTCTGTAACAGCTGCCCTAAAAATACATATGGAGATGTGTGTCAGAACAAACCAGACATTTGTCGTGATGTGAGACCTTGTTTGAATGGAGCTACATGTAAAGAAGGAATCTCTACTTCCACATGTACCTGCCCAAATAATGGTAAGATTTTGTAATGAGGAGTAAAAAAAAGACGGAAAAATTTCTATTCCAAATTCATTTTCGACAAGGGGTTGTAATCACATGGTTTGTTTAACATGATATTGATCCTTAAAAGCTGTGTTTTTTTTATTGTTTTTAACAGACTACAGAGGATTGGGTTGTCAGACTATGATTAGCCATTGTGCTGATCCCAGTAAGTGTCAGAATGGAGGAACCTGTGTTAACCTGGCCCCAGGTTTTAGATGTGACTGCCAACCAGGTAGGAAGCTTTATACAGCTAAACTTGGGTATCTAAAACATGGATACTGTAAATCACTTTTTATTCCCAAGAACTTTATTTTCACGTAATTACCCGAGAGGGTTTGATCTCGAAAATTTCATTCTTGCTTATATTTCTAATAGTAAAGATTATATACGACAAAACCTAGATATTGTGAAAATTTTGTCTTGCTATTATATACCAATCTCGCAAAAATAAGGTGTTGCGAAAATTTGGTGATCTACAGTATATTAAAAACAGTGGATATAGCAAATTGAATTTGGAAGTCCCAATCACTTTTTAAGTATTTTACCCTTAATAATTGAACCCTCCAACATTTATTGCTTTGAATTACAGGCTATGCTGGTGTTAACTGTGAAGTAAATGTAAATGACTGTGCTGGGGTTTCCTGCACTGGCGGCAGTACATGTATTGATATGGTGAATGCCCACTACTGCAGGTGTCCGCTAGGAAAAACTGGAGAGGGATGTCAAAGAAGTGAGCAAGTTTTTAAGTAATAAATGAGAAAAAGAACAAAAAAAAATGCAATTCTAAAACTCAGGTGAATGCTGAAGCTCACTAGTCTCTTGTAGCACTTTTCTCAGGGAGAGTGATTTTTTTTAATGAAAAAAGTGTAATAATTTTATCCTTTTTTTTTTTTTAGATCTGGATGTGAATTATGATATGTACTTCTACCTGACAAAGCAAGATGGATATGCAGCACTGCCCTACCCCATCTCTATGAATGCCGACTCATTCTCTATCAGTGTTTGGGTTCGCTTTTATCATTCCTCCATCACTGGAACCTTCCTCACTATTTTCATTGCAAAGTAAGAATTTGTATTATAGAAGATCTAGGAAATGTGTCATGAACATGTTCAACATTCAGCAAATGTACATAAAATATAAACTGATTTGTTTTCATATAAACTTTTTCTGAAATATTTCAAAACAAGGAAATTGGCATTCAAGTAGCAGGATTTAAAAGGAAAGATTTGAATTTAAGTAGAGTTGATTACCTACACTATGAAAAATTTCCTTCATTTACGATACAGTAAAACATGCTTATAACGAACAAGCTTTTTACAAATTGATGCTTACAGTGAAGTAATTTTCATTCCCCATGGCTTTAAAATATATTATGAGCTTAACAGCTATAACGAATTATGTTTATAAGGAAGCAAAATCATCCATCCCTAGTACTTCATTATAAGGATGTTTTACTGTAATATAATCCCACTATGCTGTTACCTATAATTTTTATTCAATGAAACTAAGCAATTTAATTTTTAAAAGAAATACCATATTTTAAACATGACCAAACTAAAATAACAGACATATGAAATATTCATGTACCAGAATAAATATGACAGCAAAACCTGGAACCAAAATTGATTTCTGTAGGTCAGCCAACAGTTTGACAGGTGTGACAAAGTTCCTTACCCTTGACCACAGTGGATTAACAGTGTATGACAGGGATGGTCAGAATCCACGAACAGCCAAGTATCAGCTGGAGAAGGTGGCTGATGGAAGGTGGAACTACGTTGTGGTGACGTGGAAGAAGGATGGTAGTTTTGATTTAGTGGTAAACAGCTTACGACAGGCTGAGATTACTGCCACCAAATACAATTCTACTTTTGCCAAAAAGTAAGATATTTGAAGGATCTCATATGAACTGTTTAACTTCTGTAGCTCAAACACTGATATGTCAAATAGGGTTTACAGTAATGCGTCAGTGGTCTCATCATGATTATAGAAATAAATTTCGACATGTGTTGATTTCTCGAATATCTTAAAGGTATCTGGCATTTCCAATTTGCTGAAATCTTGGAGTTTGACTGTATACAGCAAATATCCTTGGATCATAATGATAATGATAACTGTTGATATGCCATAATCATTTGCTATTTTCCTAACCAGGGTAATTGTAAGACATATTTTTATTGAACAGTATTTGGGTGACTCTTGGTGGAGACTTTGATAGTTCCATAACTCCAACAGTTGGAGCAGGTTTCCGTGGATATGTAAGCCAGTTGAATATTTACAACAGAGCTCTAAGCTTTGAAAATGAGATGCCTCAACTAATTACTGATCCAAGAAAGGTATTTGATGGAACCATACTACGCTGGAATGAATTCATCTATCATCGAGGTGTACAACCAGTGTATCCATCAAGTGCACAGAAACAGTGTACAGGCAACAACTGTGTAACTTACAGTAAGTGATTAGATTGGGGGAAAGGGGAAATTAGAATTCAAGTAATTTTAGAAAATAAGATGGAGGAGAACTTAACAGAATGCAAGATGAGTAGCTTTCATCATCTCTGCTTCCCTTCTAAATTCACTAAGAGTTCATTTGCATTTTGGTTGAATATGTAGCTTAATTGCTACATTGGCAAAGATATCTAGAACATGTATTTTTTATTTTGGTCATGTTTTATGAATCCCTCTGTATACAAGCTGAAGATAACATAGTTAACTTTGTGACCAATTTAATGTTGCATTTCAGACAAGGTCTACCCCATATTTAAGACTCCCTGTCCTCCCAATGTGTACAAAGTGTCGACAGACAGACTGACTACAGTCACATGGACAGAGCCTATTCCAGAGAGGGCAACATCTCAAGAGAGTACCTATAAATCAGGTATGGAAGAACAAAGCCAGTCCTGTATTATTACATTCACAATAATTAAAATGCTGTGAATTTGTATAGGAGGTTGGATATGACAGTTCATTAGGCAAAGTGCTAAATTGTCAAGGAAATTTTGATTGAAATATTTTTGTACAAATCAAACAAGATATGAATAACTGTATTGTGATTTCCTGTTGCCATCAGTAGAACATAATGTGCAGACCTTAATGTAGCTTGTCTGATTTTGCTTTATTTCCTCAGGAGATACATTTTTATGGGGCAAATACACCAACACTTATGCCATACGTGATGCTACTGGCAGCTCGGTCTCTTGTTCCTTCAACATATATGTTATGCGTAAGTAAACACTTAACGAGAATGGATTTTTTTGTTTTTGTTTTTTCATATAGATAAAGTCCTATCAGATTTTTGTTTTAAAGTTCAAAATATTTTTGAAGAAAGCACGAGGAGTTCTCAAATTATTATAGATGTAATTTCAAAATAGCCAAAAAAAGGTGAAGTAACAAGTAGTAGTAACAATATAAAATCTGCTATCATAAAACAGGAGACAATAATGGTTAAAGTAGAAACAGTAAGTTCCAAAGTAACTGTATTCAGATAAGATTTGTTCACAGTTCTATTGAATATTCTATTTAAAGCTGAGAGATGCGTAGATCCCACACCCCCACATTTAGGAACAAGGACCTGTGAGAGGAGTTATAGCCCTTACATTGGCTGTAGAATTGCATGCTCTGATTCTACTAGAAGAATTGACCGATACACCCCTAAAGTTTACACTTGTGGACCTACAGGGGCATGGAATCCGTCCAACAGAAACATTCCAATTCGCTTCCCATCTTGTGGATGTAAGTTTTTTTTGGAAAAATTAACTGAAGAAAGCATAGACTGTCATACAGACAGAAATTAAATCAAAATTAAAGTACAAACTCCCTATTATACTTTTGTCTATAGTTTACAACATAAATCCATTTTAAGCATTTTATAGATTAAAATTCCAGTTTCTTCAGTAAATGATAAATATTTTTTCTCTCTTTGTGATATTAGTACACTTAATTGAAATTAATACTAAAATAATGATGCATTCTCAAAAAACTATTTTTGTTTTAGTGCTCCAGAACCCGGCAAAAAAGAAGCTAAAAATAAGACTGGCATATCCAAGTATTTCTACTGCATACTGTACAGGAATAAGAAACACACTTCCTACAAAAATACAAGAAATCATTGCCTCCATTAACCAGAAGTGGGGAAACAAAATCTGTGGACAGACCGACTGTGGTGATGTGACCATTGTTATCAACTGTCAGACATCCAGTGGAAGGAGGAAACGTCAGACAACACAGAGCCCAACATCAGTAGATATCACCATTCCAGAGTCATTGTAAGTTGACGTCCATGTAAATGTAAAGTCATTGGCACCTCATAGAATGTTCTTGTAAGTCGTTGTAATTCAGTGGCACTTAATGTAATTATGGCACTTAATGTAATTATAAGTCCCCTACTGGTGAAACCCCAAGAGGACTAAAAGATTCCTCCTGCTCAATCTGTTCCACTTGATATTCCACTTTTTATGGCATTGAGCTCTTGAGCTCGAATGCCATATAGTGGGCAACCAAACTTTACGTGACTGAATGTGTCAGTCCATGCATCCGCAAAAGAAAATAGCAATAACAATGTATCGATTTCTTTGAAAATATTCACAGTGAATAATAGCTTGAAAATAAAATTGCATCAATTATATCTACAAATGATTTGTCACATAATAAAGATACCCTGTTTTAATTTTTATTTTCACAAAAGAAAAATGTGACAGTTCTTGCGGATGAATTTCTAAAGAAAGGCTGTGTTGAATGACATGAATAACATTTACGAAGGAGAACCATGTAAACACGAACAACTTGTATTAATACAATTTAATAGGCAGTAAAATAACCACAATATTAAATTAACACGAATGCTAGAAGACTAAAAGGATAGAATTTCCAAATGTAAAAAAAAATGATTTTACAATCTTATGACCAATTTTATCATAAAAACTGAAGTTATTACTGTATTTCTTCCATATCAGATTTTACCGTGTAGGCCTACCACGCCCGATCATATCTCGATCATAGTCGCAACAAAGCGAGTTACGGTCATTGTTTAGATGCACTAAAACAATGCTTAGACATTGAAAATAGAATAATATTCATATAAATTCCTTAAATCCTTGATATTTCTTTAACTGACTGAAAAAGATGACTTTGATATCCAGCATGAACATGTTCGACGGTGTGTAGTCAATTCGAACCCTGCTCTATTCGGACCATGGGATAATGACTCAGACTGTAAATTTGACATTTTGTTTAAAACTTAAAATTTTTATAAGTCAATTATTTGACCTACTCCTATCTTTAAATTAAAAAAAAATGTTTTGAAACTGTTTTTCGTGTTCGATGCCATTGAAGCCTTTCAGGCTTTTGATTTTTTCTAAACGCTTCCAGATATTGAGCTGTATTTTGGTACGTGATTTTTTTTTTTACATAATTATGGCATTTTTAACTTTTAAGGGGAATCAGATTACATTTGCCGGTAGGGGAGTAGTACAAATATTGCTTATACTTTTCAAAAGTCATTGTAAGTTGACAGATCTACTATTGTAAGTCCGTGGCACCTGACACAGTTGTTATTTAGTCTATTTTTCCTTATAGAGCCTCACTCACAAGGAGTAATCCCCAAGAAACACTCACCATTGAGGAGATTCTGACTAGAAATATCCTGGAGTCACAGCTTTTTGATTTTTCGGTAAGACATATCTGGTAATTAAAACCATTTTTATAAATATGCATCAATATTTTAGCTCACCGTTAGTTTAGTGTCGACACTATACCCCTGCATTCAAATTTTGAGTGGAAAATCATAATGATGTAAGCTTGGAAATTTGTGAAAGTTTGTTATAATTTACTTGCCTCTGTGTTGTGAGGGACAATGAACAAGGAAAACTGTACAAAAGTGTTTCCTATAAATGGAGGTCTTAATGAGAAAATAATGGAAGAGGGGTATAATTACTCTCTTTTGGTTGCTTTCAGTTGAAAGTAAACATTCCCTAGTTTTTTGTTCCTTGCACCTCCTAAGTATCTGAGGTTTTGATAAGATATAAAGAGAAACTTTATTTTGTGTGTACATCAGATGAAATTTAATAATTTCAGGGAACAATTCCCAAAGGCTCACCAGATCTGAATCAGTTCACTTTAGACTCGACTGACAGCTGTCCCAGTGGAGAGTCGGTGGTGGATGGCTACTGTGGTAGGTATATGTAGATAGGTATACATAGTGTGGAAAATATCAGGGGTCACAAATCATGCTTAACCTATAGATCGATTTCCAGAAGAATCACTGAATGGTTTTGTAGAGATTGAAATTTGGACATTTGTATTGGGTCTATCTGTTTGTCTGTCTACAACTTTAACATTTGAGGTCAAGAAATCAAAATCTGTGGCAGGTCATTGTCGTACCTCATGGTCAAGAAGAATTTTGTCAAAGCCAGGAATATTGTATTTCAATAGTATATCATAAATCAAGGCTTCTCACTTATTTAATCTATACATGGCAATGTATATATACACTTCTGCAAAAGTTATTTGATGGGTCAATGTTTTCTCAGTCTAATTCTTTCCTTTTTAAGTCAAATGTGGACCAGGAAATTTCTTCAACAATGTCACCAGTATCTGTGACGACTGCCCTGTTGGAACTTACCAAGATCTGGATGACCAGGCCTCTTGTAAGCCATGTACTCAGGGATCTAATACACAGACTGTAGCCAGTACCAGGTCAACAGATTGTAAAAGTAAGTTCTCAAAACAGGAACTATAGCTAGCCTAAATAGAGGCATGTTAAGTTAGTTTAAGATAAGTTTTTACTTTTATCAGAAGTAAAGGATATAGGTTGCAGATTAAAAAAAAAATGAGGCTGAAGTCCCTGAATTAAGTCTACATCACATATTAAAATTAATGTTTTGTTAAGCAGCATTTGCCGAAAAAATGTAAATCAAGTTGAGCTATATTGCCCAGCACTGACAATATCTCTTTTTCGTTCAGCAATCTGTGACCCTGGACATTACCAGACAGGAAGTAGGTGTGAGCCTTGTCAGGTAGGCTTCTACCAGAACCAGTCAGGAATGTTCTATTGTGACCCGTGCCCTGTAGGTCAAACAACTCGAGCGGTTAAATCCACCTCCAGAAGTGAATGTTACAGTAAGTAATAGCATTAGAATGTTTCAAGGATTTCAAAACCTTTTCTTAAGATTTATTGGTTTTTTTTAACGAATAAGAAAAACAACTTCATAATTTTACAAATTGCAGATGACTGTAATCCTGGTTTTGAGCTGGCCCCCAATGGTACATGTGTACGTTGTCCTTTGGGTAAATATAGAACCCTGGGAACCACAGCAGTATGTGTTGCTTGTCCTTCTGACAAGACAACTCCAGCAACTGGTTCCACCTCAGTAGCTGACTGCTCACTCAGTAAGTAGCCAATTGAATGTTTTACTCATGTGTTATCATTGACAAATAGGAATATGATTGTGTTTGTGTTCATGCAACATGTAAAAATCCTATTGATATGGATGCCAAAGTTCATTATCCTCAAAGTCCATTTTTTTGATCTCTTAAAAAAGGTAAAAATACAAGTTATTTTTGTAAAGATAAAAAAGGTAATTAATATGCTAATAAGTACAGATTCATGTAAAAGGTCACTGTAATCATTAAGATTATGGTTGACCTTTAGTTTATGTTCATCATGTAGACCCAATGATTTGTGGAATACGAGGTATATGTTATAGAGAGTTTGTATTCCTGATTTTGCTATGATAAGAGTCTCATCTTTGATAACTTGAATCCATATGTTAAGCTCAAAGTTTGCCAAGATCCTGAGGTTTGACAAATCCGAACAATAAGGTAATTTCTCACTAGATATTGATATCTTTTATTCCAGTTTCTTGCCTCCAAGGAACTTATAGAGATGGAGAACCAGGACAGTGTGTACAGTGTGCGAAGGGAGAGTATCAAGATGAAAAATGGCAGACATCCTGTAAATCGTGTGGTGGTGTACGATACATGACCCTCAATAAAGGCTCCACACAAAAGTCTGACTGTATCTGTAAGTATAAGCCCTGCTCCAATTTCCATGATTTATAGGTAGTTTGAAACTGATATTTTTAAGTTTCTTTCAGAGATACATATAATAGAGTCTGATTGAGTCTTCTTGTTTGACCATTTCTAATTTTTAATTTTTATGCCCCGCCATGAATATGGCCAGGGCATATAGTGTTTGTCATGTCTGTCTTCCATCCATCTGTCCTTCCATCCTTCTGTCCTTCTGTCTGTCCTTCCATTGCACTTTGCGTTTAGCTCAGCTCAAAGCTCAGTTTCAAAGAAACTATCCAAGATATTTTCATCAAACTTCATATGCTGATAGATATTGATGAGAGCTCTGCAACTGCACCAACATTTTTTTGGCCTTGACCTTTCCTTTGACCTTGACCTCACTTTTCCTAAATAAGTGTTTAGCTCAGTTTTAAAGATACTATTCAATATAGTGTAATCAAACTTCATATGTTGATACAAACTTACAAGAGCTATGCAACTGCATCAACATTTTTGACCTTGACCTTTCCTTTGACCTTGACCTCACTTTTCTTAAATAAGTGTTTAGCTCAGTTTTTTCAAGAATCCATTCAAGATATTTTTATCAAACTTCATATGCTGATACACACTGATGAGAGCTATTCAACTGCATCAACATTTTTGACTTTGACCTTTCCTTTGACCTTGACCTCACTTTTCTTAAATTAGTGTTTAGCTCAATTTTAAAGAAACCATTCAAGATATTTTTTATCAAACTTCATATGCTGATACATACTGATGAGAGCTGTTCAACTGCATCAACATTTTTTTGGCCTTGACCTCACTTTTCTTAAGTTAGTGTTTAGCTCAGTTTTAAAGAAACCATTCAGGATAGTATTATCAAACTTCATATGCTGATACATACTGATGAGAGCTATTTAACTTCATCAACATTTTTGACCTTGACCTTTCCTTTGGAGAGTTATGGCTGAAAAACAAGTCCTGACAGACAAACACACAGACAAAACTGGTGGAAAAATCAACAGGAATAAATTTCATTACATCTCCTTACTTTCCATCCACCACATAACATTTTTAATTAGTATAATTACTTATAAAAGATTGAGTCTACATGTATTGTGTTGTCTTCTCTTCAAAAATTCACTTGACCTCACTTTTCTTAAATTAGTGTCAAACTTCATATGCTGATACATACTGATTTAAGTAATTCAACTGCATCAACATTTTTGACCTTGCCCTTTCATTTGACCTTGACCTCACTTTTATCAATTTGTATTTAACTCAGTTTTAAATAAACCATTCAAAATATTTTTATCAAACTTCATATGCTGATACGTATTTGTGAGAACTATTCAACTGCATTAAAAAAAATGTTTGACCTTGAACTTTCCTGTGACCTTGACCTCACTTTTCTTTAATTTGCATTTTACTTAATTTTAAAGAAACCATTTAAGATGTATTTATGTAAGCTTATGCACTTGTACATAATTTGGTGAGAATTTATCATCTATATCCAACTTTTTAGATTTCAATTTTAAAGAAAATATTCAAGATATTCTTATTAAATTTCACACACTAATACAAAGTTTCATGTTGCATTACTAATATACCCTCGGCGGGGCACTCACATCCTATGGACATATTTCTAGTTTGGTTTTTTTTTGCAGTCTTCTGTGAGAGTGGACAAGAAGTGGACAATAGCACCAGTTCACTGACCTGTGTCAACTGCCCCGTAGGAACTTACAAGGATAACTCAGTAGACCCAACAAGCAAATGTGTAACATGTCCAGGAGGCAAATTAACTGCCACAACAGGATCTGATTCCATTGATGACTGCTCTATTTGTAAGTGCTGGTAGGAGTCTGATGCAACATTTGGTTGTATACAGGCATTAGCCAAACATTGGATATACCTGAATTGATGTTGTGTATACAATTTTTATGTGACTTAAGGACCTGATACTCTTGTTTTAATGGGGTTGGATGTAGTTCCCATGTAATATATGCATCCCCTACTTTTGAACAATTTTCTGACCAAAAAAGTGCTTGTAATATGTGTGACTTTATGGTAATCGTGTAATTTGTGATAATGTTTCCACAGTAATGAATTCAAAATGAATAGTTCTGGATGGATTTCAAACATATGAATCAGGAATTAAAGTTGTCATGAATAATGGTTGGTTTACTCTCTTACAGTCAGATGTGCTGCTGGTTACCGGCCCAATGCCACTGCCAATGGCTGTGACCCCTGTCCTTATGGTACTTATCAGAGTCAAGCAGACCAGGAAAACTGTACCATGTGTCCTGCTGGTTACAGTACTTATCAAATGGCTTCCACTCAGCAGTCCGACTGTAAAGGTACAAAACTGGATCCATATTCCTTAGACATGTGTAGAACTTTATAAACACAATCTGGATATCAAGTCATAACTCCCCAAAATGTTCATTTTGAATATCTCCATTATATGTACATTTGCATTAATGTCTACCAACATTCTGATGGGTGTTCATCTTTAAAACTTTGAGTAAAATTGGTTGAAAAGTCTTTACAATTGCTGATTCATTAAATGGTAAGACAATAAATTGAGCTTTAGTATATTTATTTTTTATTTCCAGTGTTCTGTGAGTCTGGGAAGGTTCGTAATGAACAGCTTCAGAGATGTGATGACTGTCCTGTCGGTTACTACAAGACAAACACGGATTTCAAGTTCAGTAATTGTACTAAGTGTCCCATGGACTACGTCACTCCTGCTACCGGATCAGATTCTGTTGCGGACTGCACTGTCAGTAAGTCATATCTGCTTGGGTTGAGTTTATTGTAACAAATTCACGTGAATGAAACTCTTTTGTCACAACCATACATCATAAAAGAGAAGTATTTCACAGTGAATTACTGAGTTAAAGGCCAAGTAACACAAAATAAGCCTCAAACACTGTGCCTATTCTACTCTGATGTACTGTTGTTATCAAGAATCCAATCTCCTAAGAGATCTTTGTTAAGCAAATTCTGTAATTTTTTTTGACAGCTTGATAATGCTCTCAACCTTCTAATTTTATCTTCAGGGGATTGCCCAGCAGGAACAAAGAGACAGACAGGTGATACAGGATGTGACGGATGTCTGAGAGGACAGTATCAACCAAATCCACACCAGGCAACATGTTTAGACTGTCCACCCAACACATACACCCGCAGTGTCAACTCCACCAAACTGAGTGACTGTGAAAGTAAGATTCCTTTGAAAGATAAATATTGTGGTCTTGCTGAGTTAAATGATGGATTTTAATATTTCCTAAGTTTTAACCTGAAAATAAATATATCTCATGTTCAGTTATACAGCATCTGATAAACTGACATCCATCTTTGGTCGAAGTTGTGTATTTAACTTCATATAAATAATCATAAAAACTTACATTTGTCATTTTCTGGTCATCTCGATTATCCAGTTGTCTCGGCATACATTCACAGCCCTTAGAGCATTTTAATCCTTGTATATTGATACCGGTCAATTCTCTGTTCTGCCTTAACTGGTTTACACCTTCCAACCCTGATATTTTGACTGAAGACAATCTAATTGATTATATAATCTGAATGTAATATTATATCTACTAAATAAACCACCAATATATTTTTCAGCATTCTGTCCATCTGGCCAGGAGAAGACAGGGGGAGTCTGTGTTACTTGTACAGTTGGGTACTACAAAGATAACAATGTAGATAAGTTCTCCATGTGTACTCTATGTCCTGCCCAATTCATCACTGCCAACAATGGATCTACTGCAGAAACAGACTGTACAATAGGTAGACTTTTTTCTGTGTATGTTTTGTTGTGTGTACAATTTTCGAGGGGAATTCAAGTAAAATCTTTCATAGATTCATTTTATTCATATTCGACAATGAGTGCTAGCTTGTCCTTTCATTAATGTTGAAATATTTTTTACAGTATTCTCTTTCTTTTTTTTTTTGAATTTTTTAATATTTCTTTTGTGATTTGTTATGTTGATGCACATATTTACAGATATCAGTGATCATATATCACTACTTGAGTATTATTGATATTGTCAAGCTCTATTTATCATCTGACATTTTCTTCAAATTGCTGTGGAGAGGATAGGAAAAAATGGACTTTAGTTGTATACATGTTCTGGCAGGCATTTCTTTGTGAAGACTTGTGTTTTTCACTCAGTGTTCAATATGTTCAATTTTCAGCCAATTGTTCTGCGGGACATTATCGAGATGGTAACAACCAGTGTCAGCCATGTGCCAAAGGTTACTATCAGCCGGACCGATGGCAGACATCTTGTGTTCAGTGTCCCACAGACAAAACCACAGAATCAACGGGATCTACCTCCCTGAGCATGTGTCAATGTAAGATTGTAGTACAGGGCCACTATTAATGTGTCAATGTAATATTGCAGTACAGGGCAACTATTAACAGTTCTGCAGGGCACAGTACAAGTTCAGTTCCTAATAGTTATTTTAGAGTTCTATCATTTTCCATCTCAGATCTTGATTCTTTACCATTGCTTCATCAACTTTAATTGACAAGAACATTTATCTTTCTAAGATTGGTTTGTATAACCACAGAGATTTTATGAATGGTTAGCATACAATATATTTATGATCAATAAACAAACTTTGAGACAGAGATTTTAAACTGTGTAAGTCTTCTGTTATTGTATTTTATTCTTATGACGTGTGTAATTGTTGCTGTTTTGATTACAGTACAGTGTAGTCCTGGTTATGAAGACATCAATGGAACTTGTATGAAGTGTAAGGTTGGAAAATATAAATCCGAGTATGCTGCTGCCCTGTGTAAACCATGTCCTGAAGGATTTATAACACAAGCTGAGGGAGCCACTCATGAGACCAATTGCTCTGTCCGTGAGTATTTCTGGAAATTTCTTGAACTCAGCTGTCTCTGAAATTCATCCAATTTTTGGTCACTTGAGTCACTTAGGTGACTTATTGCTCTCCGTTTGTGACCATCAACATGCGTCATGTGTTAACATTTAAACATTTTTAGCTTCTTGTCTGGAACTGCTGAACCAATTTCAGCCAATTTTAGCATATGGCATCTGAGGGTGAAGGGGAACAAAAATTGTGAAATTCATGGCCCTATCTCCCTGGGACTTAAGGGTGGGGCTGAAAAAAATAAAAATTCATGTAATCTTTAAAAACTGTGTTCTTTACTCCTGGACATCAAGTAGTCAAACTGTTGGCATGATTGTAATAAGCATTAAACCCTCTATCAAAATTGTTAAATTCATGGCCCCAGTATTAGGGGTTCCAGTCTTCTCTCCCCCTGTATATTTAGCAGATGAACTAGGTCATGGTAATGATGAGCAAGGGTGCCTCTTCCAAAATAGTGCAATTTGTGACCCCAGGGTCAGGAACTCTTAAGTTGGAGGGAAGAGGGAGGCTGTATTGATTATCTGTGAAAATGCATTATTTCTTTGAAAATCTTCTCTGCTACTGGGTATTAATCAAACAAAGTATGTTCATAGTTATGATGAGCAAGGGTACCTCTTTTGAAATTGTGAATTTCATGGTTCCTGGATTAGGGTTTCTAGTTTTAGGGCAGGGCCAGCTCTATTGATTATATAGTGAAAATGCATAAATTCTTTGAAAATTATCTTCTCTGCTCCTGAGTATTTAGCAGATAAATGAAGTGCATGGTTATGATTAGCAGGGTGCCTCTTCAAAAATTGTGAATTTCTTGACCCCTGGGTCTAGGGCCTCTGTGCTAGAGTGGAATTCCATTGATTATATAGTAAAAATACACTAATTCTTAGAAAATCTTCTCTGCTCCTGGGTATTGAGCAAACAAACTAAGTGTATGGTTATGATGAGCAAGTGTGCCTCTTCCAAAATTTTGAATTTCATGGCCCCTGAGTAAGGGGTTCTGGTGTTATGGTGAGGCTGTGTTGAATTTATAGTGAAAATGCATTTTTCCTTGAAAATCTTCTCTGCTCCTGGGCATCTAGGAATCAAACAGGACACAAAGTTGAATAAGCGTGGGTATTTTTACCAATTTTTTTTTAACCACTTGGTAAAGTGTTCTGGTGCTGGGCAGGCCTCTTTTAATTTGTAGTCTACTGAGAGAAGTTGTTTGCCTTTTATATTCACCTGTGATAATTAAATACTGTGAATAATGTAATTGAAGGGTTAATTGAATAAGAGAATACAAGATTTTTTAATAATATATATAATGCAAAAAGTACTATCATAGTTTTTAACGCTCAAGTAGAGTTGTAAATAATAGAAAGATAAAGAGACAACAATACCTTATCTTTGTATATTAAATGTTCTTAAAGAACAAGAGAGGTGAGGCCAGCATGAGAGGGAATGAGATTGGTTTTCTGATAGTGCTTAAGCACTGTTGCCTTGTTTAGTCAGAACGTGATAATGACAAATGGGGGCAAGTAGACTAATTGTTTTGGTGATCCATGATCATCGTATTTCTCTTGCTTTTGGGCATTATAGCTTCATCTATCGGTTTATTGTGTTTTAATTTATACTTCTATGTATTCTTTACACAGTTGTATTATACTCAAGTGACCATTGAGGCCCTTGTACCTCTTTTTGAATTTGCCTAGTAATGACCAGGATTAAAGGAGCAACAATAATTTCCCTGTGTACTGTATTTCAGCATCCTCGCAATGTCAAGGCTTTGTGATTTCAGAACTCCACACAAACCCTTGACATAAGTTGCTATCTAAAAGTTGGGATTGTAGTTACGCATGACGTAATTGGTATTTATAAACTAACCAATGAGAATATATTTTTCAAATCTGTTGTTATCAAATTGCCCATCTTTTGTGATTATAAGAAGGACGATCTTCAAAAAATTAACCCCCGATGTTTCATTTAAAGTAACTAGTTACAAATCCCACAGTATTGACACTTTCCATTTTAAAGATGAGTCATATTTTTTTGCAAAAATTACCTACAATAAAACTGTTTTGTGATTGGTTCCAGTCCTAGACCAGGAACAAATGAAATAGTAGCTTTCTAGCCCCACTTTCAAATAACGACTTATGTCAAGGGTTTGTGTGGAGTTCCGAAATCACAAAACCTTGACATTGTGAGGATGGTATTTCAGTAGTGTATAATTATCCAGGGATTTATCAGTACCTTCTCAGGGGCCGAAATTCAGCCCCATTCCCAATCGAAAATTAGTTCAGTTTTTCCCAATTTGGCAGTATTTTTTCCCAATTGGTGAACAATGCTTTTATATTTAATTATCTTGGAAAAAACTAAGTAAAATTTTCAGATTGTCTGTAATTTTCCTCTATTTATCTCATTTAGAAAAGCTACTTAGTCACAACACATTTAAAAACACTGTAAACATCACCGACTTTTAATCCAAATTTCCTCCGTTTTTCTGAAAATGGTGTAATATTGTGTAATAATATAGATTTATTAAGTTATTTCCACCTACTCAGTTGATCTATGAGTGAATGGTAAGAACTGTAGGCATTATTTCAGATGGGAAAATTTATCTGCAATACATTTTTAGCTCACCTCAACGAAGTTGGGGGAGCTTATGTAATACCCTTGGTGTCGGTGTCGGCGTCCCAGGTTAAGGTTTTTGGAGCAGTTTTCTTTTCAAGTACTTCTATGGCCTATATTAGTCAGAGATGCATGGAGGATGCTTCTAGTGTGTTTCATTGTACCAGTCAAGGTTTCAGATGCTGCAATTTCAGCTAAAGAATGACCAGGTTAATGTTTTTGGAGCAGGTTAAAGTTTTTGGAGCAGGTTAAAGTTTTTGGAGCAGGTCTCATTTCTAAGTAACTATAAGCCCTATATTGACCAAACTTGCATGGATGATACATCTAAGGATGCACGCTACTGAACTTGCTTCGGATGCTAATTCTGACCTATATTTTCTGGATGAGTGACCAAGTTAAAAGTTTTTGAAGCAGATGTCATATCCAAGTAACTATAAACCCTATATTGACCAAACTTGCATGGATGATACATCTAAGGATTCACACTACTGGACTTGCTTTGGATGCTGGATCTGTACTACATTTTCCGGATGAGTGACCAGATTAAAGTTTTTGGAGCAGATCTCATTTCCAAGTAAGGCCTATCTGAACCAAACTTGCATGGATGATGCATCAAGGGATGAACAATCTCAAAACTTGCTTCGGATGCTGGATTTGACTTACATTTTCTGAATAAGTGACTAGTTTTAAGTTTTCAGATAAGTCCATTCCCAAGTAACTGCAAGCCCTATCAGACCAAAATTGCATAAATGTTGCATCTAGGGACGCACACTCCTAGATTATTAGTTTAGTGTGGGACTTTGCCTTACTTAAAGACAACATTCGTTGAGGTGAGCTCTGTAATCTTTGATTACCTATGTTTACATATTAAAAGGGGACTTTGAGAAAATAATGTACTTAGTATAATTTTTTGCAGGATGTTTATAATCTCCAGAAAGATGTTCTAATGACCTAAAATGGAATCTCATACACACATGTACTACCCTAGTTGTATAATTTAAAATACTTAATACTCATTTGAGTCAAATTTAGTTTTATTAGTCTATTGTTCATAATTGATCTTGTATGATGAAGTTGGATCATATTTAATTGTCTGTTAAAAATTACCGGTAACTTGGTTGCCCAATTAGAGTTCATGCTGAATTGTTAAATGAATTACACCTGAATACATGATGAATTACACCTGAATACATGATGTAAGCAAGATTTTTTATTTTTCCCAATTTCATCAAAAAGCCGATCATTTTTCCCAATTCCCTAAAAATGGCTTTTCCCAAAATAGGCTGATAAATCCCTGTTATCAAATGCAAGGTTATGATGACTGCTGCAAAATTTTAGAACACTAATAAAAAACTTTCATACACTCTCTCCTACTTAATATGTAGCTGCCTGCAATGCTGGATCTTACCTTGAAAACAACAAGTGTGAGCTTTGCCCTTATGATACATACCAACCAAAGAAATGGCAGACAAGCTGTGAAAACTGTCTTTCACCTACATCTGTGACACAAAAAATGGGTGCCAGCAATGCTGACGAGTGTGTGGGTGAGTTCAAATGTCACATCCCTTCTTTTGTAAAGGCATGAAAAATAATGTAAATTCAATTTTCCTCTGCAATAGTAAGATATCAAGACTGTAAATTGCATTGGAAGTAAATTAAGAAATATTTTATTGAAAGAATTGCAGTTGAACAATGTCTTCATGATAATAGTATTAAACTAACAGCAAATAAGTAATGGGTAGAGGAAATCTATGAAAAGTTTACGTTTTGTGAAATATATAAAGTTGCAAATGAAAAGTTTTAATAAATGTTGCAATTTTTGAAAGTCAAAATTTAAATAATAATGTTTTCATAAATTTCTTTTCTCTTAGTGGATTGTGACTCTGGTGACCAGTATGATCCTATAACTAAAGGCTGTATTGGTTGTCTGCGTGGCTACTACAGAAACAAAACTGTTCGACAACAGCTAACATGCCAGATGTGTCCAATAGAATTCATCACTGTTGGTGACCGTGCCAAAAGTGCCAATGACTGTACCATCAGTAAGTCAGATGCAATAACTTCGTATGAATTTTTTCATATAGACAGTGTATATCATTAAAATTATAGTTGTCACCCCAAAAAAGCCCCTTTTAAATAAGTATGATTTAAATATGATAATTAAGTTTATTGATAAAATTTAAATACATTTCTAACTCATGCATAAGATCACAGTGTTTCTTTGTTTTGGCACGAACAATGTTCCAGTGAAGTGTAAAATTTTCAATACATCATGTACTTGGACATAGCTCCATAAGTAAATTATCTCAATTGAATATACTTATTTAAAATATCAATACAAATTTTCGTCAAAGCTAGCAGAATAGAAATACATACATGAACTTCAGGATTCCTCTTTAAAAAAAAATTGAAAATTAAAAATCTTGCCCTTGAACTTGGATTACTTTTCCAAAACTTATCTTGATATTGATCAATATATAATAATAAAGAAACTCTTAAGTTCAAATACTTGTTTCTTAAATCAACCCTTTATGGTGTAATAAACATACAGTTACTTGACTTAAGACAGATCTATTTTGAGCCCCTTTTCCCATTGCTTTAAGCACTCCAAGAATATGATAACTTCAAGAAGATGATAACTTCAAGAATATGATAACTTTAAATCTCTCCTCAGTCTGCATTATATGATTGTAAAGTTCATGGTAGTATCATTCGTAAAATTTTCAAGAAATATGGTATCTGCATGGAAATAAAACAATTTTATCAATTTTGAACTTATTTAGATATTTCTCTTTTTGCTGTATACAATATTGAATTTATGAATTTCTTATTTTTCTTCATGTTTCTTCCATTTTTTAGAAAACTGCACCTCCCCAGGTCAGTACAGGAATCCAGCAGATAATCAGTGTACAGATTGTCCAGTGGGAACGTACAATGACTATAAATGGCAGGACAGTTGTACCAACTGTCCACAAGGCTACACAACCAAAACAAGAGGAATGACCAGCAGGGAAAACTGCACCAGTAAGTCATATACCTTATTTATCAAATAAATATTTTACAGAGTGTAAAGAGGTACAGCAGCACATTTTGATAATGTTAAAGTTATGTCCCTGTACCAGTAAGTGCTGTCCATTCCTCAGAAACCTTTAGCACTTTTATACCTGAGATTTTCTTGGATGATACAAAATATATTTGCCTAATACATGTAACTGTTTTGGGTAGGATTCTGTATATAAAACATCTCATCTTCGCTAGCCAAGGGTTTCTGATCCGCTACTCTCCTCACAAACCCTTGGCATACGGTGCAGTCAAAAGTTGGAATTGTTTACGACACGTGATCTCGTATCTTCCAACATACGCACAAATTGCGTCATCGACAAATATGATAGGCCTATTTGAAAATTTAAGTTTTTTAAAGAATAATTAACAAGAAGATATTGAGCAGTGTTTATTTGTTATTTATCGTGCAAATCTACATCTACAATAAGATTCTTGATCACAATATTTGTACATCAGATTAAGATTGGATGACACAATTTCTATTTATAGAGTGGCATGTTATCTTACAAATCGTTGTTTACTTGTGTTTTTCATTCCCGAGACTAAAGAATCAAGATATATCCCGAAGGCAAATATCATCATTTACAAAAGCAATTGCTGATTGGTCGAACGATGTCCATCAACTCAAATCACAACTCGAGAAAAAAAACCCAACTTTTAATAGCACCGTATGCCAAGGGTTTGTGAGGAGAGTAGCGGATCAAAAACCCTTGGCTAGCGAAGATGAAAACATCTTTGTATATGCAATTTTTTTTAACTACAATGGATATTTACTACATTGGTGCAGGACCATACTTTTATTCTACAGATTCATTATGTAATAGCAGAAAAAACATGACAAACTTAAAAACCAATAGATTTTGTGTTTGTGATGTTTATGGTATGACCAACTTGCACTCTAACTCACAGAAAAGTGTAAAAAAAAAAAAAAAGAAAAAAGAAAAAGAAAAGAAAAAAAAAGCTATATAGTGGTATATTATATTCACCCCTTTCTTAGCAAAATATGGTAGTAACCCAGTCTTAAGCAAGTCAGTCACAGCAAAATAATTTTTAGCATTAACATGCGATTTCAACACCCCACAACAATTGGATTTTATGACTTTACATTCTATTTATATTTTTTAGGGGATTGTCCATCTGGACAGTATGAGTTACAAGGTGTCTGTCAAGTTTGTCAGCAGGGTACCTACAGAGACAAAACTGAAGGGTTTGAATGTAAGCCGTGCCCTGCTGGATACACCACACAAGGCACTGGAGCCACCTCTCGTTCTGACTGCAGCATAAGTATGGGCTTTAGAGTACTTTCTGTGCAAACAATCATGTTATTTTTTTTACGATTTTTTAGTATGGAGGCAAATATAACCTTACGTGTTGGCACTGCAAAAGCAGAATATTCATTTTTGTGCTAAATTTTGTTGATATCATTTATCAAGGAAATTTAATCTGGAGTGAAAATTTTACATAGATATATTTTAATATACAGTTGAACTTTGGTATCTCAAACACCAATATCCTGAATACCATGGATATGTCAAAGTGATTTTGAAGTCCCAATCACATATTCTTTAAGTATTTACTCTCGATATCTTAAATCCTCGGATATCTCGAAGTTTTTTCTCGGTTCCATCGAGTTCGGGATAACGAGGTTTGACTGTATTTATTTGTGAAACAATGAAATTTTAAAAGTCTTCAAAAAATCAATATAGATTACAAATCAACAAAATTTTATCCCCACAAAAATATTTGCTTCTACAGTATCTCTTCCTTTTCCTCTGATAAAAGTTTATTTTTTGTTCTGTTTTAGCTAACTGCAATGCAGGAGAGTTCTTTAATGACCAGCTTCAGAGGTGTGAGCTCTGTGGTAATGGAACATACCAGGATCAGCCAAGGTCAAGTAGCTGCAAGTCCTGTGGAACAGAGGGATATTTCACTGTCAACATGGGCAGCACATCTATTTCAGACTGTAAAAGTACGTCTATGCTGATGTTAAAATTAGCTCGTGATTTTTATTATAAAAATTACTGAATAGAATCTAGAATCTACCAGATTCTATCTTGCGTTAATATGGAAGTCTCTTTGCATAAACCTAAATTTTACTTTGAGCTTCATATTATCATTTTATTTTGTGTCTTTGGGCACTTGGTTTTGTTGATTTAGCTCCACCAGAGTAAGAATAGCAACCTATAAAAATGAGATTTCTTACCTTCTCATGTGGTTTTTCAAGAATTATTGATTATTTTCATTGATTTGAAAATCTGTAATGTGCACTGATATTGATTGAAATTTTCACCATTTTCATGGTGTGTTGAAATTTCCACTTATACTTGGAATGCTATATTTTCCTGACTGTTGGTTTAGCTTGAGCTGATACATTTATCAGTAAAATATCCTTTTTTTATCCACAGGGTTCTGCGATTCTGGAAACAACAATTGTCACCTGGCTGCCTCCTGTACCCCCACTGCCAACAGCTTCACCTGTCAGTGTAACCAAGACTTTGAGGGGGATGGCACCAACTGTACTCGTAAGTTTCCCTTCTATACTGGTGATTAAAATTTAAAAGGTTTCAACTTTATTTAAAAAGTTCCTGCCCAATTGTGGATATAGGAACTACAACTCATTCTAAAAGTCAATTTTGTTTGACTAGCTAAAGAGAGCATCAAATAATAGTAATTTTGTTGACATACTATCCCACAGAATGTCTTTCAATACAATTGTACTGCATTATTTTGAATTAATTTAGTATTTTCTAGAACAGCTTTTGTTTATCAAGTTGTATCCTACAAGATATTGTTTGAAAAAATAGTCATAATTTTTCAAATTTGCTTTAATTATTATATGGGGCCAGGAGATATTGGGGGTGTAATATGTAAAGAAAAGGAATTGCCAAAAATTCAGATTTTTATAAATTTTCCTAATGTACATTCTATTTTAATTTATTTTAGATAAGTGTGATTTAGGCTATTGTGTACATGGAACATGCATCAAGTCACCTATGCTTGTATGTCAGTGTGGTACAGCCTATCTAGGAGACAGGTGTCAAATTCGTAAAGGTATGTAATGTATTGGGTCAGCCTCTGAATTAAATAAAGAAGAGCTGGAAGAGTCCATTATCATGACAAATATTTTGCTTTGTAAATATATATTTTTTTCAATCATATGTAAAGAATGGGACTCAAAGAAGATTATTTTATATAACTGTAAGGGGCACAAACGAAGTTGTTGCCAATATCATTCAAAGGCATGAAAAAGAGCCTATTTTTATCCTACTGGAAATAATATTTGTCTCACATTTTCATTGGTAGATTTCAGTAAAGAATCGCAGCAACAGAATGAGACAGTGATTATTGCGTCTGTGACGGCAGGAGCTGCTCTTATGATTCTAGCCATTCTGGTTGTCTGCTGTGTTGCTAGGGCACGCAAGTAAGTTATATTACCTATAATTGTTGTTTCACTTCATGTTCATTAGAATACAAAATTATTTCAAGTCTAAGAATCAACAGCAACATTTTATTTTATATATATATATATATACGTGTATATATATATATATATATATATATATATATATATATATATATATATATATATATATATATACATATACATACATATATACTGTTAGATCTAGAAGTTGTAAAAAATATCATTTGTGAAAAGAACAAAGAATAGTTATTACTGGCATATGATTTTATATTCAAACTGTATATGATTTTATACTCGATTAAAATATATACACTGTATAGAAGAATTTGGAAAAGGCATAATTACATGTATATACTGACTGAAAATGATCAACTGTTTTTGTTTCTTTGATTTTACAAATTTTTTTCAGAATATTCTGTGTTATTTGAAAATGGGGACAAAACAAAAATATTGAATTGATTTTTGGAATTCATAGAGAATCAGTATAGACATTACATGAAAAGAGGAAGTCTTAGCAGACCTGCACTTAATGTTTCCTATTCAAAAAAATGACAAAATATGTATTTTCTCATGAAATTATTGAAATTGGGATTTAAAAAAATAAAAAATAATTTTTATTTTTTTTTTACATCAGAATTGATTTGGATTTGAAATGATTTGATGATGATTATAGATTTTATGTTAAGATTTGATTTTTTTGTGGTCAGGAAATGGCCTTTTTTTGTAGGGGGGTGCATTGACATAAACCAAGCAAATTGTGATTACAGATTTTTGATTTCTATTATACCATGTTAGTTACAAGAATTGGGGATTTACTTTCAGAAGACCAGAGAAGTACAGTCATCATACAGATTACACAGGTGGACCACCAATGGATAAAGCTGCGTTGTATGGTCCACCATTTCCCACGAGTCCATATGATAATTACAGTATGAGGTCATATTCTGCTGGTGGATCCTTTAGGAACGTAACCACATTGCCAGAAATTTCATATCATAATCCAGGTTTTCAAGGTGAGTGACATTTTTTTCAAATGTTTACTTGATCAAGTGCCGTTTATGTACCTTTCTATTAACGAAATATACTGAATATGTGCACCCTTATATGATATATTTTTCTCAAATTCCAAAAAGCATTTTTCAATAGTGTTGAGATCTTCCTTAAAAATGTTTTAACAATTACCGGTAGATAAGTAAATTAACTTAACAAAATTTCCTGTTCAGTTTTGGCAAAGCAGTGTCAACAACAAGGGCTAACTTTAAGTATGAAGTCAGGACTTGGAACTTGAACTCAATAATGCAAAATGTCATTTCAGATGACCCGGCAGTTTACCAGGCCTGAGAAAGAAAGAGTTTAAAAGTTAAAGAAATCAACATTTTCATGACAATATGAGCCAGCGAGTGACTGTGCCACTTTGATAATATCACTGTGTGATGACCTTGCCATATTATTATTCATCATACTCATTATACTGTATACCTATACTCCTGCATCTTATGTTTTGTCTTCATTTATTTATGTCTTGTGTTCTTCATTTAATCAAAGTGATAATATTATAAGCATCAAATATTGCATTTTCAGATTTTTAATGACTTTTTTTGTTTTCGCATTTTATTGTTTATTTTTTTGAATGTCTTATTTTTTTACCGAGTGTTAATAGTTTACAAATGTTTATGTACAGAAAGTTGAAGAAAATGCACACTCTATTGTTGACATTTATATGTCGAGATATTTTACCCCTAGATCTCTCAATATAGTCCCTAATAATAATAATAGCAATAATGTGCCAGCTGGGATCTGCAATAATGCTGTGAATATATAGATCATACACAGTTGAGATATAGACCAGGGTACACAAAATATCAGTAGAAGAAAAATCTGAAAATGTTATACGAAGTACTTAAATTGTAAATAGCTGAGATAATTAACTCTTTTTATATGTAACTAGGTCAGGGTCACACAAGGGGTAGAATATCTTTATTTATATCTGACTGCTGATTGGTATGTTAAATGATGTATTCTTAGCTTGGTATATTCCATATAGAGTGACTGGAGAAGAGCATTTGTTCACTTGGAGTTAGGTATTTTTAAAAATACTCTGAAAAAAATGTGTATGGTTGACAAAATAGCCTCACTACAGCAATCAAATATGATGTTATTAGCTTATATACTCATTTTTTTCTGTCATAATAAAAATTTATATACATGTACGTATTAAATATATTTAACTGGATTTATGTATAATCAATATTATGCAAGTTTACAAACATTATTATGTTGATGATTTACTTCTATGTGTTGTGTTATTTTTATGCCCATTGCAAGGCAAGAGAGCACATCAAGTTATGGTGCTGTGCTTGGTGTTGTACATTGATTGCAGGGACCATCTAAATCTGAAATCAGCTTTTTCAGTATATTTACATGTAGTTTTATGATATTGTATGCTGCCTTTTAAAAAAAAAAATGGTGGTAAAATTCTAAATGTAATGGTATTGGGAAAGCTTATGACTTGAACCAACATGAAGTTTTGAGTCTTCATTGAGGTCAAATCAGAATCTTTTTATGGTACGATTCTTCTGCAGCTTCTTGCTGACTTTTAGTTTCTAGACTTTTGATATAGATCGTCTGCTTTGTTGCCCTGTGTGACACAATCTTTTGAAACTGATTTCAATGTAATTTCAACATAACCATTGGAGGTTATTAAAAACCAAATTCTTTTTAATGTCACCTTCAGTAATTGCATATCATAGGCATCAAATACTGCAGGCACATGTATGTTCCAATATTGTCATCAAAGAACACCAACGTGCATTCTGATTGGCTGAAACACCTTTTACATTTCCAGATAAGGCTAAGTCACCAAGCTGCAGGATCAGATTGAGGCTGCATGTGATAAAATAACACATTGGGATTGAAAGTGATTCAAAAATGTCCAACATTTTGACTTGCAGCAAGACTGACTTGACAATGAAAGAAAGAAAAACCTCTATTAAACTTGGTGGCTAAACCAAACCCTCAAAATCTATGAAAGAAACGATCAAGCTTCTAGGAAATGAATAACTAGAAATGTGTTAAGAACATATAAGGAGTACTTATCTACAAGCCAACCTCTGCATAAAGTACAATGGCTATCAACTTCATGGTTCTTAATATGTTGACTGGACAATATTTGACTTAGTGACCTTTGAATATGTTACCTGGTGATTGACAGAGGGTCTATTTTTTTTAAAATGGTAATCCAGTAAGTTAGAAACCATTGCCATCTGGCAAATTTATGTTGTAACTAAAGCAGTCTTTCTATCACTTCAGGTAATCTGGGGCATACGGTAATATCATTTAAAAAGCTGGAGTGTTCCGAGGAACGCTAGTTTGTGTCGCCTGCTTTATAGCATCGTTAAAGATGTAAATATATCTAAGAATGGTCAGCTCTTTATTTTGCAACTAGTTATAAATGTAGTTCATACATTTGCCTGCAAAGAAAAAAACATCCAGGAACAGTAAGATTGTGATAGAATAGCATGTATGAAATACAAAGATAACGAACAGAGTCCAAACAATAGATTTGGAGCAGATCAAACACCGACCTCTTAAAACATCAGAGGTGGGATCAGGTGCTATGGATGAGTAAGCATCCCCTGTCGACCGGTCACACCGGCTGCATGCTGGCAAGTTTTATGGAAATATCTGTAGACAATTCAGTGTGAAAATAATGGCCTAACAATTTGTATGAAAACGTCAGTCAACATTAGACTTAATTGATAAATTGTATTCGCTGACAAGGTCATTGTATCAACCATAGAATTTGCGAAATGTCGACTTTAAATGAGCTTAATTGTTGATATTCTTGTTTCATCAACTTATTTGTCAATAGCTTGTCTCACTTTAACTCATTGCTTTATCATGAAGTTTTGTGGTTGAGTTATAATATGTACCATATAAAATGTGACAAAGAAATATGAATCCCCAACTCTTAAATCTAAAATGAACAAGCATTCTGAGAGTATTGCATAAGCAATACTAGTCCCCTACCGGCAAGTGTAATCTGGTTCCCGTTAAAAATTGAAAATGCTATAATTCTGTCAAAAATCAATGAAACGGAACGAAATGCAAACTTGAGATCTATAACTAATCAAGGAAAAGTCACAAACCAAAAATCAGCTCGATATCTACAAGCGTTTCGGAAAGAAGTGCGGAAAACCAAGTGGGACAGACTGACAGACAGACGGACGGACAGACTACAAGTACATGTATCTGTACATACACTCATAGTACTGCAAATGCAACCTGTGCACCAAACCTCCTTTATCAAATTTTGAAGTTTCACAAATTGATATTTTCCTTTCTTCAAACTAATGTGTTACTTGTATAAATAAGAGATGTGATTGGGCTAATTGTCTAGGATCAAAATAGTTTGAAGCAAACTTATTCTTTTCCATGTTTGATAATTTATTTTTTGTAGGAATAAGGTAAAGTGCAAAGGTGTGAGAGAAAAATTTCACATGCTCAGTGCAGTTAAAAACGAGACACACAAAAAAATGTTCTCAATTTCTTTCTGTTGTGAAGAATTTAATACACGGTCGTTGTTGCAGTCTTTGAAAAGTAACTGTTTTGTGAGCTGAACTCTAGTCAACACGTGACCAGAAACCGTTCACCGCTATCAATCGAAAGTTTAGGAACACTTACCGACTCTTTCGACTTCTGTTGCTAAATGATTTTTCAATAGTCAACTTCCATATTATTTTTCACTAGTTTGAAGATCATATTTATCATTGAAAATAACCTCTGACTAAAAGTATCGTAAAACGTAGTTTTAAAAATAATTCTGTTTACTTTTACTAACAATGTACTACATGGAAAAATTGAAATACATGAACAGTAAATCTCTAACAGAATTGATTGATTTCTTACCGAGGAACAAAGTACCCTTTTCTCTACCTGTTATGAAGGGTTTAATTCAAAGTAATTTTTGCAGTCTTTAAGGTAGTCCGATCATCAGGTTCTGAAAGTCAGGCATTGAATAATTGAAAATGCTCACAAAAATGTCTCTGAATTCTCAAAGTAATGTGAATTTACCCACGGTGATTGTTCAAACTTCATTATTGAAGTTAATCATATTATATAGGAAAAATTAGTAAATCTCACATAAATTTTCAGGAAATGCGAATAAAGACACCTACTATGCATTTTCTAATTGGAAATTTATCAATAAAAACATTTTAGGATAAAGAAACTATAGGTATCCAGGCATTTGAAGAAAATTGCATGATTTTTATACTTATACAATACTTTAGTTTCTTCTGTGTAATTCAATTATTTTATAATGCATTGTTTGTAAAGTGTCTCCTATCATTGCAAAATACCATAAATCATTTCAAATTTCATATCATGCTAATTAGCAATGGTATATAAGGCTAACTTGAAGGAAAAGTCCATTTCTTTAAATCTGTATTTTTAACATACCTTTATAGGGTAAAAATATCAATGTTTTAAAAAACTGTTTCTAAAACTTCAAAGATTGAGATGCATAAAATGAAAATTGTTGCATGGAAAGATTTCATATTAAAGCTTGATTTTGAGACTTCTTGATTTAAATAATAAATTAAAGAGTTAACCTTCCTGGCTGAGGATCGAATGTCCTTCAGAATATGTGTTTTCTCGTAATCTCGTCACTGAGCCCTTGCATTCATATTAGTTTCATTCCAATGATCGTTGTACTTACGTCGTTCAAAGGGAGATCATTTGAGTACATCAAGAGTTACCTTATGCAAATTTTACAAGAATACAGCTAAGCATTTGAGAGATAAGTATAAATTGGAGATTTCTAGAGGGTGGTGGTGGGATACTATATATATAGCTTATTTACAAGCAAAAATCTTCTGCTTGTTTTAGGCAATAAATCTTCTGCTTGTTTTAGGCAATAAAAGCAACCGTACATACATGCATAGTACTGCAAATGCAACCTGTGCACCAATCCTCCTTTATCAAATTTTGAAGTTTCCCAAATTGATACAATTTATTTATTTAGACCTCAGATACTTCAATCTTCAGATATTTTCCTTTCTTCGATTAATGTGTTACATGTATAAATCAGAGATGTGATTGGTTAATTGTCTAGGATCAAATCAGAGATGTGATTGGTTAATTGTCTAGGATCAAAATAATTTTAAGAAAACTTAATCTTCCCCATGTTTGACAATGTATTTTTGTAGGAATAAGGTAAAGCAATTGCAAAGGTGTGAGAGAAAAATTGCACATGCTCAGTGCAGTTAAAAACTAGACACACAAAAAGTGTTCCGGATTTCTTTCTGTTGTGAAGAATTTACTACACATTACACGGTCGTTGTTGCAATCTTTGAAAAGTAACTGTTTTGTGAGCTGAACTCTAGTCAACACGTGACCACATGGCATTCACCGCTATCAATCAAAGTTAAGGAACGCTTACCGACTCCTTCGACTTATGTTGCTAAATGACTTTTCAATAGTCAACTTCCATATTATTTTTCACTAGTTTGATGATCATATTTATCATTGAAAATAACTTTTCTGACTAAAAGTATTGTAAAATGAATTTTCAAAAATCATTCTGTTTCCTTTTACTGACAATGTACTACTTGAAAAAATTGAAATGCATTAACAGTAAATCTCTAACAGAATTGATTAATTTCTTCACGAAGAACAAAGTAACTTTTCTCTACCTGTTATGAAGGGTTGAATTCAAAGTAATTTTTGCAGTCTTTATTAAGAATATACGATTCGTAATCCCGTCACTGAGCCTTGCATTTATATAAGTGTCATCCCAATGATCGTTGTACTTACGTCGTTCAAAGGGAGATCATTTGATTACATGTAGAGGTACCTTATGCAAATTTTACAAGAATACAGCTAAGCATTTGAGAGATAAGTATAAATTGGAGTTATCTAGAGGGTGGTGGTGGGATACTATATATATAGCTTATTTACAAGCAAATCTTCTGCTTGTTTTAGACAATAAAGGCAACTTCACGTACATGTATCAGCACATATATGCATCGTACTGCATATGCAACCTGTGCACCAAATTCTTTTATCAAATTTTGAAATTTCACAAATTGATACAATTTATTTATTTTGACCTCTGATACTTCAATCTTCAGATATTTTCCTTTGTTCATACTAATGTGTTACATGTATAAATCAGAGTTGTGACTGGGTTAATTGTCTAAGGATCAAAATACTATGAAGAAAGCATTCTTTTCCATGTTTAACAATGTATTTTTGTAGGAATAAGGTAAGTAATGCAAAGGTGTGAGAGAAAAAATTGCACATGCTCAGTGCAGTTAAAAACTAGACACAAAAAATGTTCCCGATTTCTTTCTGTTGCGAAGAATTTAATACACGGTCGTTGTTGTAGTTTTTGAAAAGTAACTGTATTGTGAGCTGAACTCTAGTCAACACGTGACCACGTTCACCGCTATCAATCGAAAGTTTAGGCACACTTTCCGACTCCTTCGACTTATGTTGCCAAATGATTTTTCAATAGTCAACTTCCATATTATTTTTCACTAGTTTGAAGATCATATTTATCATTGAAAATAATTTTTCTGACTAAAAGTATCGAAAAATATATTTTCAAAAATCATTCTGTTTACTTTTAGTGACAATGTACTACTTGAAAAAAAAAAAAATGAAATGCATTAACAGTAAATCTCTAGCAGAATTGATTAATTTCTTCACAAAGAACAAAGTAACTTTTCTCTACCTGTTATGAAGGGTTTAATTTTTGCAGTCTTTATTAAGAATATACGATTTGCAAAATGAACACTCGTAATCTCGTCACTGAGCCCTTGCATTTATATAAGTTTCATCCCAATGATCGTTACGTTGTTCAAAGGGAGATCATTTGAGTACATCCAGAGTTACCTTATGCAAATTTTACAAGAATACAGCTAAGCATTTGAGAGATAAGTATAAATTGGAGATTTCTAGAGGGTGGTGGTGGGATACTATATATATAGCTTATTTACAAGCAAAAATCTTCTGCTTGTTTTAGGCAATAAAGGCAACTTCACGTACATGTATCAGCACATATATGTATCGCACTGCATATGCAACCTGTGCACCAAACCTCTTTTATCAAATTTTGAGGTTTCCCAAATAGATACAATTTATTTATTTAGACCTCAGATACTTCAATCTTCAGATATTTTCCTTTCTTCAATCTAATGTGTTACATCTATAAATCAGAGATGTGGCTGGGTTAATTGTCTAGGATTAAAATAGTTTGAAGAAAACTTATTCTTTTCCATGTTTGACAATGTATTTTTCGTAAGCAATTGCAAAGGTGTGAGAGAAAAATTGCACATGCTCAGTGCAGTTTAAAGCTATACGAACTATAAAATGTTCCTGATTTCTCTCTGTTGTGAAGAATTTAATTAATACACGGTCGTTGTTGCAGTCTTTGAAAGTAACTGTTTTGTGAGCTGAACTCTAGTCAACACGTGACCAGTAACCGTTCATCGTATCAATCGTCTATCCACTCCTTAGACTGATCTAAATATATAATTTTTCAATGGCTACTATCATTGCATTTTTGCATGAATATTAGATTTTTCAATGAATTTACATGATGGGGGCATCAAAGCTGTCTCTAAACTCCCTGCACATGTCTTTATTTGCTTCCACATCAAGCCTAATCCCCATCCCCACCGATAAGGCTCTCTAGCAAATTTTTGCTTTGAAAACTTTTTGTGTTAAAATGGTAGCATGGGAATATCCGAGTTATCTTTGTCAATGATACATAGAAGTGTATGTGTATGCCACCCCACTCACTGGGTTTATCAGCATTTTCACGAAATCTAAGATTTCTTAGGGTTCACAATCAAACCAACCGTCTTAATTGTTACGTATCCACACAGATGCACAGCATCTGCAAGTTTGGCTTAGATACCCAGTGAGAAAATCCGGAAAGTGACCTGATCACTGCGTCTACAAACGGACGGAAAAACACAATGGATATAATTCCTCTCACCGCTTTGAAGCACATGAATTTAGCAGAGCTTAACACTCTCGTTACGTAGTTGGATCCGCCCTCGAGTTAAGTTCGGATGTTCCCATGAGTTATTTCCCTTTGACCGCCAACAACCCTATACAATATCTCAGAATACAGAAGACTTTGAACTGACAAATTAAAACACATGTTAAATAAACATTTTTTGGCAGAATGTATACTTCTTAAGCGAGTGATAAGCAAATCTGGAACAGATATTGGGTCATCAAAGGGCTTGAATGAAGTGATGGATGTATGGAATATGTTATCCCAGCACATTATACATTCGTCAAGTATGCCATTTACAATCCCACATTGCTTGATGTTTAGAGGGATATGTTGAAATCAAAGGTAGTTTTTCTAAAATTGAATCTCTTTCATTCACTAATGTTTTACAGAGTGCAGTAATAATCCGAATAATGTCTTTCAGCGGTATTTGGTATACACCAGGGCAAGGGGATTCTTGTATATTCTAGGTGCCAATTGCTTTGTATGTCTTTCACTCAGTGTATCTCGTATATTTTCTGGATTTACTCAAAATGTACTTTCAAACGTTAAATTCGTATGAATCTCTGGATGAAGTGTACTCTAGAATTAAAACTACAATTTGATGAATAACACTTCCGAACGTAGTTCAGAAAAAGACGAGATATATTCTTTGAGAAATGTGAATTGTGAATCCTTAAATTAACGTGTTCTTGATTTTCTATTTTTTTTTATGCTCCCGTAATCGAAGATTCGGGGGCATATAGTTTCTGCTCTGTCCGTCCATCTATCTGTTAATCTGTTTGTCCGCAAAATCTTTGCCCATAACTTTTGATTGGTTGGAGCTAAGGCTTTTACATTTCACACGTGCATTACTTGTGACAAGACATTTATTTGGGTACCTACATATTTGACCTTGGAGTTTGACCCACTTTTGCAAAACTTTACCAAACTTTAACCTTGGCCTTCACTTTTGAATGGTTGGCGCTAGGGCTTTCATAATTTACATGTGTATTCCTTGTAATAAGACCTTTCCTTGGGTATAAATATTTTGACCTTGACCTTGGAGTTCGACCTACTTTTGAAAAACTTTAACATTAACCCTAAATTTTGAATGGTTAGAGCTAGGGTTTTCTTATTTCACGGGTGCATTTCTTGTGACAAGACCTTCCCTCGGGTACCAACAATTTTGACACTTTGACCTTGGAGTTTGACCTACTTTTGAAAACTTTAACCTTGGTCATAACTTTGGAACGGTTAGTGCTAGGGCTTTCATATTTCACAAGTGTATATCTTGTGACAAGACCTTTCATTTGGTACCAACATTTTTTTTTTATCTCTTAACCTACACCTTGGAGTTTGACTTGCATTTGAGAAATCTTCGCCATGAGCTGCACCATAGGGAGGCATCATGTTTCACAAACACGTCTTGTTTTAGGATGTACCTCCACTTATATATGACACTGATTCAGATGTTTTCTTTGTAAGTCATTTTTATAAAATTAGAACAAAATCAATGTGGATTTAAGGCCCCTTTTAAATTCAAGATACTAGTAAATCATAGGTCTTAGACAACTTAGAAGACTTCATTCTTGCTGAACAAAATCTATATAATCAAGGAGATTTCGAGGACTTCGCCACTAGCCCAAGGCTAACTGGGGTATCAGGGCAGGCCCAGACCCCCCTGCCCTATCCCCCCTTTTTTCGATACTCACCTGCAAAAGTTTAATTGTGTAATGTTGTTTAATTAATACATATGTAACAGTGTCATGTCCAATATCGGTGTCATAGCTCCTGAGTGCTTTCTCAGTAACTGACGTTTTCAAACTATACTCGTTTTCTTGCTTACATTGTCTCATCCGGTAGTCGTCAAGATCATCTGTTTTAATGACTCTAAACAAACTTCATTAACATTTTTTTAGCATTTTGATTTATGAGATAGCATCTGGTATAATGTACATATAGTTTTAACACACTGTAGCGTCTATTTTCTTCTGTATGAT